>NW_024081273.1:0-510288 GCF_003009895.1 Hyaena hyaena | reverse complement strand
ATACAAATCAAAACGACACTGAGATACCACCTTACACCAGTCAGAATGGCTAAAATGAGCAAATCAGACAACACGAGATGCTGGTGAGGATGTGGAGAAACGGGCACCCTCTTACACTGTTGGTGGGAATGTAAACTGGTACAGCCCCTCTGGAAAATAGTGTGGAGGTTCCTCAAAAAATTAACAATAGAACTCCCCTATGACCCAGCAATAGCACTGCTAGCAATTTACCCAAGGGATATAGAAATGTGAGGCATAGGAGCACATGTATCCAATGTATCCAATGTTCAGAGCAGCACTCTCAACAATAGCCAAAACATGGAAAGAGCCTAAGTGTCCATCAATGGACGAATGGATCAAGAAGATGTGGTTTAGGAGAGGGGGCAAGATGGCGGAGAAGCAAGGAGCTCCGTACTTGCACTCGCGCCCATACATCACACAGAAAAGATCTGAAGCCATTGGAAACCTTACAAAACCTGAGAAATTGGGAGAAAAAGGACGCGGAATCCACTGAGAGAGCCTTCTAACGGCTACCTCAAGAAACAAGCTAGAGTACACAAGGTGGAGAGTCCCAAATATCACTACGAATAGGAAAATAAAATAACCAAGGTCCCAACAAGAGAGACCAAGAGATACCACTCAAAAAACACTGTCTGAAAGGATAGGCCCTGGAAAGTCAAAGAGTCTTTTTGGATATAGCAGCGCTCATAGAAACAGAGAGCATAACAGGTCTTTAAAACCAACAAGAGCCAGAAAGCTAACTAAAATGACGAAACGAAAGAGCTCTCCTCCAAAGAAACTCCAAGAAGAAATGACAGCTAATGAACTGCTCAAAACAGATATCAGCAGCATAACTGAAAAAGACTTTAGAATAATAATGGTAAAATTAATAGCTGGACTTGAAGAAGATGTGGTTTATCTATAACATGGAATACTACATGGCAAGGAGAAAAAATGAAATCTGGCCATGTGTAGCAACATGGATGGACCTTGAGGGTGTTATGCTGAGCGAAATAAGGCAGAGAAGGACAAATATCATATGTTTGCACATATAGGAGGATTAGGAGGAACTTAACTGAGGAACAAGGGGGAGAAGAAGGGGGGAAATGGTGGGGGAGAGGGAGAGAGGCTAACCATGAGAGACTCTTGAATGCTGACAAAAACTGAGAACTGATGGATGTAGGGGGGCGGGGGGAATGGGCATGGAGGAGGGCACTCGTGGGGATGAGCACTGGGTGTTATGTGGAAACTAATTTGACAGTAAACTATTTGTAAAAAAAAAAAAAAAAAAGACTAACTCAGTAGGAATATCCACAAACTCTCTTGGTTACACTTACCAGGGTTTCATTTTCTCAAGAAATAAATTTTGAAAAAGAAATCATAGTTTTTGGTTTCATCATGTCATTTCCACCCTCCATGAATATTGAGCATAACTAAGGCACAGCTAAAACTAACTGAAAAATATGGTACTACTTGGTCATCTCTATATTTTTTTCATTGGCCCAATAGTTCCCAACTGATAGAATATAGGTGTATCATCAGCCATCAAAAAGAATGAACTCTTGCCATTAACAGCGGCACAGATGGACAGATGGAGCTGGAGTGTATTATGCTAAGGGAAATAAGTCACCCTTAAGACAAATACCGTATAATTTTACTCATATGTGGAATTTAAGGAAACAGATGAACATAGGGAAAGGTGGAGGGAGAAAAAGAGAGGGAAGCAAACCATGAGAGACTCTCAACTATAGAGAACACATAGAAAACTATAGAGAACTTGCTGGAAGGAGGTGGGCAGGGGTAGGTGGGTTAATGGGTGATGGGCATTAAGAAGGGCACTGGTTGAGATGAGCACTGGGTGTTGTGATGAATCACTAAATTCTACTCCTGAAAACAATATTACACTATGTGTTAACTATAATTTAAATAAAAATTTGAAGAAAAAAATCTAGATGTATGGGCAAGTAGTTCCTGGAGTCTTTATTTTGCTTTAGTCATTTTTTTTATCGTCTTGGTTTACTGTATATGTGATTCATACTGCACAGTGAACAGACTTTGGGAAAAATCAGACTATATTCAAATTCCTAATTGTTCAATTTTTACGTTGTCTTATCTGGGGAAAATTACCTAGCCTTTATTCACCTCAGTTTACTTTACTCTAGTTTTGCATGTTAGTTGAGGCCTGAGCACATTGTTCAAAATTAATGTTGTGCTGTGTCCTTTAATAGCACTTCTTTCACACACTTTTATACTTCATAACAGTCATAAATACAAAAAATAGTCATAGTATAAAAAGCCATTTTCTTTTATATTCTTATATTTTTCCTTAAAATAGTTTTATATTCATGCACCATTTTGATTACCTAATGCATTTCATTTATTGTTCAATTATTTCACACACATTTATTGGTCTCCTACTATGTGCCAGACAGTGTCAAATCCTGAGAATGAACAAGGTACAATCCCTACTCTCAAACAGTTTACAGTATATTAGGGAAGAGTAGAAGGAAAAGAAAGACAGTGAACGATTATATGTGCTATAATCGATACATAATCAGAGTTCTTAGGAGAGAACAAAATGAGAGATAATAGAGTACCTGTTTAAAAATTTTTTTTAACGTTTGAAGGAGGCCTCGGTGACTGAAAAATGTTCCTCAGATAGAAAACCAGGGGAGACTGGAAAAGGAAATATTAGGCACAATGAACTGCTTATGCAAAGACACAGAGATGTGAAATTTTAGCATATCAATCCTAGCAACCATACTCTTCAATCAATTATAAATCTATTGCCCTTTACCACTATTCTTGGTTCCTTAATACATTTTCTGTGTATGACTTAGAAAGTAATCATTTTATGTAGGTGTCAATGTGGATTTTATATGTACAGAAAACTATCTGGAAGTAAGAATACCCCAGCTATATTTTGTTTATTTTTGAGAGAGAGGGTGTGAGCAGGAGAGGGGCAGAGAGAGGGGGACAGAGGATCCAAAGTGGGTTCTGCACTAACATCAGCAAGCCCGATGTGGGGGGTGAAGTCACAAACCACAGGATCATGACCTGAACTGAAGTTGGATGCTCAACCGACTGAGCCGGCATCCATCATTTCTATTTTTAAATTTTAATTTCATAAGATATTTTTCACATAGTACAGTTATATAGTTCCAAAATTGAAAAGTCAGGGTATACATCAAAAAATTTCCTTCTCACAGCCACCCATTTGTTAATCTACATCACTGTTATTTATTCTCTTGTTTTGTCTACAGTTATTTTATGTAATATGCTATCAAGTACTCTCAGATATTCTTTTTTATTCGACAATAAATCCTACAGATCTTTCCATGACAGCACAAAAAGTTATGTTTCTAATTAATAATTTAAAGTTTCCTAACAAAAGAAATGCATATTGTTTCCAAACTGTTGCTATTTAAATAATGCAGAAATTAATTAATATCTTTTTACATGTTATTCCAGTCATGTGAAATGTCTCTAGAGGCTAAATCTAAAATAGGGGCATCAAAGAATAAATATAATTATGTTCAACACCGCCAAACTCTTCTTCACAGCAGTTATATGTACCCATACTGAAACCAGCAATATACAAGGGTCTCTGTTGTCCCATAGCCTGGGTAACAATGGGAGTTATTTCTCATGTATTTTGGGAGTTTTATTTAATTTTTGAGAGAGAGGCAGACACAGAATCCAAAGCAGGCTCTAGGCTCCAAGCTAGCTGTCAACACAGAGCCCAATGCGGGGCTCAATCTTACACAGTGCGAGATCTTGACCTGAGCTGAAGTCAGGTGCCCCTGGGAGTTATTTTCTAACCTGGTATATCTAGATAGAAAGAAAATGCCTTGTTCTTAAGATCTTTCTCTCTATGTATGTAGTGTTTGAGTATAATTTTTTATGTTTTTATATTATATGTAGGAATGAGCATAGTTTGATTACTGTAAGAATGATTTTTCTTTTTTATGGGATGCTTGATCTCAAATATTTCCCCTTTTTTCCCTTTAAGATTTTGATCCTATTCTAATGTAAGTATACTTGTTCTTTATATATTAAAATTGGTTATAGATATTTAATACACAAAGCAAAATCTATGATGAGCAAAAAATATTTAACTATATTCAAATGGTCCATTTTTCTTCTGTCTATAATAGCTAGAGTATTTTATAGTCAATACAGATTTTCCTTCATACCAATACACACATTCATAATTCCCAAACGTGAAATTCTAATAGCATATAAATGGAAATAGCAATAAAAGATGGTAGGTATGCTTAAAGTCAAACTTGAAATTAGTACTATTAATTTTTTATTACTTAAAAAAATTAATGAGTATCTGCTCCCAATGTAATGAATTTCATATATAGATTTCAATTTTATTTTGAGATGACATTTTAATGGGAGTGTAAGTAAATTAGAAAAAATATTAGTCACTAACACCTGAAATAAAAACTCATTTGGAGAGCTTTTTGGAGAGGGTGGTCGATAAAGAGGTTGATGTGTTGATCATTTTCTGTACAGTATTCTGTGGAAACATCTTTAGATGATTTCGAAGGGGGGCCTACCCTTTTAGGCAAAAGAGCTTCTGATTTTTTTCAGAATATTTTCTCTACCAGGCACTGTGACCATAATGGGCAGAATGCATGGTAGCACTATTATAACAGAATGAACGTTGGACTTATAAAGTTAATATTGTAAAGAAAGGATCTAAAATAATTATATGAAGTGACGGGATTCTGTGTATTTCCTCCATATCAGGTTTCACTGAAATAAAAGGTGCAGCCATCTTGTTCATTTTCATACATCTTTACCTAGTTAATTTAAAATGTAAACACTCCACATAACCAATTTTATTGCATAATAAAAATGTTTTAATACTGCTCTGAAAACTCAAATGTGTTTAACAATTTATTTTTAAAATACTCTAAATTGATAATGTGTAGAAACCAGCAAGTTTTAAGGTGACATGATTTGAAATAATCATGGAATGCTACCATTTAAAAATAACAAATATGTAGCCTCAAAAATGCATTAAGTAAATCATAAGGTTTTTACATAGTACTAATGATTCACCCTGAGCATACTGTGAAAGTTCCAATCATTAAGCCATATTCATTACCAGATGCCAAGAAGAAGTAGACGCTAACCCTGCTGGATTTCTAATCTTTGGCCAAAGCAGATTCCAAAAACAGCGAGAAATTAAAAGCTTTGCTGATTGGATTACTAAAACACATAATGGTTAAAACGAACTTCAAAATGCAAATATTTCAGAAATCTGTAGTTTTCTTGGATACAAAATTACAGAAAAGTAAAATTCCTTAGAATATTAGATCACTGAAAAGTCCATTCTTTCAAATACACATATATAATGTCACAACCCCTATCATTTCTGTTTGCTTTGCATCTTTTCCAAAATAACAACATTTATATTTCATTGTTTTGTTTAAAGGCATTCAGTTTTGTATGCTTTCATTGGTAACACAAGAGATAAAAGACCAAAAAGAAAAAAAGACAGGTGTCATTGTTCTACATTTATAAATAAGACAGCTCTACTAACATCAATAATTATATTCATTATCCTTGTACCTTTGTGACTTTTAGGCGAGCATATATTTACCATGCTTCCATAGTGACTAATTTTGGAAATGCAGAAAATGCAACCTAAGAAGCCAGAGCTGCTATGGCTTACCTACAAAGCTTGGAGACTGTTATTGTACATGGACAATATGATGGCAGTGTTCTCTGCTGTGAGTTCTGGATTTCCCTCATGGGTTTAGATTTCTGCTCACCTTTATATTTATAAGAGTACTAATCCTGTGTGTTTTCCTTATATAGCCTCACCTTCCATTGATCTCCACCAAGTCCATTCCTGGACTAGAGAAGAGGCTAATAAAGGAAATATGCATTTGATTATTATGGTCTAAATACTGTGTTCTTTTGTTGTCCTATTATAATTACTCCTATAATAACTTTATGAAGTAAAGACAATTTCACTCACACCTTTCACAATTAAGTAAATTAAGATAGAAAAAGAATAGGTTATCCTGTGAAAATTATCTACTTTTTAAAATTCATGGGAGAAATTGAAACCCAAAGTCTATGGGATGTCAGAGTCCTGGCTTTTAGCCAGTTTTTCTCCCTTATCTAACAGATTCTAAACATATATATTAATGACAAAAAAATGTCTTCAAAGGTGAAAGAATCAGGTTTGGTGTTTTGGATTCTGCAATTAATTTGGGGATATTCAAAAAACAAATTAGTAGACTGGGTCAAATAAAATCCATTGATGTCCCAATGATAACTCTATGTGAAGCCTTTTGAAAATATAATTTAAAACTATGGTAGACTTCCCAAAATGTATTAAAAACAAATAAAATATAACCTCTAGAGGTCATCTGAAAATCAAACTACTTCAGATTTGTCACACATAGGTGTCTTGTACAAAGATGGTATTCACCCCCCAAAAGTCAAATGACCATATAAATTTAAAAAAAAAAAACCCTTAAATTCAAGTTTTATTTTTTTGTTTCTAAGTTTGTACCAGACTATATTTACTGCCAAAAATTAAACATGAGATATTACAATGGTAATAAAAATGTCATGTAGGATTTGCTTATGTACTTTTAAATGATATTAAAAGTGAATTGTAAACTAGACTGCATAAAGGAAAAAAGTGTATAGCTATTGATCTTCTTTAAATGAGAAGGTTTCACCATTGCTGTGGTAGGGAGGCTTGCCACAGGAATGTAGACAGCTCATTAATGTCCAAACTTAAAGATGAAGGGGCCTATTTTTAGACAATTAGAGGGTTGAAATACTATGTGTTTTCTCATCTTAGAATTCTACACAATAGCAGAAGGCCATCTGAAATGGTTAAGTAAATCTTTGACCTTGAAATGTGGGTAAAATTTTTAAGAAAGGAAGGAATAGGGCTTAATATGTATCTGAGGAATTGACACAACATGGTGAAATATAAGAGACCATAGTGCCTAAAACTGTGCTTTCCTCAATTGTCAAGAGAGAGAAATAAAATGATTTAATCTCCCTTATACCTATAGGGACATAACCCAAGTTGTCTTGGTCAATCTCATAGGTCACAAAAGTATGATAGTAGATATACAACAAAGCTCTCCAAATTAATTTTACCCTGATAGTGGTAAAAATAATGTTTTTATGTGATCATTTACTCCTACATTTTATTATCATTTCATTGTATATAAGTAATCATGATGTTTATATATCATTCTAGAATATGCAACAGAAAAATATTTGTACAAAAATATATATGTCTAGTTTTAAAAGAAGAGGTAAAATCTGTGTTTCCAGCAAGTAGAGTGAATCCCATACAATTTTCATGTGAACAACACCATGTTATTGCTCCCAGGGCCTGAATGTTGTCAGTGTTCTCAGATCTCTTACCTTCCATGGTAGAAAGGAACAAAGTTTTTGCACCAGACTGTTGATTCTTGAGATACCATATGGTTTATATAAATCTTACATTTTTAAAAATCAGGAATTATAATATCTGCAACTGCTCTTAGGTATTTTTTAAATATTTTCTAGTCATTAAATGACTATTCATTTAGCTTAAATTTCAAATTGTACAAAAATACATACTGCAGTGCCTGATTTTATTGCTGTACCTTAGAGCAAAGTTTGCCATTACACAGGTCAGTTTTGAAGCTGGTTCCTTTTGTGAAATACACTCTCATGCTAACTCCATATTTTATACTTATGTTTGAATTACATGTTCCTATTTTAATCATTTGGATTACAAACATTATCATAACAAATGTGTTTAGTAATATTTATATTTATCATGTTGCTATATTCATTCTCCCTAATCACCAGCAGAGAAAAGAGGCTCACTGTTCCTGTTCTCAGGCCCTCAGAATTATTTGCAGTTCTGGAAATTCTCCCTCTGTCTCCATATTTAGGATCAAGAGATCCTAATAATAAATATATAATTTATTATTATGTAATAGGACTAATTCTTTAAAGATTGGGGCAATTCATAATATCCTCTGGAACAGTAATTCCGGAGTCTGGTTTTTTTATCACAATCGTTGGTAGAGCATGAGAAATATTTATCAAATTATAAATTGTTGATACTTACAGTGGTGTTGTTTCTTTAGGCCTGTAAATTAGTCAGAAATCTGTTTTGTAAGTTAACTTCCCAAGTGTTGTAACAAATCTATACACAGGATTTGAGAACCTCTTCTCTAGCAGGATGTGATTATTTAATAATAATAAACATTATTATTAAAAAATAAATATTCTCCCTTCCTTGACACTCTTTAGTTCCCATTTTCCACTCCTTCTAACCCTGAAAAGATTCCCTGAAAAGATTCACTCCTTCCCTGAAGAACAGCACCTAGATGTGAGGCAACAGTATTGGCTTCACATACCTTTATTTCAATTACAAGAAAAATTTCATCCTTCCGTTGCATTCACGAACCTGCACTAGTTTGACCAACATCACATATATTGACATCATTTTCCAATTCTTCGAGTCTGTCTCCTCTCAGAATCCCATGCCATGCAAACCTGATTTAGGAAAGCCCACTATCTAGGCCTTATTCTCCTGTACCCATAAGTGTAACTCAGGGGAAATCACATCGTCTCTTTGAGCCACATTTCCCCTCTACAAGACAATGGGTTTATTACAGGACACATTATGAAGCTATGTGAGCATTAAGTGGTCAGCTGGCCATAGGTGACAGATTACTGCTCAATATATTTGACATCATGACTTAACCTTCTGAATTTATTTATGGAATAGAGATTATGTTTAAAGGAAATATAAAGATAATACATGACTTAAAAATAGCTTCCCTACTTAGTTAAATATGACAGTAACCTTTAGTCTTTTATTAAGCAGATAAACCAGGAAATGTTTTGATGAGAGAAAATAAAATTAAGATTAACCAGCATTTGCCTATGATAAATGTTAGCCTAATAATAGGAAAGAATGTTTTTCTACCATTGTTATGAATCCTCTTGTATGAAATTCAGAAAAATCTCTCTACCTGATGCCCTTAGTTAGTAGATGGCTTATAGAATCAGAAAAATTCAAATCCTGTGTATAGATTTTTACAACACTTGGGAAGTTAACATACAAAACAGATTTCTGACTAATTTACAGGCCTAAAGAAACAACACCACTGTAAGTATCAACAATTTATAATTTGATAAATATTTCTCATGATATTTCTCATGTTCTACCAACGATTGTGATAAAAAACCAGACTCCGGAATTACTGTCCCAGAGGATATTATGAATTGCCCCAATCTTTAAAGAATTAGTCCTATTACATAGCCTATAAAGTACCACAAATAAGAGACAAATAGAAAGTTTGATAATTTTAAGGAAGGTAAGTAAATTCAGGTCAAAAATCTGAAAGACTATTTCAAAAAATTATGGCTCTTACCTGTGTAGTTGAAATTTGGTAAGAGTAGAACCTAAAAATTCTCACCCTATTAATAAACAAATAAATAACAAGACAAATATGTGAGGTAATAGATGTGTTCATTCAAAGGGGGGATTCTTTCATACTGTATATGTACATCAAATCCTGATGTACACCTTAAATATCTTTTATTATCTTTTAATTTTATTTAAATCCAAGTCAGTTAACATATAGTATAACAAAACTGTCCGTTTTTACCTTCATAAATATCAACATTTTCTTTATATACTTAGGTACTCTTACTTTGAGTGCACATAACAGTTATATCATCTTTTTAAAAAATCAAGTTGGTTAACATAGAGTACAGTATTGGTTTTAGGAGTAGAATTCAGTGATTCATCACTTACATAAAACACCCATTTCTCAACCCAACAAGTGCCCCCTCCTTAATACCCATCACCCATTTAGCTCATGTGTGTGATTAGCTCATGCATGTGATGAGCTTATGTGTGTGATGAGCTCATCTGTGTGACGGAGGGAGGTGTACAACATCAGGATTCTGAGAATGAACTCAAGCAGACAGATCCTTTAACTCGTCTGTCAGCCCATGCAGGGTGGTGAGGCTGAAGCCTGGAATGGCTCCCCTCTGGGTCACCCTGGCTCCCTCTTCCACTCAGCTCAGCACACACTTAAGATCTTGTCATTTCACTGAGGTTTTGGAATGATTTTTATTACCCCCTAGCTTCTGGAGAGTATTAGGTTTGTTTTGAGCCTCCCTTCTGGTCCACTTATTTTGTGACCTGTCCCTGTCCTGGTCCTGGGGCTGCAGTGCAAGTGGAGAATGGAACAATGACCTCTTCACCTTTGTGAAGACTGGCTTTTCACACTGCTACAGAGCTGTCAGCAGCCCGGCTGGGGGGAAGGGGGGGCAGGGCAGCACGTGTCAGTCTTCATCTGAGTCACTGAGGCCCAGGTACTGGCAGACAGCATCATGGTGAGGCTCTATCAGCTGATTCTCTCTCTGCAGCTGCACCAGAGCCTGGCTCCCTTCTCTGTCCATGTCGAGCAGGTGGCCCACTCTTCCAGCCTGAGGACCCAGCATCACCATCACTCGGTTGCCTTGGACCTTGGGGATCAGAGTCTCCAGCATGTCTTCCCTCAAGTCTTCTAGGACCAGGCCTTCATCTGTTCGACACACACAGGTATCTGGGCCAAGGGCATCTTCAATTGTCATCTTGGTGTTATAATACTGGCCACCTTTATGCAGCTTGTCCACAAAGCACATGTGTAAGTGTCTGTGCAACCAGTGCTGGCTCCTGGGACCTGCCTTCTCATTCATGGCTGCATTCTCCCCCTGTGGGTTGGGAAGGTGTTTCTGCTTCCTCTGTGAGTCCTCCTGCCAGTTGGGGAGGTCCTGATCCCAGAAGGCCTTCTGTGATGAGAGTGTTCCATTCCCTTGTGCTGAGGAAGTTTTATGCAACTGGCTGAGATGAAGGAGTTCTTGTCAAACTCTTGCTGGGAGACAGGCTGCAAGCAGTACCAACAGTCACCTTTCGGCTCCCCATGGCCAGGCAAACCATGGCCCGAACTTGTCAGGATCGAGGCATTCTACCCTCCCAAAGAGGCCTTAGTGAGAGCCAGAAAGGACCACCACAGCTCCCCCCGGCACCAGTCCTTGAGGCTGATCTTCTTTATTCTTCTCTTGATCCTCATCTGGCCTTGGCATGCAGTGGGGGCCAGTGGTGGCCAGGGCCCGGACTTCAGTCAGGTTGGCACCCAGCCCCAACCCCTTTGGCCTCAGTGAGTTAACACGGGGCTTCACCACTTGATTGAAGTTGCGGCCAATGCCCTCGCCAGGTTTCCAGCCCAAGTCTCATAGCCAGCCCATAGCCCTCTACAGGGACTGCCTCCTAATCAGCTTCCTCCTGCATTGTCTCAGCCTGGGGTTCGCTATCTGCCCTCTCCCGGTTAGGGATACATCCTTTCTGGATCCTGGGGTTAGCATGTGTGGGGTCAACACCTGATTTCTCTCTCCTCCAGGGATATCTTAGCGTCCTCAGTGAACTCCTTCACAGCCTGGGACAGTCCCCCATCCACCAAGGTCTCAGTATTTGTGGATGGCCCAGAAGCTGGGGTCGGTGGCTGCCTGCCATGGCCATTCTGGATCAAAGGGGTGAGGAGTTCCTTGCGGGTTTCTGAGGGCTTCACACTCTGTAGCTCACTCCCTTCCATGGTCTTCAAGAAATCCTTCTCCTCTGTAGCCCTACCCATGTCATCTCCCATATCTGACAGCTCCCTCGGGTCTGATGTGCGACTGAAGCTGAATGAAATTGGGGCAGCAGAGGCTCTGGCGGCTGCAAAGTACCCTCTTCAGTGTCTGCCATCTTGCCCTTCTTCCCAGGGGACTCTTAACACCTTAAGTATCTTAACATTTTACTTATTTATATCTCAGTGTAGCTGCAAAAAAATATGACTCCTATGATGCAATGTTATTTTCACTAAGGTTCTTTCCAAGTAGACTTAATGCATACTTGACAGAATTAAGGAAATGTGATTCTCCCTTATTCTCTTTTAGGAAATGAAGAAAATGGGTTCTCAAATTAATCTCATTTGCAAAAATATACCATTGAGTACCTTTACAATTCTATTGAACTAGGCCTACTTTTTCATTTTTATCTTTAGATGAAATAATTTTTAAAATATTTTTATATGTTATTCCTCACTAATTTTTTAAAAAAGGATTTACTGTCAGGGGTGATGTAGGTCAAAGGGCACAAATTTCCAGTTATAAGAAGAACAGGTTCTGAGAATCTAATGTATAGCATGGTGACTACTGTTAATAATATAGTATTGTATACCTGAAGTAAGCTTATTTTAAGCATCAAGCTGTTTAAGAAATTCTGAGATTTTCTTATTTGTTTTCTGAGCCAGGTTTTCAAATATTCTTGAATAGGTAGTTGTAACTGGCTTTCTTATTATACATAGCTCATGCCACTATGTCAAGTTTTTATTCTTGGTGATAATCGTCTCCATAGCATTAAAATGGCATGAATAAGAATTAGAGCTGCAAATTCAGAGATACAAATGCTATGAATGGTATATGTTCTAAGAATCTTAGATTGGGTTGAACTACGCATCTTTGAAAACTAAAAATTATCATCAATATACTCATATATGAATAATATTATCAAAAAATTGCTTTCACCTGTTTTATCATGCAACGGGTCTGTTTCACAGAAATAACAGCATATATCATTGTGTTTTTATGCACATTTGATCTGAGAATTTAATCTCAATAGAAATAGGTCCCATATAGAAATCTTCCTAAAATTTATCTCTAATATCCATTTAATTGACATTAACAATTATTAAGCAGATAAGACCCAGCATTGGTAAAACAGAATAAAAAGCTAAACAACAACAATTTTTAAAAAGCCTTATCCTAAATTCCAGTGCAAATTAAGTAAATGGAGAGACTCTGATGGAGGCTCAACCTCACAGACTCCAACAGAAATGCTCTTTGGATTACACTATTCTTCTCCTGATATAAAAATAAATCAGATAGGAATTCTATGTTCAATCCTATTCTGCTAAATTATTATTTCTGCTTTTTCTTAGGCTGTATCATCTACCGCTCATGATTTAGATTTATCAGGGCATGTATTTCAAATTGACGGTATAAACCTAAGAGAATTTATTTATGTGTATCTGGACACACACATCAGATAATCCACCCTGTCCATCACAAGAAGTCTCAGTGTCCAGGTGTGAACTAAAGGGACAAAGAAAGTCAGTTGTTTAACGGGAAGTGTGGTAAATTATTCCAATCCATTTTCACCCCTACTCTCTGGTTCGTATTCAAGCAGAAGGGAAAAATCGTTAGTAAAAATGAAACAGTTGTTTACTATGAGGTATAGGCAATGCTACTATATGATCTTTACCTTAGCATGTATAAAGAGGCAGGAGCCCTTGTTTGCCACAGTGAAATAAATGTTTGTTAATTTTTGAACTGGAGAGAGTATGAGCAGGGAAGCGACAGAGAGAGAGTAACAGAGGATCCGAAGCAGGCTCTGCACTAACAGCAGAGAGCCTGATATGGGCCTCAAACTCACAAACCATGAAATCATGACCCAAGCTGGTCAGACACTTAACTGACTAAGCCATCCAGGCACCCCTGCCACAGTGAAATAAACAGTGAGAGAGAGCTCAGCCATGACAATAGATCTACTCAGTCATCTGCTCTAACAGCACGGATTTGCAGCAGCACTTGCCATTCCTAAGGGACCAGTGGTGACCACAAATCAGAGAAAAGGTACCTTCAGCAGAAGAGCATTCCCAAAAAAGAGCTCACAGGCCCTTCGGAAACTGGATATAATAAGGAAATACATGTGAACCTTCTCTGAGAACTTCCACAAATATTTATTATAATGAGCACAGGAAATGCAGTTGTTAGTCCACTATATTAATAAACTGTCCCTATTTATATCTATAATCCAATATGGCCTGGTAACATTGAACCTCACCTGTTAGTATTTATGTACATGCCCCATTCCATATTAACAGGCTTCTTGACTCCTCATATGAACTTTAAGAGACATGTATTAATTAGGTCAAATTTAGATTCCATGAAAAACTCCCAAAACTACCACTCAGTGAGTGGTAGAACTAATATTATAAACAAGTATTTTTCCCTTTCAGAATCTATTTCTTCTACACTGCAGATTATAAGCTAACTAGCTAACTTAAGATCAATAGTTGCCCTTTTGGAAACATCCTAAGAAGTTCTCTCATCTAACCACATTTTATTTTGTGTAAAAAATTACTTAATATAAGCAAGCCTGTTCTCACCATTTTATGTTCCATATTATTTTCCAGTGTGACAACATGAGAAAAATATATTAAAGTCAAAATGGTTAGAGGGGTGCCTGGGTGGCTCGGTCAGTTAAGCATCTGGCTCAATTTCAGCTCAGGTTAAGATCTCATGATTTGTGAGTTCAAGCCCTGTGTCTGGCTCCATGCTGAGAGTGCAGAACCCACTCAGGGTCTCTTCCCCCTCTTTCTGCCCCTCCCTTGCTCACATGTGCTTTCTGTCTCAAAATAAATAAATAGATTTTAAACACAAGACAAAATGATTAGAATGGAAAAAATAAATTGGTCATTATTTTCAAATGATAGAAATATCTACATAGCATAGATTTTGAAATTTCATAAAATGAATTAAACAAGTACTAAATAGAGATCAGTATACAAAGTTCAATTGCACTTGCATGTGTACCAGCAAAGATTAAAATTCTTTAAAAAACTGGGGCGCCCAGGTGGCTTAGTCGGTTAAGCATCCGACTTTCACTCAGGTCATGATCTCGCAATTCGTGGGCTCGAGCCCCGTGTCAGGCTCTGTGCTGACTGCCAGCTCAGAGCCTGGAGCCTCTTTCAGAGTCTGTGACTCCCTCTCTCTCTGACCCTCCCCTGTTCATGTTGTCTCTCTCTCTCTCTCTCCTAGAAATAAATAAAAAAAACATTAAAAAAAATTTAAAATTCTTTAAAAAACACTTGATACTGTTTTTAAAAACAAAATTAAAAAGAAAAAGGTGGGGGATGCCTGGGTGGCTCAGTTGGTTAAGTGTCCAATGTCAGCTCAGGTCATGATCTCACCGCTGGTGGGTTTGAGCCCCATGGTGAGCTCTATGTTGACAGCTCAGAGCCTGAAGCCTGTCACATTCTGTGTCTCCACCTCTCTCTGCCCCTCTCTTGCTCACTGTCTCTCTGTCTTTGTCTCTCTTAAAAATAAATAAACATTAAAATTTAAAAATTTTTTGATATTTTAAAATAAGAAAAATCCTTAACAAAATGCAGGAAAAAAAGGATGTGTAACATCTTTTTTATGTGTAACAGCCAGAAAATCATCCACCATTATTGCAAATCAATAAAGAAGAGCTAAATTAGTAGAGACTTATCTCATGGGCTTGAGTAGGAAGACTTCATAACATATTAAGGTGTCAAGTCTTCCCAAATGGTTATACGTGTTCATTGGAACTTCAATCAGAATCTTAATGGGATTCTAATAATATTTGAACAGTTTCCTCTAATGTGTATATGGAAGAACAAAGTAGCATTCCTAAAGAATAGGAGATTTATTGCCTTACTATACGGGAAGATGCTTATAAATGACATAAGATGTATGGTGTAGGTATAGAGTAGACTCATTGATGAACAGAATAGAACAGGCTAGGTAAGGGAATCATACATATATAAAGCTTGGGTAGCTGACAAAGGTATGACGGCAAATCAGAGAAAATGTGCCAGAAAGAAATACTTTTTCACATGAACAAAATAAAAGCTGGATTCTTAACTCCCACTATAAAATAAAAAATAATTAAAGATGAGAAAGATAATCAACTCCACATAGCTTTTCACAATTCTTTTTTTGTTTTGTTTTGTTTTATTTATTTCTGAGAGAGAGAGAGAGACAGCATGAGCAGGGAGGGTCAGATAGAAAGGGAGATACAGAATCTGAAGCAGGCTCCAGGCTCTGAGCTAACCGTCAGCACCGAACCCAACACGGGGCTCAAACCCACGGAACTGTGTGATCATGATGGACGCTTAACTGACTGAACCACCCAGACGCCCCAGGTTTTCACAATTCTTAATCTAACTTGAAATTTTAAACATATAACTACCTTTCTAATCTGAGCTTAAGAAAAGATTTCCTAAATAAGACACCATAAAAATACTTCATCAATTTATTTCTATGAAGGTAAAGAAGTTCTCTTTATCTGTGGATATCTTTAAGGAGTTCAAATACTAAGCTACATACTTGAATTATGTGCAATATGTATTACTGACAAAATAGTTTTCAGAATATTGAGTTTTAAGCCAGTAAGAAAAAAACAATCCAAGAGACAGGAAAAGTAATGAGACAATACATGAACAGTAAATATAAGAAATTGTTATCAAAGTAAGTAATGAAAATATAAATCAATACTAAAATGACGCATCATTTAATACTCTTTAAATCTGCAAAAATTAAGCAGTTGGACAATTTGAAATACATGGTATAGATCAATTCAGCAATAGACTCCCTTACACATTTCTAGGGCAATTTCAACTTTGTTCAAAAGACAATCAGTTTGACATTATCTTGTAAAGTTTAACACTCACATGCTATGACAGATTATTTAGTGGCCTCAAATTCTTCCCTTTCCTATGTACACCTCTTACCCAAAACCATGTGACTTTGCTGCCTCTTTTATTAAGAGCTGGAATGAATATAAATATCAGTAAAGACAATAGTATAGTTGGATTTTATAGGACCCTAAATAGCCAAAGCAGTCTGGAAAAAGAAAACAAGTCTGGAAGTATCATAATTCCAGACTTCAAGCTGCAGTACAAAGCTATAGTCATTAAGATAGTATGGTACTGGCACAAAAACACATAGATGAATGGAACAGAATAGAAAATCCAGAGATGGATGCACAATTATATGGTCAACTCATCTTCAACAAAGAAGGAAAAAATACCAAATGGAAAAAAGTCTCTTCAACAAATGGTGTTGGGACAATTGGACAGCAACATGTAGAAGAGTGAAAGTGGACCACTTTCTTATACCATACACAAAATAAATTCAAGTTGGATGAAAGGTCTAAATGTAAGACAAGAAACCATCAAAATCCTAGAGGAGAACACAGTTAGTAACCTCTTTGACCTTGGCCATAGCAAGTTCTTACTAGACATACTGCCAGGGGCAAGGGAAACAAAAGCAAAATGAACCGTTGGGATTTCATCAAGATAAAATCTGCATAGAGAAGGAAACAATCAACAAAACTAAAGGCAAGCTTTAGATTGGGAAACGATAGTTGCAAAAGACATATCTGATAAAGGGTTAGTATCCAAAATCTATAAAGAGCTTGTCAAACTCAACACCTCCCCCCCCACAAAAAATAACACAGTTAAGAAATGGACAGGAGACATGCATAGACATTTTCCAAAGAAGACAAATAGCTAACAGACACATGAAAAGATGTTCAACATCACTCATCATCAGGTAAATACAAACCCAAACTACAATGAGATAACATCTCACACCTGTCAGAATGGCTAAAATCAACAGTACAGGAAATAACAGATGTTGGAGGTGAAATAAAGAAAGGGGAACCCTCTTACATTGTTGGTGGGAATGCAAACTGTTACAGCCATTCTGCAAAACAGTATGGGGCTTCCTCAAAAAATTAAAAATAGGGGTGCCTGGGTGGCTCAGTTGGTTGAGCATCCCACCTTGGCTCAGGTCATGATCTCATGGTTCGTGAGTTAGAACTCCACATTGGGCTTGCTGCTGTCAGCACAGAGCCCACTTAGGATCCTCTGTCCTTTTCTCTCCCTACGCTTCCCCTGCTTATGCTCTCTCAAAATATAAATAAAACATTAAAAAATTATTTAAAAACATTTTTTTAAAAATAGAACTATCCTACAATCCAGCAATTGCACTACTAGGTATTTAGCCAAAGGATACAAAAATACTGATTCAAAAGGATACATGCATCCTGATGTTTATGGCAGTATTATCAACCATAGCCAAATTATGGAAAGAGTCCACTGAATGATGAATGGATATAGAATATGTAGTATATATACATACATTGGAATATTAACCACCAAAAGGAATGAAACCTTGCCATTAGCAATCATGTGGATAGAGCTAAAGTGTATTGTGCTAATGAAATAAGAAAGACAAATAGGATATGTTTTCAATCATATGTGGAATTTAAGAAACAGAAGAACATAGGGGAAAGGAAAAAAAAAAGCAAGGGAGGCAAACCATAAAAGAGAATCTTAACTATAGAGAACAAACTCAGAATTGCTGGAGGGGAAGTAGATAGAGATTTGGGTTAAATGGTGATGGGCATTAAGGAGGTCACTTATTGTGATGAGCACTGGGTGTTATATGTAAGTGGCGAATCATTAAATTCTATTCCTGAAACTAATATTACACAATATGTTAACTAGAATTTAAATAAAAACTTGAAAGATTAGAAAAAATACAGAAAACATTCAGTGGTTGAAGTTAAAAACCATTGCTTGTCTCTGTAAAAAATAAATGTGCTTTTTACGTGATTGTTTCACTGACAGTTTAAGTGAGTGAGTGGATTTTTTCATATATTGTGCTGTAATCTACTCAAAGTTAAATCTGCATTGACAGCTTTCCCTTTTGATTCAACTTAGCAAGTCACATTCAAATTCTTAACATTATTTATTTATATGCTATATTATACTAACCTTGCTCTTCTTTTCTGAGAGCAAATGTTTGAATTTAGTCAGACTCCCCAAACCTTCAGAAGGATTTGTAGTCTATGTTAGCTTCTTTATATCTATTCCAAAGAAGGAAATTAGTACGTTAGGGTTAAATCAGAAATGTATTTTAAAAAGTATTTAAAGATTGTAGGGTATCTACTTTTAACTTTTTGAGGTACCTCCATACTATTTTTCAGAGTGGCTGCACCAGTTTGCATTCCCACCAACAGTGTAAGAGGGTGCCCTTCTCTCTGCATCCTCACCAACATCTGTTTTTTCCTGTATTGTTGATTTTAGACATTCTGATAGGTATGACATGATATCTCATTGTAGTTTTGATTTGTATCTTTCTGATGATGAGTAATGTTGAATATCTTTTCATGTGTCTGTTGACCGTCTGTATGTCTTCCTTGAAAAAATGTCTATTCATGAATCTTGTCCATTTCTTAACTGTGTTATTTGTTGGGTTTTGAATTTGTTAAGTTATTTATAGATTTTGGATACTAACTCTTATCATATATGCCATTTACAAATATCTTCTCCCATTCCAAAGGTTGGCTTTTAGTTTTGTTGACTATGAATTGCACTACTAAATATTTACCCAAAGAATGCAGAAATAGTTATTCAAAGGGATATATGTACCTCAATGTTTATAGCAGTATTATCTACAGTAGCCAAATTATGGAAACAGCCCAAGTATAGTATACACACACACACACACACACACACGCACACACACACACACACACTGGAATATTATTCCACCATAAAAAAATGAAATTTTAGCATTTGCAATGATATGGGTGGAGCTGTAGAGTATTATTCTAAGCAAAATAAGTCAAAGAAAGATGAATACCATATGATTTCAGTCATATGTGGAATTTAGGAAACAAACTAGACAAGCAAAGGGAAAGACAGAGAGGGAAGCAAACCAAGAGACAAACTATAGAGAACAAATTGATGGTTAAAAGAGGAGAGGTGGAAGGGAGGATGGATAAAATAGGTGAAGAGATTAAGAAGTGTAGTTGTTGTGATGAGCACCTGGTGATGTACAAAAATGTTGAATCACTCTATGGTACACTTGAAACTAATATTACATTGTATGCTAACTATCTGGAATTTAAATAAAAACTTAAAGGGAGAAAGAAAAAAATCAAGGTGTCTATAAATACAAAAAAAAAGTGCATTTAAAGATTTTGCTAGTTAGTAAAACACATTAAATAATTATGATTCATTGAGTATACCACTCCAATTAGCTCTGACCTCTACATAAAAATTTAAAGTTGTTTTCAGTATTAGAGATTGTGGTAGATACCATAAAAATTAAATTTAAAACAAATAAGATCTTTCTCTTTCCTCTTTAAGGAGCTCCCAATTCAACTAAAATACCTTCAGCAAGTTGAATTCAATTACTACCTCTTGCGACCACTGGAACTGACACAATACCTTACAGGTAATAAGCGCTCAACAGGGAGATTGTATTAACTTGATGCACATCTGCAATACACACAAGTAAGACGTGCAACTCAAATAAAAGATTTCTAGTCTATTGATTAAATATTAAAATTAATCCATTTTATATAGTTTATTCAGCACCTTCTAAATATAAAACATTGAGCATGATCTAGGTTTCAATGAAAGCTATCATAATATTTGTACCTTAAAGAATTTAGAATTATTCTGAGAAAAAAAACAACTAAACTAAAACAGGATAAAGCCAAAAAAAGAAACCACTCCTTGGACAAAATACAAAGTTCTGCAGTGCTTAATATCTGTATGTTAAATCATGACTGGACTAGCTCTATTTTAAGGGAAACAGAAGACAGAGGAAGAAGATACTTATATAAGGACAGAGTACTAGTAAAGTGAACATTTGGCTTAAAGTCCCCTGTCAATCTTCAGAAGTCACCAGGGTCTAAAAGAAGGATCACATACCAGGGAAATGGATAAACATCCAGTGTCATAAAGAATATCAGCTCAGAATTCTCTACATAAAGCAAACTTTCCTAGAGCAGAACATGTTCACTAGTAAAATTAAGAAAACCAAAAAAAATCAACAAATCCATCTTCAAGAGAATGCCAGCCCAATATGAGTCTGAATTGGGACTGAGTAGAAGGAAAAATTAAATAAAAAAGAAAAAATATCCCCTAAGCAAAAGTTCATAAGCATACACACTTGTGTCATTAAAATTATGCCAGGTGTTGCCTTAAAATTATGAAGACAAAAATGCAATCTTGGGGCACCTGGCTGGCTAAGTCAGTGGAAAATGTGACACACTCTTTCTCTTTTTTTAAAAAATGTTTTCATTTATTTCTGAGAGAGAGAGAAAGCGTGAGCAGGGGAGGGTCAGAGAGAGAGGGAGACACAGACTCTCAAGCAGGCCCCAGGCTCTGAGCTAGCTGTCAGCACAGAGCCCGACGTGGGGCTCGAACCCTTGAACCATGAGATTGTGACCTGAACCGAAGTTGGACGCTCAACCAACTGAGCCACCCAGGCCCCCTGAGAATGTAACTTGGCTTGCTCATAGGAATTTTGAGAAAGCAAATATTAATGTCCTTTGGAGGAAAACATTTTAAATAAAGACACCAACTTCTTCCTACTTATTAAATGCCAGAAAGCAGTCCCCATTCAAAATAATGAGACCTGTCAAGGATCACATAATCATGTAAACCCAACAGAAAAGTCAAACTAAAGAATGAGATTCCCAAACTGCACATGATGGAATCATTTAATTAGTTTATAAAATAAATATATTGACATGTAATCAAAGAGAGGCATTGAAGTTATAAATAAAATATTCAACTAAATATTCCTGAAAATGTTGAAATATAGGACAAATTAAACTTCTTAAACAGAAAATAGATTAATTATATTAAAATTTCAAAACTATTAATATTAAAATAAAAAGTTTACTACTAATATTAAAATTTAAATTTTAAATATGCATACTTCAAGTTAAAAGCAATTTAACATAGCTGCTGAAAGAATTAGTGAAGTGGAATGTAGTTCTACAGAAAATTTGTCAGAAAGACAAAAATAAAAAATATTGACAGGGAGAATAGAGTGAATAAGCCCAAATTCTAATTATTTTAGGAGCTGAGAGAATAGGAATATTAGGGTAAAGGCCATATTCAATGAAGTAATGTTAAGCGATACCCTAGATTTTCTATAATATCTCCTTCCTCAGATTTGAAAAATTTAAATAATCTGAAACAGGATTAATTAAAAGAAAATCTACAATTGGATATGTCATGGTAAAACAGTACAGGGAAAAAGAGGGTTTTAAAAGCAAAGAGCAAGATCAGTTGACCTACAGGGGGATAACAGTCAGATAGTTTACTTCTCGAGAGCAGAAAATACAAGCCAGAAAAGAGCAAAGTCATATCTTCAGATTGATAAGAAAAATATCTATCAAAGTATAATTGTGGTATGATTTTTGTTTTCTTTGTTCTCTTTATTCTACTTTTAATTGGATTCTCATTTTTAATGTAGTAAAAATGTCCCATCTTTTCCTTTATAGTTTGTGTTTTTATGTCTTGTTCAAAAATAATCCTTCCTTTTTTCTAAGTTCATAAAGAATAGTCTCCTTTATTTTTTCCCTTTATTTCCTTTTTTTGGAAAAATTTTTAGTGTTTTATTTTTGAGAGAGAGAGAGAGAGAGAGAGAGCAGGGGAGAGGAAGTGAGAGGGGGCACAGAATCAGAAACAGGCTCCAGGCTCTGAGCTGTCAGCACAGAGCTGGAGGCAGATGGAACCCAGAAACCACGAGATCATGACCTGAGCGGAAGTCAGACGCTTAGCTGACTGAGCCACCCAGGTGTCCCATCCCTTTATTTCCTTTTAAATAAGATTGTTTTTAAGCCACAAACTTAGAGAAGATTTTGCAACACACAACTGAGTAAAGATTCCACTTGGAATATAAAATTAACTCCAAATTAATTACAAATAATGATTTGTAAATCAATAAGAAGACAATGTAATACTGTGGGGAAAAAACAAACATATTTCACTCAAGGACTTCAAAATTAGAATGATTATGTCGAAGCTGAAAAATATTGACTTTTTTCCCCCTATTCTTTAGTGGCCCAAATAGTTTTCTAGCATATACTTCACACACAAAAAATGTGGTAATAAATAATGTGAAATCATTAATAGGTAATGTATAATTAAACTTCTAGTTAATTTCCATAGGAATGTCAAGAAAAGTGAAAGTACAGTGAACCTGGAAGACTCATCACATTCTTTTAGAGGCCGTGATTTGCATTGTGACATTCCTGACAAGAGAGAGGAAGGAAGAAGAAACGAAAAGCAGGTAGGAAAAGATAGTATTCAGGCACGGAAATGTGGGGTCATTCTAAGAAAACCAAGGTATAGCTCTAACAGCTTTTTTGTTTTCTGCTACCTAAGCAAGCCTTTTTTAAATTGTTCAGTTTGCCCCTTGAAACATGTCAACTGACTCATTCCAGGTTTACGGAGAGTGTTGCCTTCCGACGGTTCCATCCTCGTATCCCAGAAGCAATCATTCTTGCAGCGCCTGGTTACCTCACTTAGTGCCTTCAGGGAGCTTTTGCAGGTGGGCAATATCTCACATACAGTCGCGTTTGTGTACTCTAAACATCACTGAACAAAACAAATTCATTCAGGAAAATAGCACTAGAGGGAATGGAGGCTGCTAAGGATAGACTCATTCTCAGAAAGGAAGTGGCTCTAAGCTTTGCTTTCCTTCAGAGTGCAGAAGGGAAGCAGTTTCATGAATGACATAAGGAGAACATGAAGAGGAAGGAGCAGAGAGATAGAGACAGGCAGGCTGTATCTATGCACGTTTGAAAACTGTGGGTAAACTGTGGCCATATTTTGTTTTGCTATAATTTTTTAGATAACAAATGGTTTTGTATAGGTAGTTATATGTTGGAAAACATACATGAAATCAGCCACTTGCAGGTCACTTTCACTTTTAAAAAATATAAGTCAAACCTTAGCAAACAATTAGATTGCCACAAAATTATTATAATTAAATTCTTCCTATAGTCAAAAATACCAATGACTACTTCAGTAGTGCATTATTCACATGGCCTGAAAAAGAGCCACACAGGCGACTTGGAGGCTAATGCTGCAGAACACCAGTTGCAATGGAAACAATAAATGTGTCTAATAAAGCTTTATCCCGGTTGGATGGGCAATTAAGGAATAATCTCTGCCACAAAATTGTCACAGAAACAGTACCTAAACCATGTCTCTGGCTCCCTCAAACCTCTTTCTGGAAAAAGAGAAGAGATGTTCTTTTCCAAATGAAGCCTTGTCTTAGTAACCTGTTTTGTAATGAGGACTGATAATTGCTGTTGAAGTTGAGCTTTTTGGCTGTACTGAAGCAATTAGATTGGCTATGTACTTAGGCTTGAAAATCACTTATATCAAGCCAATCCAAAAGGTCTATTATGTAGTCTTAGACCTTGCTAAGAATGCTAACGCTAGGGAATGTATGGGTCATCCAGAAAAGTCCCACTTAGATCTGGCAAAAATAGCTGTGCCAAAAAAAGTATTATTTGTAGAATTAGCATTTATTAAGTTAAAGCTGGTTAACAACAAAGGAGTTCTATAAAGACTCAATAATTCTTTGGGTTATCTGATAAATCTAACTGGTTGATATATTTTACATGCTTCAAATTTCATCACAGACTAAGGGAAAATTATGCTGTATGAGTAAAAGAAAAAAATTAGTTAATTTAGGAGTTTGTTCTATGGAGGAGTTTTATTCCTATGCCAGGCTCCAACTCGTGAACTGCGAGATCATGACCTGAGCCAAGATCAAGAGTCTGATGCTTAACCAACTGAGCCACCCAAGCACCTCCAAACAATTGAATTTTGTATATGTATTTTAAGTTTATCTATTTTTGTAATGAATATTAAAGTGGTTGGTTGTTTCAACTTGCTGCTGCTAAAACTTGAGCCTGGCATAGGGCTCTGTGCTAAAGGTGCCGAGCCTGCTTAGAATTCTCTCTCTCCCCCTCTGTCTTGGTCTCTGTCTCTCTTTCAAAATAAATAAATAAACCTAAATACACAAAATTCATTACCATGATCCTCAGCACTCACTTTTATCCAATTCAAAGATTTAATTTTTTAAAAACTTTTATTTATTTTGAGAAAGAGCATACATGAGGGAGGGACAGAGAGAGAGGGAGCAAGAGAGAATCCTAAGCAGACTCTGCTCTGTCAGTGTAGAGCCCAGTGCCAGCCTGGAACTCATGAACCAAACCGGGCTGAGGCCAGGCTGCTCCAGGGGCCTCTTGAGCCCTCACCTGCCACAGAACAACCCAGGTCAAATACAGCCCATGCACAAAGCCATAGGCCAAAGCCTGTGGGGTTGTTTTTAAGAAAAAAATTTAACCATTTTCATAATTTGTTCCTGGAGGTGTGCAGAGTGCCCACTCCCCTCATCTAGACCCACAGCTTATCTTCATCATTTGTGGTTTCCATGTCTCTCTTCATAGAAACAGTACAGCCCAGCATCCTCAATCTGTGCCGTCTTCCAGCTTCCTCATCACAGCACTGCAGCCCCCCCTCCTCCTCCCCCACCGTACCACCCAGGCACGTTATTTCCAAGGGTAGGAAGGGACAGTCTCCTGCAGCCCATCTTTTCTGTGACTGTCTTAGCTGACGTGTAGCCCCCTCCACCTTTCCACTCAACAACTTCCTATCCCTGTCCTGCTGCACGGTCCGGAGTCTGGGACCTACTTTGTTTCTTTGTTATTTATGACTTTGTTTAAAGAAAATAAGTATCTCCCAGCCTTTAAAAAAAAAAATGAACCAAGCTGAAACCAAGAGATGGATGCTTAACCAACTAAGTCACTCAGGCACCCCCTCATAGCTTGTTTTATAGGTTGGAGGTTACAAAAGAAAGAATGCAAAGGAAAGACTTAGTGTATAAAGTTTGGGTTTAATTATATCAGTAAGCCCATTTATATTAATAGAGAATTCTATTATTATGCCATTTAGAATTTGAAGTTAAAACTTCAAAGTATATATATGAAATTGTATCTTGCATTTCTGAAAATGTTATAACCTGAGGATCAATCTAATTCCAAAACAAAATCCTCATTTTGATTCCTTTCCATTACGCAGGTATTGTGAGCATGGTACATATAACAATGAACAGTACTCTCTGGAGGCCCATTTTCTCTTATGTTAAAAAAAAAAAATCCTGTTATACATGGCAATTTTAAAAGAAGGAAAGGAAGTGAAGGACTTTTAATGGATTATTAATAACATGAACTTAACTCAAGACTCTCTACTCACCTTAAACTGATTTTTTTAAGTTTTTCTAGAATGAGCATTTCCTCAGTGTAAGTGATGATAATTATAATATGAGTCATAATTCTTTTCTAGACAGAAACCTGATATGGCAGTTTTTAGCTGAGAATTACTTACCTGATTTATAATATCTAGTTTATAGTGGATATAATGAAAAACTCTAAGAATACAATGAAGGCTTTTTTTCATATTTAAAAAATCAATTTTACTCACAGGTTATAATAAGACCCTGGAAGTTCGATAGTAAAATTCATTTCCAGCCTGTTGTTTTATACTCCTGCTCTGCATGCATATAGGTTTATTATGGTGCACTTGTCAAAGTTTTCTTTTTTTGTGCTTTAATACTCTTTTTTTAATTTTTTTTGGAGAGTCCTTCTTTTTGTCTAACTCTTTCCTTTCTTCTGCTCCTAGTCACAACGCAAACATACTCATGCCATCACACACACAGGCACACAAATCAATGATCACAGTAAAAAAAATTCATGGCTTTATTAAAGTAGATTAGCAAAAGGAAGAAATTTAAGTCAAATTGTAGTTTTATGAGCTTGTCCCGGTCCCCCAGTTACTGTTTCTATGTGGTGACAGAAGATACATTTATTATACTTTTTGCAATGTCTAAAATTTTAATTTTCTGCTATGAAGCATCTCAGGTCTGTCTGGGATAGTCGGAAATGTGCTTCTAATTGCTTTTTCCATGCAAAAGACCTACAATAGATTACCAACAACAAGACTATTAATCATCCATCTAAGTGCAGCTTTTCTTCTGCATGCAATATTTATAAGTGTTTATATACTCCTGACTAATGCTAGCAATCAATGCCTACTTGATGAACCAAACTGTGTAATTGTCAAATCCCTGAAACTCATCAAAAGATTCAGTTTATTATTGGCGTCTTCTCCAGATTGTATTTGTGATTAAAAGAAAAAAGGGAACATCTCTTTTTCAAGTTTCTATTAAGAAGGGGAAAATGTTCTAGCTGCATTTTCTTGTAGATTGCATAGAAGTGTTTCATTACTATTTTCTTATATCAACTATAACAACAAAATAAGAGATGATTTTTCTTACCACTGAATTTGTGAAAGTCATTTTCATGTACAGTTACTGGGATGCTGAATTAAGAACAAAATCCAATTTAATAGTTTAACTGGGAAATTTCAGAGCTTGGAAGAGTTAAGCTGAATTCTCAATCTCTTCAGTGTCTGTTTTGTTATTTTTAGTAAGATAAGGCAATATTTGCATTCTCATAGTGATGTTCATTAACTACTGGTCAGCCTACTTTTTTAATTTTTAAAATTTTGGTAGTTAAATTTACACAGAGTATTGTAATTCAGTAAAGGGTATTATAAGCTTTCCTTTTATTTATTTATCATACAAGTATGGAATTATAAGATTATGTTTTACATTTGAAATTTTACAAATTATTCTTATTTCATTTATTAACAAATATATGTGTCTATAAACTATATGATTTTAGTATGTATCACACTCTGAATTTGGAATTTCTTGATTATCAAACTAAATTTTTGCCCTTAAATATTTTTCTGTAGAATTCAAACCAGAAGTAGTTTGAAGTCTACATTTATTCATCTGGTAAGTCATAAATACATGCTATATTTCTCATACCACACCACATTCTATAAATGGTAAAGATTGTGTTAATATCATTTGCCTCAAAGTTTGTTTTAAGAGGAAAAAGACAACCATGCCAAGTTCAATACCAATATACAAGTGTGACATAAAGTCATCCTTGAGGAAGGACAGTGGGAAATTAGGGGATTAATACTGGGCAGTATAGACAGAAGGTAGCATCTCAGAGAAAGTGGGACTTACTTGTGTCAGGAAGAGTAGCTGGGATTTGGTCAAAGATGAGAGAGGAACTCAAGTCAGAGACTAAGTAAAGCTCAAGTGTGGAAATGATTTGTGTGGCTCAGGGGTCAGATCAGGGGAGTAAGACAGAGGGGAGTGTTTCTGTCAGTATCACTGAATAGCTGAAGAAATGTTTATGAGGACACTGTGAGCAGATTGTATGTAAGGTACTGAATTTCAGATTCATGCTGAAATTTTATCCTGTAATAGAAATACATTTTATTATATTATTTTTAAAATGTTTATTTACTTTTGAGAGTGTGTGTGTGGGGGGGATGGGGGCAGAGAGAGACACACACAGGCTTCAGGCTCCTGGCTGTCCGTACAGAGCCCAACGTGGGGCTCAAGCCCGTGAACCGTGAGATCATGACCGGAGCAGAAGTCGGATGCTTAACCAACTGAGCTACCCAGGTGCCACAATAGAAATCCATTTTAAAATGATTTTTTGGAGGTGACGGGTGAGAAGCAGAATTTTACAAACATTTATCTAAACACAGTTGCAGGTATGAAAAGAGCTATGCTGCCAGAAGACAGGTTAGCCTATCATCTCAAGAGGCTGTTAAACCAGCCCTTTTGCCAGCCCATGGAAGGGATAGCCCGGTAAAGGATTGGGGCTTTGTAAGGATTGGAGAATTCTGTTTTGCTTTTCTTTTCTATGGCTGGAAATTTTTAATGAGGTAACATTGTAAAGAAAAAAATTAGACTAACAAGGCCTTAGGAAATTTGCCTATTTCTTGAGAGGGTCTCTTGTGGGTTTTTCTGGTCTCCCAAATCTTCAGAACATGTTAATGACACATGCAATTTACTGTTGTTTCCAGGGCTTAGTATTATTCAAGATAATGGTGATACGTGGTTTTCTCAATGTGAATACAAGGCTCATAGGATGAGATCACAGATGTGACTCTTCTCATCTATGCCTCTATATTCACACATTATTTTCTTTCCTTCTCCTCATTGTCTAGCCTCATCTCTGCCACAAAACCCTTCCCTCTTGTCCCTTGCTGTTTTTATCATCAATACTTTCCTTTTGTCTTTTTTTCTCCTTTTAGCTATCACAGAATGGTAGTAAAAGTCACAATAAAGGATAGAGCAGGATCAAAACAAAAATAGGGAGTGCCTTACTTCTAGAAACTGAGGAGCACTCATTGTGGGGGAAAAATGATTCCTGAGTGTCAACAGACTTAATTTAGAATAATTAGAAAAAGTGATAATTACAAAACCTAAAGAATGTATTCCTTAATTTTTTTCTCTCATTTTCTCTCTTCAAGGATAGGCTATTCCAATCAAAGTTTATAAGCATGCCAGGTAGCCTCATCTTGAATGATGGAGGCTGAGATTGTCATCTGATGGAATGACATCAAGAAAGTTTCGCCAACAGCCTTGCCAAGTGAAACAAGCACGAGAACAGTTTTGTGACAAAGATACTCTGGATGTCTTCAGGTCACCACTCAACCACCAGAAGGATACGGAGCTACAGGAAAAGAGCTTGAACAGAAGAGACTCTCTCTGTCCTACACTTCCTGCACAAGAGCCAGTGGCTACATACTTCCAAGGAGTATGGTATAACCTGCCACCATTTCTAACTTACACCTGACCCCAAACTGCACATATTCTCTAAACGGTAACTGTCTATATTAGTAACATTTAAATACTACTAATAAAATGCACACCACTATAAGTTACATATGCTTAATATGCACCTATACTTATAGTTGTTTTTTCAGTGAAACTACACAGAATGGCTCTTTTATATTGGGTATATTTCCTGAGATATTTTGTTTCCTTAAGTCATCTGAAAACACCATACCATGGGCCATTATTTACATATCTTATAAAAACTAGACTCAGTCTAAGCTTTCAGAAGGGAGAATTTGGCCCCACCCTGAGGAGACACTCCAAAATTCATCCTTCCATATGAAATTCAGAACATTTGCCACAAGTTTTAAAGTGGCATATCCACTAGCAGTAGGCTGTACATACTAAGAAAAATCTTTGAAATTTTTTTAGCAAGAGAGGCCCCTCCAGTATTTGTACATCTGTTCTCAGTATTGTCACCAGGTATGTAGCCTTTCTGGTAGATAATGAAAGTTAATTAAACATAGCACATATTTTATTTACAATATTTTAGCAGAAGAGTTTAACACAATTCTGCTGGTATTTTTTTTATTCAAAAATATTTACAATTTCCATTTTAGTGGGATGCTTGAACATTAAAATCAGACTTCAATTCTTTAATTAAAGTGTAAAGGCATTACCACAGAAAGCTCTTACTGCGCAAATGAAATATAAAGCATGTGGGGGGAAATAAAATGTCCCAAGCTCTCAGATGCAATTAGGCCCATTAGTTGCAGTTCCCCTTTAAGAGGGAGAGGATAATCTAATTGAATGACCATATGCACTACTTTATTAGGCTGATGCTTTGCATCTTCACATAGCTGACATTTATGAAAAGAACCCTTCACTGAGACAATCTTTGAAATGGCCAAAACAGACAATTTATCATACAGTCTGCTTCTTACTTGAAATCTTTGCATGATGTAAAAAGTCAGTGAGGTGACTGCTATCCGAGAGCTGAACAGTTTTTTTTTTTTTAAGTATAGATTTCTAACACATGTTCTCCTCAGCTGCACACCTAAAGATTGTCCTCAGCATCAAATCATTTATCAGTAAAAGACAACTTTGGAGTCTTGGTTGTAAAACCAAGTTAAAGACAAGTGTCACGTCAAGAGGCTGATTTTGATAGAAATGATCTATAAATTTTATAAGAATTATGCAAGCTAAATATCCAAAAGAAAACACAGCTATTTTCATTGATCTTGTTTATTGGAAGGTACTTGGGTGCCACTGATAAACGGATTTCTCAACTTTCAGGGCATATCTAGTTAACAAATCACAATATAGTATCGTGATCTAATAGTGCACAATACATCCCTCCATTAATCAAACGGTGCCCTTTCCCTTCTTTGAACAATTGCCTGATACTTAACTAAGGCTATTTAGTCAACAAAACTCTCCTATGCTAAAAGGAAACATTAAGTCCTAATTCCTAACTAGATGGCAGAATAGGAGGATCCTGAGTTCACCTCCTTCCACAGATAAAGGGCGACTCTTTGAGAACAGCTGAAGGACTAGCAGAATAGCTCTTCCACAGCTAAAGGAAAAGCTACCTCAAGAACAATAGTAGGCTCAGAGGTGTAGTCTGGGACCAACACTCATGGCATTGCAGCCCACAAGCATAAGGGTTATCACAGGCAGAGGTCCAACCTGAGGAACAAGGGGTTCAAGCTCCGCACTGGGCATCATCCTGGGGACCAATGCAGAGAAGACAAGCTTCTATAATGTCTAGCTTTGAATCAGTGAAAATTAATTCCAGGAAAGCCAAAGGGCTACAGGAAACAGACTCCACTCTATTAAGGGGTCTGCACACAAACTCACTTGCTCTTTAAAACCCAGCACAGAGGCAATAGTTTGAAAAGTGCCTGGGCCTTAGGTGAAAGAGATTTAATGACTAAGTTTAGGCTGTGTTCCAGAGTCATAGGCATCTGTAGGAAATTCATCCAGAACAGGAGCACTGGTGGGCACCATTTTTCTTGCCTTCCTTCTGCCTACTTGACACACTGGCTGGTGCCACTTTTGACAATCTCCATCTACCTTGCTAGAATCACCCACCCTATATCAGTGTTCCCCTGTGGACATGCCCAAGCATGCACCCCTCCAGACATCAGCTCCTGCCCTGACACTCCCACTGAGTAGCCTTGGCCAGGACCAGCTCTGTCCATAAAGTACCTATTGCCCCACCACACCAGGCAGGTGGCCTCAGCTGAGTCTGAAGGCCTTGCAAAGTAGCTTATGCCCTGGTGGCCACAACCTGCTTAAAATAGTTATATAGGTTTTTATATATGAATCTTATGGTAACCACAAACCAAAAATCTATAATACATCAACAAAAAATAAACAAGAAAAGTATCCAAACACAACACTAAATGAAGTCATTAAATCACAAGGAAAGAGAACAAAAGAAGAAAGGAAGAAAGAACTATAAAAACAACCAGGAAACTATTAACAAAATGGCAATAAATACACACTTATCAATAATCATTTTAAATGTAAATGGTTTAAATGCTCCAATCAAGAGACAGAGGGTGGTACAATGGGAAAAAAATCTATATGCTGCCTGTAAGAGACTCACTAACAAACCTAGAGATACATACAAATGAAACTAAAGTGATGGTAAAAAGTATTCTATGCAAATGGAAGTAAAATTTTTAAAAACTGGAGTAGAAATACTTAGATCAAACAAAATAGACTTTAAAACAGGACTGTACTTGGGCACCTGGGTGGCTCAGTTGGTTAAGCGTCCAACTTCAGCTCAGGTCATGATCTCACGGTTTGTGGGTTCAAGCCTCGCGACGGGCTCTGTGCTGACACTAGCTCAAGGCCTGGAGACTGCTTCAGATTCTGTATCTCCCTCTCTCTCTGACCCTCCCCTGCTCATGCTGTCTCCCTCTCCCTGTCTCTCAGAAATAAGTAAAATATTTAAAAAAAAAAAAAAAAGGACTGTACTAAGACAAAGAAGGACATTACATAATGATAAAAGGATCAATCCAACTAGAGGATATAATGATTATAAGTATATATGCATACAATATAGAAACACCCAAATGTATAAAAAAATATTAATAGATATAAAGGGAGAAACTGACAGTAATAATAATATTAGGGGTTTTTAACACCCCAATTACATCATTGGATGGATCATTCAGGCAGAAAATCAATAAGAAAGCAGTGGCTATAAATGATCCATTAGACCAGATGGACTTAACAGACATTTACAGAATATTCTATCTAAAAGAGCAAAATACACATACTTTTTAATTGCACATCAAATGTTCCCCAAGACAGATCACAAGTTATGCCATAAAACAAATCTCAATTATTTTAAGGACACTGAAATCATATCAAGCATCTTTTCCAACTACAATGGTATAACACTAGAGATCAATTAAAGGAAAAAACTAGAAAAAACAAACATGAGGAGGCTAAACAACACTTTGCTAAATAGCGAATGGGTCAACCAAAAAATTAAAGAGGAAATTAAAAAAATATGGAAACAAATGAAAATGTAAACACAACAGTCTAAAATCTTTTTTTAAAAATTTTATTCCTTCTTTTTTAGAGAGAGACAGGGAGACAGAGTGTGAGAGGGAGAGGAACAGAGAAAGAGGGAGTCACAGAATCTGAAGCAGCCTCCAGGCTCTAAGCTGTCAGCACAAAGTCTGAAGCAGGGCTGGAACTCACAAACCGCAAGATCATGACCTGAGCCAAAGTCAGATGCTTAACTGACTGAGCCACCCAGGTGCCCCTAAAATCTTTAAGACAGAGCAATGGCAGTTCTAAGAGGAATATTTATAGTGATACAGGCCTACCTCAAGAAACAAGAAAAGTCTGAGGCAATCCAGCCTTACACCTAAGGAAACTAGAAAAGAACAAAGCCCAAGGCTAGCAGAAGGAAGGAAGTAATAAAGGTCAGGACAGAAGTAAAGACTAAAAACCAATGAAAAAGATTAATGAAACAAAAAGTCAATTTTTTGAAAACCTAAACAAAATTGATAAACCTTTAGCCAGACTAATCAAAAGAAAAAGGAGAATACAAATAAATAAAATCAGAAATGAAGAGATGTAACAGCTGACACCACAGAAACAAAGGTTAATAACAGAATACTGTGAAAAATTATATGCTGGCAAATTGTACAGCCTAGAAGAAATGGATAACCAAAATACCTAGAAACATACAGGCTTTCAAAACTGAATCAAGAAGAAATAGAAAACCTGAACAGATCAATAACTACTAACCACAGTATATTAGTAATCAAAAAAATTTCCAACAAATACAAGTCCAGGACCAAATGGATTCACAGGTGAATCCTACCAAATATTTAAAGTAAAGTAAATATTTATTCCTCTCAGTCTTCCAAAAATCAGAGGAAAGAAAACTTCAAAATACATTATATAAAGCCAGTGTTACCATTACCCTGATACCAAAACCAGACACAGACACTATGAAAACAAAACAAAAATAACTACAAGAAAAAAAAAAATACAACTTAATATCCCAGATGAACATAGATACAAAAATCCTCAACAAAATATTAGAAAACCACAACACTATGTGAAACAGATAATTCACCATAATCAGGTGGGATTTATTTATGGGATTCAAGGATGGTTCATTGTTTGCAAATCAACATGATATAGCACATCAACAAAATGAAAGATAAAAATCATATGATCCTCTCAATAGAGGCTGAAAAAAACAGTTGACAAAACTCAACATCTATTCATGATAAAAACTCTCAAAAAAGGTGGTTTAGAGGTAATATACCTCAAAATAACAAGGTCCATACAGGGGTGCCTGGGTGGCTAAGCTGGTTAAGAGTCCAACTCTAGGTTTTGGCTTAGGTCATGATGTTGTGGCTTCATGGGTTTGAGCCTTGCATTGGATTCTGCACTGGCAGTATATAGCCTGCTTGGGATTCTCTCTCCTTCTCTGTCTCCTTCACCCCCACTTGTGCTGTCTTTGTCTCTCTCAAAATAAAGAAACTTAAATTTCTTAAAAAAAAAAAAAAANTAAAAAAAAAAAAAAAAAAAAAAAAAAGGTCCACATACAAAAAATCCACAACTAACATCGTACCCAACAGTGAAAAACTAACAGCTTTTCTTCCAAGATCAGGACTAAGACAGGGATGTCTCATCACTTTTACTCAACATGGTACTAGAAATCCTACCTACAGCAATTAAAAAAGAGACATAAAATGCATCCAAGTCATAACAAAGAAGTAAAACTGTCACTAGATGGTATGCAGATGGCATCCCATAGAAAACCCTAAAGACTCCACCAAAAAAAACTATTAGAATAAATGAATTCAGTGCAGTTGCAGAACACAAACTTAACATACAGAAATCAGTTATGTATCTAACACCATAATAACAAAGTAGAAAGAGAAATTAAAAATTAAAGATATTTAAAACCACTATTCCACTTATAATAACTGCACAAAAAAATTAAAAAAAAAAAACACCTAGGAATGGACTTAACCAAAGAGGAGAAAGAACTATACTCTGAAAACTATAAAACACTGATGAAATACATTGAAGATGACACAAATAAATGGAAAAACTTCCATGCTCATGGACTAGGAAAATACTGTTAAAATGTCCATTCTATCCAAAACAATCTACAGGTTGAACGCAATCCCTATCAAAGTACTGACAACATTTTTCACAGAACTACCACAAATGATACTAAAATATGCATGGAACCACAGGAGTCCCCAAATAACCAAAGCAGTCTTGAGAAAAAATAGAACTGGGGGTCTCACAATCCTAGATTTCAAGATATATTACAAAGCTATAGTAATCAGAACCATTGTATCCATATAAAAATAGACACAAAGATAAATAAAATAGAGTCCAGAAAGAAACCTATGACAAAGGAGGCAAGAATAAACAATGGGGAAGTGATGGTCTTCAACAAATGGTCCTGTGATAACCGGACAGCTAGTGTTTGCTTATTTATTTATTTTGAAAGATAGCAAGAAAGAGAGAGCAGGGGAGGGACAGAGAGAGAGAGGGAGAAAGAGAATCCCAACAGGCTTTGTGCTGACCGTGCAACATGGAGTTTGATCTCACAAACTGTGAGATCATGACCTGAGCTGAAACCAAGAGTCATTACTGACTCACTGAGCCACCCGGTTGCCCTGAGCACTGGACAGCTAAAGGAGAAAGAAGAAAACTGGAACAGTTTCTATAAAACTGAAGCACTTTTGTTTTTACATCATACACAAAAATAAACTCAAAGATTAAAGGCCTATGTGTGAGTCATGAAACCACTTCTTAGAAAAGATAGGCAGTAATTTCCTTGACATCGGCTATTGCATTTTTCTCTAGATATGTCCAACTTTTGGGACTGTACCAAAATAAAAAGCTTTTGCACAGTGAAGGAAACCATCAACAAATTAAAACACAATTTAACATATGGGAAAAGATATTTGCAAATATCCAAAATATTGGAGTTAATATCCAACATATATAAAGAACTCATACAACTCAACACCAAAACAAAATGAAACAAAAAATACTTAATCTCATTTAGAAATGGGCAGAGACCTGAGTAGACATTTATTTCCAAAGAAGACATACAATGGCCAACATGAAAAGATGCTCAACATCACTCAACATCAGGGAAATGCATGTCAAAACCACAATGAGATATCACCTGACACTTATCAGAATGGCTATTAACAAAAAGACAAGAAATAACAAATGTTGATGAGAGCAAGCAGGGGAGGGGCAGAGAGAGGGAGAGGGAGAATCCCAAGCAGGCTCTGCACTATCAGGATGGAGCCTGATGGGGGCTAGAACCCATGAACCACACACAAGCCAGATGCTTAACCAACTGAGCCACCCAGTACCCCCAAATGTTTAGATTATGGTAATTGTTATAAGTATCCAGTAATGACAACATTCAAGGAATAAACATAAATATTTGTGGGTTATGATCACTAAACTAAATCAAAGGTTGTTTGAATCTAAATATTCAAAGAGTAACTGTACATTTACAAATAGTTCTGTTCTTTTCATCCAGCACTTCAAGTGAACTGAAACATTGTAAATTATACAAAACAAAGGAGCAAAAATCTAAGAAAATCATCTATTCAATAAATTTCATAGGGTGGACTTTCTCTTTTGAGATTAAATTTAAAATCATAAGCAAAACAAAGAAACAAAATTTTAAAAATAAATTTGTTAACAAGATATAGACTATACTACACGTGTTTGGGGATATCAACAAATAAGTCTAAATTATAGATCTTTTAATCCTCTGAATCCATGTGGCTAAAACAAAGAGTAAGTTTATTTAAAATAAGTTTTAAATTGCAAAACCATCCTAGAAATGCCAAATGACTACTAATAAAATCAGACATCTCTTAATGAAGCAGTTTCACAATAACAGGATTGTAAGAAATATATCTCAAAGAATATCTCTCTGATATTGATTTGAGAGCATTGTTTTTACTTGATTTCGTTAGCATATGTACAAATTCTCCTCAGCAACATGTCTTGGCAATTTATCTACATTAGCAATTTCTAATGGCCCAAGAGAATACAACATAGCTGTTTTCTCCTTTTTGTTCTGGTGATCATAGAGCAAGTCTCATTCATCTGTCTGTGGATTTGAGATTGGAACTAACTTCACTAGAAAATACATGGCTCTATGGAAATACTGGTAGGCAGTGTAAATATAGTAGTAGTTTAAATATAGTAGTTAGGAACAAAGGTCCTTGATTTTAAAATATTGGAATTTCTGAATTTAACATTTTATGTTTTATTTGGCAAGTTATTTAATTCTATAAAATTCAATTTCTTAAGGTAGAGTTGTAGTGAAAATTCAAGAAAAAATTTTTTATCTTAATATTTGGAATATGTTACTCTAATATATAACATAGTGTTAACTATGATTTTTTTGCTTAAGTTCATCAATCTGGTAATATCGTTCTTCACTTTGAGGAAGTCCTAAGTATTCATGCTACCTTGTTCCCTATAGGAAGAAAGGCTTGTTTGTTTTTCTTTTCTACATATTTATTTAAATATAACTTCATTGATTTCTTTTGCCAATTATATATATATAATGCACATTTTCACAATCAAAATAATTTCAAGAAATAACTAAAGTTTAAATCTTTCTGCCATTTTCCACTTTCACCTTCCTAAAATAACCAGAGTGGATTGTATCATGTTTATTCATTCAGTATCATTTCCACAGCACACACATACACTCATAGAACTCATTTTTCCCTAAAAATATGTTCTGCATTGTTTCCTATTTTAAAATGTATGCCATGGTATATTAGCCATAATTTTGAATATTCAAATAAACATGCTTCCAATTACAATGGCAATTTCTAAATATTAGTTCATAAAATATTTTGAGCAATTGTAGAAAAACTGAAAGAAATGCACAGCATTCAGGGAGAGGAAAGGATATTGAAAACAGCACAAAGATGGTTGATGGCATCCTTGTTTAGTTAAAATTCAGTTACGCTCAAATTCAGCCAGAAACTGTTTTTAGCATTTGTTTTAATAGAGATAGGAATATGTAGGTGGAAAGAAAGGATAGGTCAAAGAAATGTCTTTGGCAACTAGAAATTTATTATCCATCATCTAGTTTTTCTTATTTATAACCAAAATTCATGTGTGAAGAATGTTTATCACTCACAGTCCTATTTATATACAAAATTAAATAGGTACTTTTTTGGCCAATCAATAGCCAAAAGGAGACACAGTTTCACATTCAATCTAATACAGCTACCTTGCTGTTTTAAAATAAATAATTCAAATGCCTGCTTGACAATCTAGTCCTTTTTACAACTGAGAAAATGGAAGTAGAATTTCTATTGAACAATGTGAATGTATACTGCTCAATATTTTAAAGTCACCCTGTCTAATGCCCCCTTATTTTGATACTTAAAATAATTCTAATATTTAGGCCATGAACAGTATAGAGACTACAGCAAACAGTGTTAAATCTGCATTTATTGTCCTGTATAAGGTTTATGTTAAGTTGTACAAGGTTTATCAGTTTATCAGTTTCAAATTACATTTTATTAAAATACCACTCTGGGACTTCTAATCAGATGGGAACACTTGATAGTCATATTAAAACAAACAAACAAGCAAAAACCTCACCTTCCATCCCAAATTCCAATGTTTATAGGATACAAACCAAAAATTTTTTTAAAGGTGTTATTATAATTGGGATTAACTATCAGTAAATTCAGGTCTAAATTTTGTTATCTCACCCTGCATTATAGAAGGAAAACTGAACTCTGTGTCTACATTTAGAATTACTCCTTTGAGTTAATTCTATGTCCATTATTCTTTTTCTTCTAATTGAGTTGCCTTAACGTCAGTAAATTGCTCTGATGACCAGATTTCATTAAGCATGTGTATAAATTCTCAGCTGCATGTCTTGGCAATTTATCTATATTAGCAATTTCTAATAGCCCAAGAGAATACAACATAGTTGTTTTCTCCTTTTTGTTCTGGTGATCATAGAATAAGCCTCATTCTTCAGTCAATGGATTTGAGGTTGGAACGAAGATAAATTGCTTCCAATCTTAAGTTCCTTGAGGACAGAGAATCAGTCACGTGTGTGTTTTTCTAGTATCGATCATAGCACATTATACTTAGGCAAAGAAGACACTTTGAATCCTTGAATTGAAATATAATTAATGGAAAGATAGATTATTATTTAGTGCAGTATATATCTAAAAGTTTGTATACCCAAATTTTATGTACCCAGTTGGACAAGGGAGCCAAGGTAAAGTAAGATACACCTGAGGGGTACTAATATCTTTGAGCCTTTGTATTTCATTTTTTACTTCGACAAAATGGAAATGATCCAATAGTAACAACTACTTCACAGAAGCCTTGTGAGGATTAAAGCAATACAAAGGAATTAGTATTGTCTGGCACATAATATGAACTCAGCAAGGGGAAGCAATAGTTCTTGGACTTCTTGAGAAAAAAGGAAAGTGAAGCAACATTTTTTAATCCCTTTCATATCCATCATATATGGTGATAAGTGCATTTCTTAGGTTACTCATTTTTTCATTTTTAAATAATCAAATCTTTGTATTATAAATCAAAACTGAGACTGAAGGGAGTTATAGTTATTTACGGACATATGGTGAATAAGAATTCAAGCCTACATCCTCTCAGACCAGAAACCTTGCTCTTCCCGTGATACTCTGAACCAAAATGCTATGACATTTGAGGGCATGCAAGCATGAGAAAAACAGTCTGTGGCAACTTGGGTCCCTATCTTCTATTTATGATTTCTTGGTGGATTTTCTAGAAGGTTACTATTGTTAAACAATGTTCACTTGGAGGTAAGTGGAAAAGGAAGCTCACATGATCAGGTACTATTAACCACTACACACTTATACACACTCTAGTGAGCACTCAATGCACATGAACCATTGCTACTATTATCTGATAAAGATGAGACTGAATATAATAATTTATTCTATAATTCTGAAAACAAAGAGAAAATGGGTACAGCCTGGTGAGGTCAGGTGTTCTAGTATAGTTCCTTTGTACTTCCTTCCTTTCCCCCTATTTCTCATGATAATGACAAACCCTGCTGACTTAAGTCACAGGTGATAGAATGGAGCTGCCAACAAATAATGGTAAGAACTCAGAAAATATTACATTTTATGGAAATGTTAAATCAAAGAGTCAAGCCTTTCTGGTTGAGGACAATAGACAGGATATTCTCAGCACCTAAGGCAGTCTCTAATCTAGTATAAACCAAAAATTTCAGCTATTTGTGAAAATTACTCACAGCAATTTTAATTTTGAGGCTTTTAAAATGCAGGGACCCCCTAATGAGAATTCTTTTCTACTTCAGAGTTTTCAATGTTGTCATTACATTTAATATGACTTCTAGGTTTTTACATTTCTTTTTCAAGTTCCTAACATGTTAGGAGTTTATTGTGGATTAACAAAGAAATACATAACAAAAATACATTTTGATATCATTCTCTCACTTTGTCTAGCATTTTTCTTATATGAGTTTACAATAACACAAAAACACAACAGGAAAAGGAAATCTTACATTCAGTTTAGTTCTAATTCTTTTAAAAATTGCTTATGTATATCATGTCTATTTATAGAGGTATGTTCCCTTCAGAGTAACCAAAAACACTTGCAGAGTATTAGACAAACATTTCGGAAGTTTTAGAACATAAACTGCCATCCTAGGGATTGGTTTTTTTTTCTTTTTAAATATCCTCAGTGACTTAAAATATCTCACACGCCTGATTCTCATAACGTTTTTTAGATTCCATAAATGCCAAGCTTTTGAACATTTTTCCACATGCATACCACATCGCCCCAGCCAGAATCAGGTTTCCTCCATGTTATTGCTTATCTGGGAAAATAACAACTCAAAAAGTCCATTCAGATCAAAACAACTTTATGGTCTAATCAAGAGTCATACCTAGATTCAAAAACACTGATATAGACCATTGGTGGCATTGTGCAGAATAAATAAATAAATAAAGCAGAGAAGAATACCCCAAGATACTAAGACCAAAAGTGTTAAAATAAATAAATGAATAACCACATTTCTTTCCTTCCTTTTATAGCACAGCTCCTTGAATATGCTGTCAGTAGCTTTATACCCACTTTCTCATCTGCATTTTCCCTTTCATTAAGTTCAGCCAGATTTCTGCTCCTAAGCACTCCACTGAATCTACTCATACCCGATCACCAGGGACCATCGTGTTACCAAATACTAAATGAGCTTGCCTCATCTCTCAAATGACCTCATTGCCATAACAAAAATACATCTCTGCTTTATCCTCAGTGCCTAGAAGATGTATGAAATTCAGTGCATGAAAGGGAATGTCTTTGTAAAGGCACATCTTTGCATTTCTGATATGATTTCTTTGAACAGATTATTGAGTTCTAAGCAGAATTATTGGGTTCTAGCCAACTGTTTTTCTAGTAAGTTTATACCTATATTAGGGTTACCAGATGTAACAATGACTATAAAACACCCAGTTACATTTGAATTTTAGATTAACATTGAATAACATTTTAGTATAACTATGCTCCATGCGGCATTTTGATATACTTTTATTAAAAAACTACTCCTTGTTTATCTGAAATTCAAATTCAACTGGGCATCCTGTATATTATCTGGCAATGTTATCCTATACACACTCTCAGCTAAAGTGGATAAAAACGATGGTGTCCTCATATCCTTTTCCCCATGAAAAAATGCATAAATCCCCTCTATTCCCCCGAACACATACACATTCTTCTCTCAGACACAGGACCACTAAAAGTAACAGAGAAAACATAAGTCTGTACTTAGATTATAATCTGTTTTATATTATATAACTTTTATTTCATTGTAAACCTATTTGAAGCTTTACAAAGACATTCCATTTCATGCACTGAATTTCATACGTTTTCTAGGCACTGGGAATAAAGTGGAGAAGAATACCACAAGATTCTTGATTTCATAGAGCTGGCATTCTCACAAAAGACCAAAAATGTTAAAATAAATAAATGAACAAAGTTTCAGTTCCATGATGAGAATGAAACTAGAAAATATGAAAGAGAGACTGAAGATCTAATTTTGATTGGACTTTCAGGGAATGCCTAAGTGCAAAAGTGACATTTAGGATGAGAAATAAATAAAAAGTAGGAGCCAGAAGTAGTAGACATGCTACTGGGAAACAAACATAATGATTATAAAAGTTGACATATCAAAGCAACAGCAAGAAAAGTGACAGCGTGGCTGGAGACAGTAAATGCAAAGAGAGTTTATGAAACAAAGTCATGGAAGTTTGCAGGATCTCATTAATTTGGGATCCAAAAGGTCAGAGGACTTAGATTCTGATTTTATAGTAACTGAGGAAACAAATAGAGGGGGTTAAGCAGGTAAGTGGGGAAAAACGTAATTTTTGTTTTATAAGGATACTTCTAGTAAGTGCATTGTAAGCAGTCAACTGTGCCAACTAGTCAACTAATGAGGAGTGCCTTGAAGGGAGAGACCAAGGTGGCAGTAGGGACATGAGAACTACGTGTATAAGGAACATGATGAGTTCAAGGTGACAGGATTTCCTGCCACAATGGTTGTGGGGATTAAAAGAGGAGAGTCAATGATACCTGGTCCTCATTTTTGGCTTAAGCAGATGGGAGGTGGTGGCAACATTACTGAGGTGTGCATAGCCAAAGAGTTTATTGACTGGGAGTTTAATTTGGGATAAACTCTGATGTACTTATAAGATATTCATGTGGAGATGTAGAGCAGGTAGAAGCTGAGTCCAGAGTTCAGGACAAATATCAGGCTGAAGATGTAGCTTCACATTTAGGTATTTAAAGGCATAACAGTGGATGAAATGTTCTACAAGAGGCTATAAACAGAGAAAGACATGGTAATAAATTTGAGCCCTGAAAAAGAGATCTAGGAGAGCAGCCAGCCAAAGAGACTGAAGAAGAGCAGCGATTGAGTAAACAAAAAATCTAATAGAGTACAATACACACAAAAACACTACAGTATTTTTTTTTTTTTTTTTCAGAAAATAGGATGGGTCAAACTAGACAGAAAGAAGCTGGTGATGAGGTCATTTGAGAGATGAGGCAAGCTCATTTAGTATTTGGTAACACGATGGTCCCTGGTGATCGGATATGAGTAGATTCAGTGGAGTGCTTAGGAGCAGAAATCTGGCTGAACTTAATGAAAGGGAAAATGCAGATGAGAAAGTGAGTATAAAGCTACTGACAGCATATTCAAGGAGCTGTGCTATAAAAGGAAGGAAAGAAATGTGGTTATAGTTTAAAAGAAGTAGGGTTTTTTTTTTTAAATGGAAGAACCTAAAGAATATTTATGTTAATGAAGATAATTCAATAGAGAGAAAAACTGATGGTGCAGAAGAGAGAGAAATTTGGGGATTAATAACCTTGAAAGATGAGGCAGGATGGGATCTGGAATACAAGTGGAAAGACAGACCTTAGACAAGACTAGAGCACTTCCAGAATTGTAGCAGTGGTCAGATGACAGTAAAGGGGGAGGAGAGTATAGGGAGTGCTTGAAATAATAAGAAAAAATTTAATACTTTGAAACATGGATTCAACTTGAAAAATCCAAGAAGTGAGAAATGAGCCATATCATGAAATGTAATGCACCCATTAATATGAATATTTTAATGTGGTAGGAAAAAAAAGCCCTCAATGTTAACTTAAAAAAGGATTAAAACCATGTATCTCTAGTATGTTATCAAGTATGTAAAAATATGTCTGAATAGCAAGACCTCTGCTAAAATACAATTAGTGGTTAAATATAGGTTTTGTTATTATGACTATGGATTGTTTGGTATTTTACATGTTTATGTAACAGGAAAATACCTTTAAAAATATTTCACAGTAGCGGATTAATACCACATGGAAAGGGATTCTCTGTCTCACTTCACAAATCCCCACATGTGAGATGAGTAATTCTGACACTAATTCTAATTTATTTTTAGAAATTTCAAATGGAAGGCCAAGTAGTAAATAAAGTATGCATAATCAAGGTTTGCTTTAGAAATATTTGACAGTCTCCTGAAGAAAGACTAGACAGAAGAAAAACAAATTGTGTCCAGCATTTTAGAATGATCTATTTGATATATTCATCAGGCTGTATTTCTTACCAAAAGAAGAGGAAGAGATGTAAGAATCGACAAAAACTATCCAAACAATGGCTGGAAGACAACACTATAAAACTAAATGTAGATCCAAGAACCACTTTAATCTCCATAAAGGAAACTCTAGAGGAGGTTCTGAGGAGGAAACTTGATTTGTTTCAGATTCATTATTCTGCAGTGTCAATTATTTTTATATCCTGCAACCTAGTCTCATCCCTATAGTTTTTAATTCAAAGAACATAGATTTTCAGGTTTCAGTGATTGTTTTTAAATTATAGGTATCCTCATTGAGCACATTATTAAATATATGTTATTAAAACATCTGGTTTTCAGGGTGCTTGGTTCATCATCTGACTCTTGATTTCAGCTTGGGTCGTGATCTCATGGTTCAGGTTCATGAGATTGAGCCCCACCTTGGGCCCTGCTCTCACGGTGCAGAGCCTACTTGGGATTCTCTCTATCCCTCTCTCTCCCCTTCTCCCATTCATGCTTGCTTGCTTGCATTCACATTCACTCTCAATGCAAATAAACATTTTAAAAAATCTAGTCTTGAGTTATAATTAGAGGCTGCCTTTAACAGGTAAAATGGCAAAAGAAAAAGTGATCACTTTCTTTTCAGGATATAAATATACTAGAACCTTTCAAAATTTTAATGTAGGATGCATCTTTGGTAGAGCCTTTCATGTAAGTGGTTTGTCATTATTATTTAATAATACATAAACATCAACCAGTGAGCATGTGATACTCTGCTAGGGATTTTCTTCTTAGTTGTTCATCCCATTAAGTAGATTATAATACCCTCAAAGAATAGGAACTGCATTTTATACATGGTTTCATTCCCCAAATGCAGCATGGTTCCTGGAATATGCTAAGTGGCCATATACTTATTAAAAGAATATAAAATATATATAACAAATATACAAGATAAATAGTATACTTGTTGAAAAAAATAAAAGAAAGGAAGGAAGGAGGGAAGAAGAGTATTATGTCTTGAGGAAACCTCATAGTCCCAGAGGGTACTAAGTATTTTTTAAAACATAATGTTTTTTTTCATGGCTTGTAAAGAAATCATTCTCCAACACAGTTGGAATTTCAAGGAGCAATCATCCTCATTGGCTGTGTTTGGGGAGTTTGAGAGGCCATCAGTCTTTAAGGCTGTTTGTTGATCTGGAACGTTTCATCAAAAACATGTTGTTTTGAAAATTAGAAATGGGAAAAAAAAAAATAAACCCAAACCTCTGTGCTGTCCTAAGGGAGACTTATTTCTAATCGATTGAACATGCCTGAATGCATTCTTCAGGCTTTGTAGAAGTATTAAAACAATGACTCATCTTATAGTAACATAATAATAGACAGCATCAGTTGTGAATATAAAACAGCCACTTGTAAACATCATGAATATATCCAAAGCAGCAACTGAGCCATGTTTTAGAGTGACTTATCTATAGCTCTCATGTTGTAGAATGACTCAGATTAAAACAGAAAGAAAAATGGCTTACTGCAGAATTTAAGCACTTACCCAATATTTTTTTTCTATTTCTCATATACAATATTATAATTGGTAGTCACACAGAATGAAAACTAGGTAAACTGGCCAATGGCAATTGAGAGGAGTGCTATTTCTGACCCTTAAGATGCATTTATCTTTATGTGAGGAATCACTACACTGCTTGCTTAATGAGAGCTATTTTTAAAACCATGATTTGAGTATCTTACCGTACTTGAAAAAGCCTAGTGTTCTGAATCATCATTTTTCTTTTGCTTTCTAAGATATATAAACAAAAAATGTAATCATCTTCATCCTATTTCCCCCTAGATCTAGTTCCCTTAGGAAAGTCTATTCTAAACAAAATAGGGCCTTACAAGCCTCTAAGAAAGAAAACAAAACATCCATAAATTATATTACTAAAAAAAATAGTATTTCTAAGTGGTAATTAGTTGTACTCTAATAAATACAAAATAATTGTATTACTTGTTAGTCAATTTTTCCTACATCACCACACAAGACCCAAAATCTTTTTTAAAAATTTTTAATGTTTTATTTATTTCTGAGAGAGAGAGAGAGACAGTGTGAGTAGGAGAGAGTCAGAAAGAGAGGGAGATGCAGAACCCGAAGACATGCTCCAGGCTCTGAGCTAGCTGTCAGTACAGAGCCCAACACAGGGTTCAGACCCACCCGTGAGATCATGACCTGAGCCGAAGTCGCACGCTTAGCCGACTGAGCCACCCAGGCGCCCCTAATTTCAAAAAGACATATTTGATGATTTTGTGAGGTAAGTCACATACATAGATGTTTGATGCATTTTTCATACAGTTTTGGGGAGCGTAGCCCACACCACAACCTGTTCATTTGCTCAGGGAGGTTCTAGTCTAGTATGTGAGGAGAGATAGCTGTTAATCACGTTATTGGAAATGAATGTAAAATTGTAGCTATGGCAAGTATGACAGACAAGTGGTTGGACTCTGTGCTGCTGTAACAGGACATTTCTTCTGCTATATATGTCTTCTAAAAAACATACATACATACAATCCAAAAATGTTACCTTTTTTTCTCAAAAAAGCAAAAACCTAAAAGCTACTTTCCTATTGTTGGTCTCCTTAAACAAAAAGTTATATTTCTTTCACATTATACTGAGAAAATTGCTTACAATTATTTCTAGTTTTGAAATTTTAGTCAATTGAAAATAGTGTATATGTGTGAATGTTTACTACAAGATTGGTGTGATGGAAACAATGATCACTGTATTTAGGAGGCTTTACTTCAATTAGATAAATTTAAATATATAATGGAATATGACATTACTAGTTTGACTACTTTTCCCAATAAATTCATCTAGATATAACTGACTTGATATCCTTAATCATTTGCTTGAAAAAGGAAACATGAACCTGTCCCCTCTTAATCAGACATTTGCATAGTAAACCATCTATGTTTTTAGACAGGGTAGTGTCCTGAAGAACATGCTTTCATAGAGGCTGGTAGCACTCTCTGTAAGTACTTAAAAGATAAGTAAGTAACAGAGCTGGTAAACATTGGCAGTTTCTAAGCCTTCTAGTGGCCTGCAAATATAGAATGAGGGCTCTTGATCAGATTACCTGGGTTCAAATCTCAGCTCTCCCATTTACCAGCAACTCCATAAACTTAGGCAAGTCACTTTTCTCTCTCTGAACCTCTTTCTTCATCTGCAATTTGTTCTAAGATTACTAAAATAATGCATGCAATGGTTTAGCACTCTACTTACCATATAGCAAACATTCAGCCCATGTTATATATTTTATTATAGGAGGTACAGTTAGTTACAGGAATAGTTACTGGGCAATGACCAAGACATACACCTTAAATATTGTTCTCTTGAGCTCTTTTTAAACCACGTCATCTATTAGTGACCTCATAAAATACAGAGTTCAATAATCCTGAATTTTACAATTGCAAAGTAGGCTTTACCCACAAGAATAGGACAATCATTTTAATATGCTAAAAAGTGTATCTTTTCTGTATAGATGGGCACTAAACTTACAGGACAAATCACAATTTCTAAGTATTTTTCCTTTAGTGACAACAAAATTAATTCTTCAAAAGTATTTGAATTGGACAGTCTTTTAAAAATACCATTATCACTCCATTTTTGACATAGGAAAGTATTTGTTTTCTATTCTCATCCCTGCCTCTTCCCTCTTCATTTCAACTCTCTCTCCATGCTTGATATTAACTTGAGGAATCTTGTAAGTTACTAAGATTTCTAAGGTTTGTTCTAACAGCAAATAAAGCATAATTCTTCTAAAGGTCATCAGATCATAAGGAATGACTAAGGCAAATTAATTTCTTTTAGAACTACTAAATTTTAAAATAATTTTAATTATTTTAAAATATCTTTAAAATAATTTAAATTGTTATGCAGTTAAAACTAAATAGTTTACCATTTTTGCCAATGGGATTTGGAAAATGAGTTCCTTAAAATTAAGTGTAGGAATGAACTATTTTTATTCTCTAACAATCACATAAATGACATTAAACAGCTTCTCCTTTTTACTTTATTGTTTCCAAAATCAGATACTAAGTATAAATATAACTTACTTAAATAATTACAATTTTCATAAGATTGGTGAATCCCCACTGATGGGAGAAAAATGAGCACTTACTAGTCAGGTAGAACTCTGGCAAGAATTGAGGGTAGCTAATTAATATGTTGTTCCAAAGTCAACTAAAAACTAATCCTTTAAGAATAAGGGACTAAACAATCAGAGGAACCTAGAATTTGTCCTCGGAAAACAAACAAGGGAAGAATTGGACTGAATACAAAATGCTATACTTATTTTGAAGAGCAAATTTTTTAAATCACTGCTTTCATGCCTTCATATACTACTCAATGGCACAGCAAAGTGGTACATTAAATCTTGGGAGTTTTCTTTTTTCTTCAGTTCTATTTCCTGCTATTTTTTTTCAAGTATGTTTATAGGGTTGCAAAATCTGTAGAGCACTTTTTACATTATTTGGTCATTCAAATAATAAAATAATAAAGTATAAGCATTATTTTTGCCTTTTTAAATATTTGATGTTAAAAAGAAAACTTCTTTTAGAATTTTAAATAATTTAAAAAGTTGATTTAGTAACAAACAAAAGAAAAAGAGAACTTTTCTTAAATAGGAAAATACCAACGAAACTAATGTGACAGAAGACAAATTAAAAGAGAACAAACCAACTAAAAAGGTTAAAATGCAAGTGTTGTCTTTTAGGAATTCTAAACATTGTAAAAATACTGATCTTTCAATGGAAATCAGAGTTCCTAAATATGTTAAAATGCCAAAACTAAAAAATGCAAACACAGGAAATTTCTACTACCAAAGTCACTAGATAATCCTCTCAAAAAAGAAATTACAAAGTTGCTGGAGTCCAGCTCCGGCCAGGTCCAGGGGTCCCTGAAGGATGGATGGTGTCGGAGAGGGAAGGAATGAGAGAGCCCCGAGAATCTTTCTGATCACCAGGCAGGCATCTCTGCCCTGTCAGTTTTGGTGTCTTTATTTATAGGTCAAATGTTAACATGTCATCAGGAAATGGAATTTTTATAATGGATAGCTCTGTGTGATAAGATGTTTTTGGAAAATGTAGAAGTATTTTTCTATTTAAATGTAGAAGTACATATGTTTTTTGGAAAAACAGAAACAGGTTTTACAGAAGTGTTCTTGCAGAACTGCCCCAATTATAGTGAGGTTGAGTAACTAAGAAAATAACAGGGTGTTCACATTTTAATAACACTAAGATTAAGTCATAGGTTTGTAGATACTCTTATCCATCCTCATCACAGTTGCCGGGTAAGGGAAGGTGTTTGTGGAATGTAGGCCTTAGGGAAGGGGCTGCTCTACATCACCAGTTAGCAAAGGTATATGTGGTAACTTATGTTCTGCTCTATCTGTTCCTTCTCTCTAAGTTAGGTTCTTTGTCTCTGGGCAAGGCTTGATTTTCCAGCTTTGTAGCACCAGAGAGCCAACCATACCTTTAAAGAGTTTAGCTCATTTCCAATACATAGAATAACCTCTTCGAGTGTATTTACCTTTGTGTCTAGTTTTATGATTTCTTGAATAGCTAGTGCATGAGAGACATTTTTGCTTAGTTGATTTACATGTTGAGCTATATGAGCCTTTTGTACTAACTCAACCGTAGAAACAGAATTGTACATGTAAAGGTCAATCTTTTATAAGTATGAGTCATTAGCCTGTTCATAGCTTAAGAGAAAGTATGGAGGGAAACAGGACCTGCTGGCGACAGGATGCCTGTTCCCATAATCAAAAGAAGTTCCCACAATAAGTTCCTTCACAAGGTGCAATCATCATACCAGGACCAGAATAAGGGGACAAGTCACTCCTGATATTGATCAACAAGGTACCTTAGGGGTCAGTGTTCAAGCAGAAATAATTGAGTGGGGGTGGATATCAGCCGTCATCTGATTGGCAAGAGACCGTGCAAACTTGCTTTAGCCTCACCAGGAGTTTTCTGACTAATGGACTCAGAATGGCTCCCAACACAAAGTAATGATAAATGATTATACTAAAAAGAAGGTAGAATGAAAGAAGAAAGTTTAAATGTTCAATCATCTATTTCTTCTCTAAAAAATGACTATTATATGCACTCCATATGCTTAATAATAGAAAAATAGGGATGCCTGGCTGGCTTAGTCAGTAGAGTATATGACTCTTGATCTCAGGGTTGTGAATTCAAGCCCCATGTTGGTTGTGGGGCCTACTTAAATAATAATAATAAAATTTAAGAAAATGAGGATATGGACAAAGGGGAACCCTTTTGGACTGCTGGTGGGAATGCAAACTAGTACAGCCACTCTAGAGAATGGTATGGAGGTTCTCAAAAAACTAAAAATAGAACTACTTTATGATCCAGCAATTTCACTATTAGGTATTTACCCAAAGGATACAAAAATACAGATTTGAAGGGGTACACACACCCCAATGAATATAGCTGCATTAACAATAGCCAAACTTTGGAGAAACCCCAAATATATCAAATATATGTTCATCAACTGATGAATGGATAAAGAAAAGGTGAATATATTCATTCCTACATAGTGGAATATATATAGTGGAATATTACTCAGCCATCAAAAGAATGAAATCTTGCCGTTTGCAACGAAATATGTTCTAGCAATATATTGCTAGAATATATTATGCTAAGCAAAATAAGTCAATCAGAGAAAGAAAAATACCATATGATTTTAGTCCTATATGGATTTAAGAAATAAAACAGATGAACATATGGGAAGGGAGGGAAGAGAACAGAAGGATATAAACCACAAGAGACTGTTAATGATAGAGATCAAACTGAGAGACAGAGGGAGGGGGATGGGAAATTGGCTAGATGGGTGATGGGCATTATGGAAGACACTTGTTGTGATGAGCACTGGGTGTTGTATGTAAGTGGTGAATCACTGATTTCTACTCATGAAACCAATATTGCCCTGAATGTTAACTAGAATTTAAATTAAACAAACAAACAAACAAACAAACAAAAAACACAGAAAAATACATCTTCTGTGGGATCAAGGAGCATGACTATATCACAAAATTCTGGTGTCTACTGTTAGAGTAAACCTATCAGTGTTTTCCCTTCATTGACTTTATGTTTTTCACAGGTGTTACATAAACAGTTTGAAACAGAATGATTTGGTCAATGGTCTCTTGTGTCTACACAGAGAGGTAAAAACACCAGTTATGTCCAATTTGGTAATCTTATTCCTTGTTAGTGTTTAAATATGCACAACAGCTGCAACTGTTAGATCTCAGATCTAACAATTTATCCACTGAAAGCAACTTTCATCAAGAAGACACACTGAGAAAATAATGGAGCATCACTTGAGCATTGCACCAATTCTTTAATCAAGCAATAACAGAAATAGACTTTCCACATCATTAGCAGTGTTCCTTTAACATGATCATGTATGCATGATGTCCCAGTTTCAAACACCATATGAAAATCTCATTTCCAAGATGTACTATGGAAAAGCCATTTTTCCAACTACATTAATTAGCTATTTTCCTGAAAAATATGGACTGTTTGTGATATCTCTGTGACCACTAATATTCACCTCAAAAATCTTTTTCATCCCCAGTTTTGCTTACTAAACACAAACAAAATGTCTGGACCTAGGATCAAGATTAATATGGAATGAAAACACAATTAAAACTCAGTTAACAGTTAATGGCTCAGATAAAGGTTAATAAAATAGGAAAATATTCTCATTATTAAATTAAACATGAGAACTGAATGGAGAGGTTTTAGGACCAGAGTTCAAATTGTCCTTGGCTTTAGAACTGATAAATGCATTTCTATTTTATTAATGTACCTGAAGTACATTAATATTTTTCAACATAGATTTGTCTTACTTTTTTTAAAAAACTTTTTTAAAAATATTTTTTATTTATTTCTAGGAGACAGAGAGAGAGAGAGAGAGACAGCATGAGCAGGGGAGGGTCAGAGAGAGAGGGAGTCACAGACTGAAACAGGCTCCAGGCTCTGAGCTGGCAGTCAGCACAGAGCCCGGTGCGGGGCTCGAACCCACGAACCGCGAGATCATGACCTAAGCGAAAGTCGGACGCTAAACCGACTAAGCCACCCAGGCGCCCCTTGTCTTACTAATTTTTTGTGTACATTATACATTTCATCACTTACGTATGAAGCCCAGACAAGTAATTTTTTATCAGAAATCTATAATAAACTACCAAAATAGACCCAGGAAATAAAGAGACCCGTGCAGTCACGTCCCACTATTACTAAGGGTATTAAATGAGTTTAAAAATTCTTAAGTGAAAAGTTGCCATAACAAAATTACTTAGGCAACAATAGTCACAAACCACTGTACACCTACAAATATGGCCCACACTTGGAAGGAACTAAGATGTTCTTCAATCAAAGAATACATACACTATGATAAATACAGACAATGACATATTATCCAGCCCTGCAAACAAATGAGTTATCAAATCATGAAAATATATACAGGAATGCCTTAAATGCCTATTACTAAGTAAAAGAAAACAATATGAAAAGGCTACATATTGTAGGATTTTGGTTATATGACATTATGAAAAGGCAAAACTATGGAGACAGAAATAGGATCAATGGTTACCAAGGTGGGAATGGGGCAAATAAATAGGCAAAACACAGAGGAATTTTAGGGCAGTAAAAATTCTCTATATGATACTGTAATGGATGAATACATTTTATTATATAATTACCCAAACCTATTGGATGTGCAATAACAAGAGTGAGCCCCAAGGTAAATTCTGGACTTTGGGTGACTATGATGTATCAATGTAAGCTTATCCTTGGTAAAAACTGTACCATTGTGGTGATTGATTGTATAATGGAAGAGGCTATACTTGTGTGGGGGTAGACAGTATATAGAAAACCTTTATCTCTTTCTCTCAATTGTTTTTTAAACCTAAAACTGTTCTTAAAAATTTTGTTTAAATGAAGCAGGATAAGGGGTGCCTGGGTGGCTTAGTCAGTTAAGCGTCTGAATTCAGCTCAGGTCATGATCTTGCAGTTCATGGGTTTGAGCCCCGCATTGGGCTCTGTGCTGACAGCTCAGAACTTGGAGCCTGCTTCAGATTCTGTGTCTCCCTCTCTCTCTGCCCCTCCCCCACTCATGTTCTGTCTCTCTCTGTCTCAAAAATAAACATTTAAATAAATAAATAAATAAATGTAGCAGGATTTAAGAAAAATAGTCTTTAACAGGAGCAACACAACATACTATAAGTATCTGGGAATAAATTAAGCATTATATGATCAAGAAACTCATAGGAAAAATTGCAAAGAATAATTGACAAACTTAAAGAAAATGCAACCTACTGAATAGAAGAAAATATTTGCAAATGACATATCTGTTGAGTTAATATCCAAAATGTGTAAAAATTTCATACAAATCAAGAGCAAAAAAGGAAAATAAATCCAATTTAAAAACTGCCAGATGATCTGAATAGACATTTTTCAAAAAAAAAATTGTGCAGATGCCCAAAAGTACATGAAATGGTGCTCATCATCACTCATCATTAGGAAAATGTAAATCACAATTATAATTAGATATTACTTTACACCTGTTAGAATGGCTATTATCAAAAAGCAAGAAATAATAAGTGTTGGTAAGGCTGTGGAGCTAAGGAAACTCTTGTGCGCTGTTGGTGAGATTGTAAGTAGACACAACCACTATGGAAAATAATATAGAGTTTCTTCAAAAAATTAAAAATAGTAATACCATATGATCTAGCAGTTTCACTACTGAGTATCTATCTGATTAAAATGAAAACAGTAAATCAAAATGATATCCATGTTCATTGCAACACTATTTACAATAACCAAGATATAGAAACAACCTAAGTATCCATTGACAGATGAATGGATAAAGAAACTGTGACATATATGTATATACATACATGCATATCTATACATACAACATATACACACACAAGAATATCACACAGCCATAAATGGAAGAAAATCTTACCATTTGCCTTGAATGTGTTATGCTAAGTGAAATAAGTCAGACAGAGAAAGACCAATATGATCTAGTTAATATATGGAATCTAAAAACAAAAACAAAAAGCACATATACAGAAAATAGATTGGTGGATGCCAAAGGCAGCAGGTGGGTGTAGGCAAAATGAGTGAACCGGGTCAAAAGGTACAAACATCCAGTTTGTATCACTGATTAAAGAAAAACAGACAAGGAAACCACACACACACAAATAAATTATATGCCACTATCTCTGATGAACATAGATGCAAAGATTGTCAACAAAATATTGGCAAACTTAATTTAAAAATACCTTAAAAGGATCATACACAATAATCAACTGGGATTAGTCCTAGGGATGTAAGGATGTAATGTAAATGTAAACATTTGCAAAATCAATATGATACACCACATTAACAAAATGAAACACAAAAGTTATATGATCTCCTCAATATAGGAAAAAAATCAATTCCATTTATGATAAAAACTTCCAACACAGTGGGTATAGAGGGGACATGTGTCAACATAGTAAAGACTATATGTAAAAAACCCATAGTTAACATCACAACAACAGTGAAAACCTGAAAGCTTTTCCTCTAGGATCAGGATCAAGACAAAGATGCCCACTCTTGCCGCTTTTATCCAACACAGTTTGGAAATCCAAACTATAGCAATAAGACAAGAAAAAAAAAAAAAAAAGGTCCTTCAAATAATAAAGGAAGAGGTAAAACTGACAACATTTGAAGATGACATATATATATATATATCCCTAAGGTCTTCACCAAAGAACTGCTAAAATTGATAAACTTATTCAGAAAAGCTGCAGGATATGAAACCAACATACAGAAATCTGTGGTGCTTCTATACACTAATAATGAACTATCAGAAAAAGAAATTAAGAAAGCAGTCCATTTATAATTGTATCCCAAGCAATAAAATACCAAGGAATATATTTAACCAAGGAGGTGAATGACCTGTGAAAGTGATAGGATACTGTTCTGTGAAAACTATAGGACATTGATAGAAAGAAATTGAACAGGATACAAATAAGGGGAAAGCTACATCATGCTCTTAGATTGGAATAATTTACATTGTTAAAACGTCCATACTTCCCAATGCCATTTATGGATTTGATGCAAGAGTGCTAGTTGTTATATATAAGTGATGAATCACTAAATGCTACTTCTGAAACTAATAACTAACATTACATTATATATTAAGTAACTAGAATTTAAAAAATTGAAACACTGCATTGCAGAGGGTTTTTTGTTCCCAGATAAGAAATTACAAATGTTATTCTGGAGGCAACAGCTGGTCAATAAAAATTTTTAAACTGAGAAAACAAACCAACACACACACACACCAATGGTGTTTTCCACAGAACTAGAACAAATGATTCTAAAATTTGTATGGAACCACAAAACATCCTGAATAGCCAAAGCGATTTTGAGCAAGAAGAAAGGTGGAGTTATCATGCTTCCTGATTTTAAACTATATCAGAAAGCTATAATAATCAAAACAGTGAGGTATTAGCATAAAAACAAACAGAAAGATCATTGGAAGATAAAAGCCAAAAAATAAACCCAAATATATATGGAAATTAACTTATGACAAAAGAGCCAAGAACATACAATGGAGAAAGGACAGTCTCTTCAAAAACTGAGAAGGCTGGACAGCCATATGCAAACAAATAAGAAAGAAAAAAAAAAAAAAGAAACTACACTTCTAACACCATACGCAAGAATTACCTAAAAATGAATTGAAGACCTGAATGTAAGACATGACACCATAAAATATTTAAAACAAATTATAGGCAGATACTCCTTAGCATTCATCTTTAGCAATGAATTTGTTGATCTGATGCCAAAGGCAAGGGAAACAAAAGCAAAAACAAACAAATGAGACTACATCAAACTATAAAGCTTTTGCACAATGAAATAAACCATCAATAAAATTAAAAGGCATACCACTGAATGGGAGAAGATACTTGCAAATCATATATCAAATAAGGGGGTTAATATAAAAAAATACACAAAGAACTCCCATAACCCAACAATAAAAAAAGCTCAATTAAAAAAATGGGCAGATGACATGAATAGACATTTTTCCAAAGATGACATCCAGATGACCAATAAGCACATGGCAAGATGTTCAGCAGCACTAATTATTAAGAATATACAAATCAAAATCACAATGAAGGACTTCTGGATGGCTCTGTTGGTTGTGTGTCTGACTCTTGATTTCCGCTCAGATCATGATCTCATGGTGGTGTAACTGAGCCCATGTCAGGCTCCATGCCAAACTTAAGATTCTCTTTCTCTCTCCCTTTGCCCTTCTCCCCCCACACACTATCTTTCTCTTTCTCTCTCAAAAAATAAAAATAAAAACAACAAAAACAAAACAATGATATGGCCTCACATCTGTAGAATGGCTGTTATCAAAAATACAAGAAATAACAAATGTGGCCAAGGATGTAGAGACATGGGAACCTTTGTGTGCTGTTGATGGAAATGTAACTTGGTGAGGCTACTATGAAAAAACAGTCTGGAGGTTCCTCAAAAACTGAAAAATAAAACTAAATATGATCAAGTAATTCCACTGATGGGTATTTATTCAAAGAAAACAAAAATACTAACTTGAAAAGATATATTCACCCCATATTAATTGCAGCATTGTTTACAATAGCCACAGTATTCAATCCTAGTGTCCTTTGATGGATGAATAGACAAAGGAAATGTGAGATAGAAAGATGTAATATATGTAATATGCAACCATAAAAAGTAAGGAAATCTTGCCATTTGTAACAAGATTGATGGAAGTTGAGGGCATGATGCCAAGTAAAATAAGTGAGACAAAGAAAGACAAACACTGATTATCTCACTTATATGTGGAATCTAAAGCAAACAGGGTGCCGCCTGGGTGGCTCAGCCGGTTAAGCGACCGACTTCGGCTCCAGTCATGATCTCACAGTTTGTGGGTTCGAGCCCCGCTTTGGAGCTCTGTGGTGACAGCTAGCTCAGAGCCTGGAGCCTGTTTCAGATTCTGTAGCTTCCTCTCCCTCTGACCCTCCCCTGCTCATGCTGTCTCTCAGAAATAATTAAAACATTAAATTTTTTTTTTAAATAAAGCAAACAAAAAACCAAGCTCATACTTTCAGAGTACAAATTTGTATTTGCAGAGATAAGTGTGGGAGACATGGGTGAAATGGATGAAGGAAGACAAAAAGTACAAACTTCCAGTTCTAATACAAATAAGTCATAGGGATATAATGGATGGCATTGGAATCTATAGTTAACAACACTGTATTGTATATTTTCTGTAACTATGTATGGGAACAGATGTTAACTAGATTCACTGCAGTGATTATTTCACAATATATACAAACAACAAATATTGGGTACACCTGAAGTTAATACAATGACATATTAGAATACTATCAGTATACTTATTGGTATTGATGCAGACTTTGATTATTTGGCTGAGGTAATGAAATTGTGCAGAATTAGTGTCATTTTAAATATTTGCTCATATTCACTACTGCAACCATCTGGTTGTGTTGCTTTCACATTTGAAAGGTTAATTATTGATTCAATAATTAAATATTAAATTGATTCAATTGATTCAATAATTAATAAAAAGGTCTTATCTATTTTATTTATATATATATTTCAAATTATTTATCCTTGTGTGAGTTTGGGGTATTTGTGTCCTTCAAAGAATAGGTACATTTCATCTACATTATCAAATTTATGGGCATAGAGTTGTTTACAGTCTTCCTTTCTTACCCTTTTAATATCATTTTGATCAGTTGTTATTACACCACTTTCATTTCTGATGTTGGTATTTTAGATCTTTCCTCTTTTTTTCTTGGTTAGCCTGGATAGAGCTTTACCAAATTGTATTCATCTTTTCATTGGGCCAGCTTGTTTTATGGACCTTCTTTTTCAGATTCATTGGTCTATATTCTAACTTATTTTTTTATATTTGTTCCAGGATTCAATTACTCTTCTTTCTCTAATCTCCTAAAGAAGCTTAAGTTATAGATTTTAGATTTTTCTTCTAATATATACATTTTAATGCCATAAATTTCTAAACTTTTGCTGCAACCCACAAATTTTAAGTTTCATTTTCATTTACCTCAAAATGTTTTTAAATTTCTCAATATTTAGACCCATGCTGTATTTTAAAGTGTGGTCATCTCTAAATATTTGAGGATTTTCCAGGTATTTTTCTGTTACCAATTTCCAGCTTAATTCTATTATTGTTTGACAATGTACATTTTATGATTTTTATTATTTTAAATTTGTTGATGTGCTTTATGTCTCAGAATGTGGTCTATTTTAGTGAATGTTGTATGTAAAATTGAGAAGAATGTGTGTTCTGCTATTGTTGGAGGCACTCTTCTATAAATGTCAATTAGATCCAGTTGATTTATGATGCTGTTCAATTCAATTATACGCTTACTGATTTTCTGCCTTCTGAATCTATCAATTAGTGATAGAGGGGTATTGATTTCCAACTATAACAGTATCTTTCTCCTTGCAGTTCTGCCAGTTTTTAGCTTAAATATTTTGATGGTCTTTTATTAGGTGTATATGAATTAAGGATTGTTTTGTTGCCTTAAGTTAATGGTATACTGGTATATATGTTCCTCTTTGTCCCTGATAACTTTCCTTCTGGAGTCAGTGCTGTCTAAAATACACCATTCCAACTTTGATTGGTGTTAGCATTATATGTGTTTGTCTCTACTTTTGGCCTGGGGCTTTTTTTTTTAATGTTTATTTATTTAGAGAGAGTACATTAGTGAGAGAGATCACCCATGCAAGTGAGAGAGGGGCAGAGAGAGGGAGAGAATCCCAACTCAGTAGGGCTTGATCTCATGACTGTGAGATCATGAACTGAGATGAAATCAAGAGTCAGATGCTCAACTGACAGCTATCCAGACACCCTGGCCTGAGTCTTTGAGTGGATTTTTCATAAATCTTGAATTGAATCTTCTGGGTTTGTAGTCCACTCTGACAATATTTTAATTAGTGTGCTTAGAATATTCACAATTAAAGTGATTGATAAAGTTTTACTAATATCTACCAACTTGGCAACTGTTTCCTATTTATTGCACTTGTTTGTTGTTTCTTTCACTCTTTCTGTCTTTTTGATTTTTAATTGATCATTTTATGTGATTATTTTCTAGTAAACTACATGCTTTTCTCAGAAAACTAAGTAGCTTAGTATTTCCCTAAGGTTTGCAATATACATTTTTAACTAATCGAAGACCATTTTTAGTAGCACTATGCCATTTCATACCTAGTACTGCTACCATATAACCAAATATTTACAGTTTCTCCCTCTCATCATTTATAACATTGCTATTATTTACTTCATCTATCCATATAAATATTATTACCCAAAACACCGATATTATTTTAAGGTTATATTTGGATCAGTTATAATTAAATGATTTTAATTTTATTCATTCTCAGAGTTCTTTACATATACCTGAGTTTGTTACCTATATCATCTTCCCTCACCTTAAAGGGCTTCAATTTCTCTCTCTTGAAAGGTAGTTTCTCTGGTGAAGAGTTCCCTCAATCTGTGTGTGTGTGTGTGTGTGTGTGTGTGTGTCAAAGTTTATATTTCTCAACTTTTTAAAGAGAGCTTTGCTGGATATATAGTTCTGGGTTTGTGGATTTTTCTTTCAACACTTTCATTCCACTCTCTTCTTGCTTGCACGGCTTCTGATGACAAGTTGGCTTTAATTCTCACCTTTGGTCCCCTGTAAATATTTGTTGTCTTTCAAGATTTTGTCTAGTTTTTATGCCATTTGAATATGATAATGCTTAGGTGTAGAATTTTTGGCTTATATTCTCTTTGGTTTTGTATAGTGCTCTTGAAACTGTGGTTGGTATCACATTAATTCTGAAGAGTTTTAAGCCATTCTATTTCCTAATACTTTTTTCTACTCTGTTGTCTCTTCTTCTGGTACTTGACTTATACACATTTTTCCTCCTTTTTCCTTTTTTTTTCCAAATTGACCCAGAGTTCTTGGATGCTCTGTTCTGTTTTCATTCTCTCTTTATTCCATGTTAGTTTGGAAAGTTTCTACTGTCCTAACTTTAAGCTAACTAGTTATTTCATTGGTCATGTCTGTGTACTGATAAGCCCATCAAAGTATTCTTCATTTTTGTTATACTGTTTTTGCTTTTCAGAATGTCCTTTGATTTCTTCTTGGAGTTTGTTTCTCTGCTTACATATCCATCTGTTAAATGTTTTCTACTTGTTTCATTGTTGCCCTTAACATATTAATCATATCTATTTTAAATTCCTTCTTTGCTGATTCTAACATCTATGTCATGTACAAGTCTGTTTCTGATGCTTGGTCACTTCTGACTACTTATTTTTTATCATGTCTTTTTTTTGTTTGTTTGTTTGCTTAAAGTCCGAAAAAGGATGTGGGGTAATAGAAACTGAGGTAAGTAGGCTTTGTGTGTGAGGTTTATGTTAATCTAGACAATAGCTGAATGCATTTAATATTTTTTGTGGCCACAGGCAACAAATTTCCCCACTGATCTTTGTTGCCCATGTTGACTTTCAGCTTCTCTAAAAACTTCTCAGAAATAGTCCATCTGGCAACTTTTTCATCAGTAATCCAGTTATACTGGATACCTGTTAGGGGGGTGGTAAATATTATGGATTAAATTACATGCCTTCCATAAGTTAAATGTTGAATTCTTAAACCCCTGTATACCAGAGTGGGACTGTCTGGAAATTGGGCCTTTAAAAGGTAATTAAGATTAAATGGGTTAATATGGGGAGACATGAACCCAGTAGACTTATAAGAAGAGAAATAGCCGGACCTGGGTGGCTCACTCAGTTGGTCCCTTAGTTTCTGCTCAGGTCATGATCTCACAGTTTGGGAGATTGAGCCTCATGTCAGGCTGTGTGCTGACAGCATGGGGTCTGCTCTTTCTTTCTTCTCTGCCCCTTCCCTCCACACTCTTTCAAAATTAACTTTAATTTAAAAAACTAGAGTGACACCAAGCATCCATAAGCACATATGCATGCATGCACACACACAGAAGGAGCCATGTGAGTATATAGCAAGAAAGCAGCCATCTGCAAACCAAGTAGAGAAATCTGGAGAGAAATTACACCTGCAACATTTTGATCTTGGACTTACATCCTCCAGAAGTGTAAGAAAATAAATTTCTCTTATTTAAGTGACCTAGTCTATAGTGTTTTATTATAAGAGTTCTAGAAAACTAATATAAGTAGTTGTTGAAGGGATGAAATAATTGATCAATCTTACTGTTAAATCTCAATCTTTTAGTGGACCTACATGGCTTGGTATGACCTTCACAGATGTATTTTAACTCTCCACCCTTGTATCCTACCCCACCCCTTAGATGAAAGTGGAAGTTAAAAATGTCTGTAGTGAGTCAATGCTTTCTCCTAAGTGAAATAAGGTGCTGGTAAAGTCTTTTACCTTGAAGGGCAGAATGTGTTATGAGTAATGTCTGATCTTACTTCACAATGGTTATTTTCCCCTTTTCTCTGTCAAATCCACAAACAGATCTTTCTTGGTTCTTTGGTGAAACTGGCATGATTCTTGGAGGTAAAAACTCATGGAACTACAGGGCCTTCTTAATGCCACAGTTCCCAGGGTTACTCATTCTTACACCGGTCCACACTCATCCTCCAACAATTCATTCAAGTTACCAGACATGTTCCTACCAGCTTATGGATCTACTAGGTTCTATTCCAGATAGGCTAGTCTTATTTGTGACTCTTTGGCTTCCCCTGTTTTCACGGTGGCAGTTTGCCCTATCATTGTTCAATCTGTTCAATTTTTTTCTTGTTGTGAGGAGAGGAGTGATCGTGTCCAAATTCTGTATTAGAACTGAAACTCAGAAATACCCAGAGCCACATTTTTAATCCAGGAGTTAGTACTCTGGGCCATGGGCCCTTAATTACTTTGCTATGCTGACCCATTATACTTCCAAAATCAAGCATCTGCTTTTAACAGCTTGTGTGGTGATGAGTACTTGATTCTGTTTGTGAATATCAGATTGCTTAATTCATTTTGTGATAGGAAGAGTGAATTCTAAGCTGTTTTTTCTACTGCAACATTCAGGCACTTTTCCAAAATTAAGATGCAAGTTCCCTGGAGGATAAACACCTCAGCTTTTCAAAATCATCTTCTTGGCAGAGCTTAGAACTATGTTCTATAGTCACTAAGTGCTCAATAAATATATTGAATAAATAATTGTTCTAGGTTATTCCAGAAATGGGGACTTGAGTTTAGGTTAAAAAAAAAAAAAAAAGAAAACTGGGGGCAACTGGGTAGTTCAGTCGGTTAAGCGTCCGACATCAGCTCAGGTCATGATCTCACGGTTTGTGGGTTTCAAGTCCCACATCGAGCTCTGTGCTGACAGCTAGCTCAGAGCCTGGAGCCTGTGTCAGATTGTGTCTCCCTCTCTCTCTGACCCTTCCCTGCCCAGGCTGTATCTCTCTCTCTCTCTCTCTCTCTCTCTCTCTCTCTTTCTCTCTCTCTCTCTCTCTCTGAAAAACAAAAATTAAAAAAAACTTGTAATAAAACCCTGGGACCCCAACTCTTCCCAGGCCAGTATTAATGCCCAGAACAAAACTTACATACACTAAGAAGCTACACGCAGAATTTCATATGGGTTGAATCATGATTCTTCTGAGCCAGGAATCCCCTTGAAATCTGGTGTCAATAGAAAGTAACAGGACATAGGTCTATGAAAAATATGTTAAACAATGAACCATAGCATAGATCAGGTTCCAAAGGGTGAAAAAGTAACTTTGAGTCTTGTAGGGGAGGAAGAAATCCATTACAGGTGAGATAGCAAGAAAATTGGAAGAAAAACTTGGCTCTGACTATAGTATAGGAAGCATTTAAATAAAAGGAAATGAGGAAAGTGAGTAGCAGGCAGGAATTCCAAACAGAAAATGCAGAATGAGTCAAAACACAGTGGCAGCATGGTTCATGGAATGAAAGGGAACAGCCAGAGGCATAATTTCTTCAGTATAGAGGATTGAGACTGATAACAGTGTTAAGTCAGGTTAAAAAGATAAGCTCCAGGTACTCATCTAAACTTTAGTCATTGGGGCAGCTGTGTGGCTCAGTCAATTAAACTTCTGAATTTAGTTTGGGTCATTATCTCAGAGTTTGCAAGTTCAAGACCTATATCAGGCTCTCTGCTGTCAACAAAGAACCTGCTTCAGATCCTCTGTCCCTCCCCCTTTCTCTTCCCCTTCCCTACTCATGCTCATGCTCTCTCTTTCAAAAATAAAAATAAACAAAAAATAAAAATAAAAAGTTTAAAAGTTTTTAAAAAACAAAAAAATTAAAAAACATTAATAAATAAAGCTTAGTCATAAAACTGAACAGTAGAAATAAAATGTACCTTCCGTAGAAATGCTAGACCTCTTCAGGAGCAATTTTTCCCAAGTGATAGTAAATCACAGGGGCACTAGATGATTTGGCATGAAAATGATCCACTAAGCTGTAGACATAATCCAATTACATTGTAATCAATACCATAGGATTTTGGAACATTTGCCATAAATTTTTATATGAAACTTTATCATCAAATTTGAATGCAGTTGTAGTGAAAATTCCAGGTTCCCATCACTACTGAAAAGTTTTCTGACCTTAAACACCTCAATCTAAAATAAAATAAAGTATGTGGAAATTGACCTGAAAAATGTAATTGAAAATCTAGAGAATAACTGAAAAAATAATGAGAACTATATTCAAATATTTGAGGATCCATCAAGATAATGTTTTATGTAGTCTTTATAATAAATTCAAACACCCTCAGTAGGCATTAATGTTTTAATATTTTTAATTTTTTTAACATTTATTTATTTTTGAGAGACACACAGGGACAGAGCATGAACCAGGGAGGGGCAGAGAAAGAGGGAGACACAGAATCTGAAGCAGGCTCCAGGCTCTGAGCTGTCAGCACTGAGCCTGATGTGAGGTTCAAACCCACAAACCATATCAGGACCTGAGCCAAAGTCGAACGCTTAACAGACTGAGCCAGCCAGGTGTCCCAAATATCAATTATTAAAGAACTTATAACTTTGTAGTTAATTAAGCGCACATGATTTAAGATTTACACAAACGTATCAAAAACTTAGAGTATAAAGCAATCATTATCTTCTAAGGAATATTCACTGTTGCAGCAGGTTTGATTTACCATTAACTATGCTTACCTAAGTCTGTGTGTGCAAGAGTTTGGCCAAAATTTCAGGGACCATAAAATTATACAAGATCTAATGTTAAATAAAGTTCTCTCTCTTAAAGCTCACCTACTATATGATGAACTAAGCATTTTCAAAATAGCACTTCTTGATTTCTCTCCTCCACACATTTTGTTTTTCAAGTTGATTTTTACACATTTGTTATTAACCTATATCAATACACAGTGACATCTGAGCAATATAAATGCATGTTTTAGATTAATTAAGTATATTGTTATCTGTAATGTTGCAAAAAATACTAACAGATAATATTATGTTTCAGAAAGCCTTAATCACTAGTGCTTCTTTGACAATGCTATATTATTTTTCATTTGACTTCCAATACCAGTGATATTTGAGTGATATATCAGGTTTAAAAGCAAATAATGAACTATGTCGACGTATATCAAATTCATGATAGGAGAACCATTTGTGCATTGTAGAAAATACTGAGGTCTAAAAACAATTGATCCTTGAATGACATGTTCCCAAAATGTTTGAGTAAGAAAGTGCTGTCAAGAAAGAACTCAAACAATCATCAGAATGGATTTTTTGATGACTTTTACTCATATTATTAGTTTTATATTGATGTAACTTTTATATGTGTTAATGTTTTAAGGGTTTTACATCTATAAAAATAGGTCACACATGCAAAACTTCCAAATTCAAAGCTCAGCAGACCACGAAATCCAAATTTAGGTTACTGGAGATTTTATTACTTCAACATAATTCAATTTTCTATAATTCCATAAAATCCTGCTACAGATAAAATCCTAACAAGTGTCCATATGAGATCTAATATAATATATTCATGAGAATGAGTTTAAAAAGATATATATATATACATATATATATAGTGTGTCATTATAAATCTTTTCTTATCCTTAAGTAGTCACCTTAACATGCATATTCTCTACCATATTATGTAAAATTATTCCATATACTTATGTCATGAAATAACTGTTTTATAATAACTAAATAGCCTTAATTGATTCTGATAAAATCACTTGTCAAAATACTAGTTACAAGACTATTAGAAAAATACTTTAACATAAAATTCATTATTTATCATTCATCTTCCATGAAAAATTAAATGTTCTTAATCAGACAAAATAGTCATTTTTAGCATACTTTAAAATGAAAACTTGATTCATATTTCATCTTGTATTGACAATTATTTCTGTTCAAGATTTGATATTTTCAGAATGATTTTAATAATTCCCTTATATAGTGTTATGAGAACACCAACTTCATTTTTTCCAATATATCTATAAATCATCTCGAATATTTTAGGTGGATCAGAATATGGATCAGAAGGATCCATAATGCTGCTTATATATTTTAAATGAATGTATTTAAACATCACATTGATCTTATTATTTTTAGATCCTGAATATCTTTCATCTTTTGGTTCTTTAATATAATCTGACATTCTTTGTCTTACACTTCCTTCTGTAAGTTCTAATTTTATCAAAGTGCTCAGTTCTTTTATAGAATCAGCTGTTTAGTGTGTTAGAGATTATTTTAGGATGTTGAACAACTTGCTCAATAATTTGTATTATAATTGAATGGCATTATTTTAAATTACCCCTCAAGAGTTCCGTGCCAAGACCTAAAATCTGTACTTATATTCTTGTACTTCTTTGTGAAACTCTGTCCAAAATTTAGGCTATTACAATTTTCATGCATCTATAAGGCCCACCCCTAGGTTGCCGCTCCTTTTAATTAGTCAATACTGTACTTCATTATATCACTGACCAAACTGTGTGTGAATAAGGATCGCTCATAATCAAACTAGCCAACTCTTCGGCCCCTTATTCTCTTTCCAGAGCCATGCTGTGCAGTGCACTGGGTCAGAGGCAGTTCTGTGTCAAATGACAATTTTAATATTATTTTTAAAAAGTTTGGAGACATAATCCTTAATTGTATGTTTTGTTAAATAAATGGTTCCCAATCCTTGTTGCATGTTAGAATCTCCTGGTAACTTAGAAGTAATTTTTGATGCCCAAGTAATCACTTCACCCCCTACGACCACCACTTCATGATTTGGTAGAAATATTGGGCATTACATTGAAAACAACTGGACCAAATTTATGTGTCATTTTTCTTTTATATAAACTATAAAATCTTAACTACACTTTGAATTTTCAGAAAATTATCACAAACACAGGTTTTCAATCTACTAAGATAAGAAAAAGGAAAGTTACAATGAGGCACTACAGCTAATAAGTAGTAAGTTTGTTAAATGACTTGAAAAATATCCCTATGTAGATGAACATGGCAAACCATTCATTAGTTTATCTTACAAATGACAAAGTTGGAAAATCTTACATATTGTTAACTGTTAGCTGACATGTTAGCTGAAAATCTCAAAGTTGACCTTAATTTTTTCTTTTTCCTTATTTTGCTATTATCACTTTATAAAAGTGTTTATTAAAATGCTTTATATAACCTTTGCTATGTAAGTATCTTAGGTGAAATATAATCTTGAACAACAAACAACTTCTTGTGAAAATATTTCCAAGTTTTTAAGTTCATTCACTCCCTAATTCAAGGAACAAGAGCCAAGATTGTACTAATGGCCAACAAATTTTCCAAGTTCTGAGAATAACACAAGAAACAGTGGACATAGATTTTAGCTTTGAGAGACACCAACTAGTTTGAGAGATAAGACTTCAGACAATTAATTACACTTTCCTTTAATAGTTATACTGAAATATTCAAATCATATTAAAAGAATGGGAGAATGAGTCTTAATAGTCCTTATTAATGCTCCATAATAAAATAGATAATTGTGCTCAAATCTGTGGATCTTACAAAAATTATAGCATTTTAGAAATAAAATATTAGATAAATTCTGAACTAGGCAATAGAAAAGTTGAGCCCATCACCTATTGTATCTGACTTGAGAGTTAAGAATAGTTTTTATAACAGGTATTGGCAAAGATGTGGATAAAGGGGAACTCTCTTACACTGTTGGTGGGAATGCAAACTGGTACAGCCACTCTGGAAAACAGTATGGAGGTTTCTCAAGAAGTTAAAAATACAACTACCCAGAATACCTTGGTGGTTTACTCGGTTAAGTATCCAATTCTTGGTTTCGGCTCAGGTCATGATCTCACAGTTTCATGTGTTTGGGCCCCAACTGACTGCACTGCAGCATGGAACCTACTTGGATTCTCTCTCCTTCTCTCTCTCTCCACCTCTCCCCTACTCATGCTGTCTCTGTCTCTATAAATAGACAAATAAACTTAAAGAAATGTACAACTATGATCCAGCAATTGCACTACTATGTATTTTCCCCAAAGATACAAAAATACTAGTTCAAATGGATACATGCACCCTGATGTTTATAGCAGAATTACTAACAATAGCCAACTTATGGAAAGAGCCCAGGTATCCATCAATTAATGACTGGACAAAGAAGATATACACAAAATGGAACGTTATTCAGCCATAAAAAAGAATGAAATCTTGCCTTGACATGGATGGAACTAGGGAGTATTATGCTAAGTGAAATAAGTTAGAGAGACAAATACCGTATTTCTTTCATACAAGGAATGTAAGAAACAGAACAAATGAACATGCGGGAAAAGGAGGCAAATCATAAAATAGACTCTTAACTATAGATAACAAGCTGAAGGTTGTTAGAGGGAGGACGGTAGGAGATGAACTAGACAGGTGATGGGTATTAAGGAGATGTTTACATTAAGAAGGACACTTACAATGATGAGCACTGGGTGTTGTATGTAAGTGATGAATCACTAAACTCTACTCTTGAAACTCATATTACACTGTATGTTCACCAACTGGAATTGAAATACAAACTTGAAAAAAATAGCTTTTACACTTTTAATGGTTGGGAGAGAGTAATATTTCATAAAATATAAAAATTATATGAAACTCAAATTTTTTTTGTTTTTTGTTTTTTTTTAAATAGTTTATTGTCAAATTAGTTTCCACATAACACCCAGTGCTCATCCCCACAAGTGTCCTCCTCCATGCCCATCCCTCCCTCCCCCCCACATCCATCAGTCCTCAGTTTTTGTCAGCATTCAAGAGTCTCTCATGGTTTGCCTTCTCCCTTTCCCCCACCATTTCCGCCCTTCTTCTCCCCCTTGTTCCTCCGTCAAGTTCCTCCTAATCCTCCTATACGTGCAAACATATGATATTTGTCCTTCTCTGCCTGACTTATTTCACTCAGCATAACACCCTCAAGGTCCATCCATGTTGCTACACATGGCCAGATTTCATTGTTTCTTATTGCCATGTAGTATTCCATGGTATAGATAAACCACAACTTCTTGATCCATTCATCTGTTGATGGTCACTTAGGCTCTTTCCATGTTTTAGCTATTGTGGAGAGTGCTTCTATGAACATTGGGGTGCATGTGCTCATATGCATCAACATTTCTGTATCCCTTGGGTAAATTCCTAGCAGTGCTATTGCTGGGTCTTAGGGGAGTTCCATTGTTAGATGAAACTCAAATTTTAATGACATTGAAACACAGCCACACTCATATTTTAAATATTGTCTATGGCTGTGTTGCATTTTAATAACAATGTTAAGTAGCTCCAAGTGGCCAGTATGGCCTTGAAAGACTAAAGAGTATCCAACTCTTTACAGAAAAAGAAGGTCAATGCCTGTTCTAGATCAACACTGTTGAAGAGAGCTTTTTCTGTGATAAGGGAAATTTTCTATACCTGCACTGTTGAATACAATATCCACTAGTTACATGTAGCTATTGAGATCTTGAAATGTAACTATTGTGATAAACGGATTTTCTAAATTTAACTTTAACTTAAATTTAGCTCATTTTAAATATTTCACTTTAGTGTTTTTAAGCTTAGCTCATTTAGAGTGATTTAATATAGCATTAATTATAAAGACTATTTGCTCTCGAGTTAGGATGCATGGAGTTTATTTCATCTTTGATATAAACTGGTTCTGAAACTTGGAAAATTTTATTTCTTGAATGTATTATTGGATCTTGGATGGTAGTACTTATCTTAGTTCTGTAAATATTAAATGAGTAATATTGTTAAAGCACATATAATTCTACCTGTAAGATGCTCCAAAAAATAATGATTATATTATTAGTTTTGACATTAAAATATATTCAACAAATTAATGCACCAAATACTTCTATTTCTAGCACTTATTGTAGGTGCCAAGAATACATAAGTGAAGCAACATAAAAGGTATCTGTTTTTTGTACAACTTAAATATTGTAAGCCACCAAGCAAAATAAAATACAACCAAAACTGAAATTTGATATAAATTACAGGTAATTATCTAGATCATATCAATTACAGGATCATATCAACATCATGAAAGAAAATAAACCAGAAATTATCTGAAGGCAAAAATCTGCTACAAGCCTATTGTCATCTAAAGCTACTAATTTTAAATTTTTATTTACATTGGATCATCTACAATATTCCTAATAATTGAGTTTGTAGAATGAAAATTAAAATTAAATTTTAAAAATAAATTGATATTAATGGAAAGCCACTAGTGTCTGTTTAATATACTGAGATTTCTGAATAAGCTTTAAGTCTTCTACTGCTAACCTGTGTTAAGTAGCACTGCTAAGTCTAGAGAACAAGCAATTAGAGACCTGAGTAACCAACATGGAGGCTCTCTAACTTGCCTAAAGGTGTTGATATTGCCAGAGCTTGGTTGAGAGACTACACGACCAACAGAGGTCTAATGACCAAGGTCCCTTTTCTGGGGAAATGATATATTTAGGTCAGGTAACTAAAATAGCCACCTGAAGTTGCAGTTGAGATTTGAATATTTATTCTACATCCCTAGAAGAACAAATACAAGCATTTCTGGAGGTAGGCCTGGTTATTGTCTATAAATTCTTTTTTGAAGCATCCCTTATTTATAGAATAAATATGCAACCAATTTACAGCAACTACCATGGCCAAAATGTTCTTTTCGGTCATTTTGTTGTAATAAAGTAAAAGCATCTCCCATGTAATGTGGCGCTTTCCTGCTATTTAGTCTCATCAGCAAGTCAGAATTGTTACAGGGTAATCAAAGCAGAACCGCCACATGAGACACCTGGTTCCTACCTTAATTGACAGGGAACTACATCAACTAGGTCACTTCTGGCAAAAGCAGAAGGGCTTATCATAATCCAACACTCAAGCAGACTAAAGGAGGAACATTCTGTCCAAATGGTATAGCCTAGTTAATGAAATCTAATGCTTCCTAAAACTCATCCTGGGCAAGCAAAATGTGCCTCCAGAAATTGGCTTCTTTATCTAACAATAAATGCCAAATATTTTCTTAAGGCTACAGTCCTGAACCAGCCTGATACTCCACACAGGTTGAGTTCCACTGGAAATCATAATTAGGTTAAATCATGGTTGGTCTTTTGTCAGCCAAGGAATACAGTAAATTAGGAATTTTTGGCTCAAGACTAATCAAGAAGAGTGCGTGTTCATGAAACTAATATATATTTAAAAACTAATAGGAGAAACTTGAATACAGATCATATGAACATTCTACCATGTTTCTTAATATATAATCTAAAATCTTGAACCAAGATTGTTATAAAACAAAGGAATTTACCATAATATAGAATGTGGCATTTGCAAATAAAAGTATATTTGCAGAGTAAAGCCTAACATCAAGTTTTTTTTAATAGTACTAGACATTACTTTTAAGAAATGTAAATTTTTAGGAAAAAGAGAGAACAGTAACTGAAGAATAGAGATGGCTGCATTTTTATTAAACTGTCAAATTGTTTCCTTAGAGGAGCCTTATAAGAAAAACTAACATGAGTCATTTTATGGGAAACTAGATTTTAGCAGGATAGAATTTACTGGGAACCATTTTTGTACCCCACAATGCTATCAACTTTGAGAGTATAACCACAAGTAGAATCCCTTCCTCAAATTTCTAATTCTTATATTAGAAGTTTTCTGTCTTGTGTATTTATGAGAATGGCGACCAACAGAGATGGATATTCCAAAAAGCTAATGAAACCTAAGCTTCAAAGCACCCTCACTTTCAAAGTCCTAAGGCAGAAGCTAGAACTGTGTTTCTAGGGTCATATATTTTTGTAAAGTGTGCATAAGAAAGAAAATTAATATTTATGTTGTTTGTACTCATATATAAAGTTTTGGTGGTTGTAGTCATGAAATATTGTCAACAAAGTGCCTATGGTCCACTGTATATACTCACCCAGCAACCAAAAATCATGGGAAAGGTAAAAGGTGGTAAGGATTTGTCCTATAGAATCAGCCTCCAGAATTAGGAAATGAATAAAGCTTTGAAACAGATGAAAATTAAAACTAGATTCTGAAAAATTCATCCAGTGTGCAGATGTGTAACATTTTAACAAGAAGATTCAGTTTGCATTGACATAGGCAAAAGAGAAATTCACTCCAGTAAAAAAAAAACACACAATAACATATTATATAAAATTATAAATGTACAATATTTTTTGTGTTTGGTATACATAACAAAAATTTGAATTTGTGAAAATCCCTATCACTATAAAAATCCTTAGCACTATCAATAATGGCCAAATTATGGAAAAGAGCTCAACTGTCCATCAAGTGATGGATAAACAAGATGTGGTGTGTGTGTGCGTGCACACACACACAGTGGAATATTACTCGGTGATCAAAAAGAATGAAATCTTGTCATTTGCAACATGCTGATGGAGCTGGAGCATATTATACTAAGTGAAATAAGTCAGAGAGAAATACCATATGATTTCACTCATATGTAAAATTTAAGAAACCAAATAGATGAATGTAGGGGAAGGGAAGGAACAGTAAAGTAAGATAAATAGCAGAAAGGGAGGCAAACCATAATAAATTCCTAACTATAGAGAACAACTGAGGGTTATTGGAGGGTAGGTGGGGGTGGACTATATGGGTGATGGGCATTAAGGAGGGTACTTGGGATGAGCACTGGGTGTTGTATGTAAGTGATGAATCACTGGGCTTTCCACCTGAAACCAATACTATACTATATGTTAACTTTTGAATTTAAATACAATTTTGAAAAGAAAAAAAAAAGAATTACATAAATATTATGTAATTAGATTCCATTTATGGATTTTCTGATGGATTTATCAGTTTCTTCAAAATTGTGTTAATTTTTTTCTCATTCAATCCCTATTTCTCTTATATGCAGAATCTTTCCTTCTCATTCTGTCCTCCTCCTCACATTACTAGTCACGCCATGAAAATGAAGCAACTTTGCAAATTTTTTATTAAAAAATGTTTTTATAGTATATATGCAATTTACTTATCTCCCCTATTTAGTAGGTCATTACACTGTCTTATTTGCCCAGTTTCTTTAAATTTTCTAAACCTTTATTTATTTATTTTTGAGAGAGAGAGAGAGAGAACATGAGCAGGGGAGGGACAGAGAAGGAGAGACACGCACACACACACACACAGAATGTGAAACACCAAGCTGTCAGCACAGAGCCTGACACAGGGCTGGAACTCAGAAACAGGGAGATTGTGACCTAGGCCAAATTCAGACCCTTAACAGACTGAGCCACCCAAGTGCCCCATTATTTGCCCAGTTTCTATACAAGATGTCTTTTATTACATGAAACTTATATTACTTGAGTCACAAGTCACTGAGTCCCTGTTTCTATCCCCCCACCCTTTTCCCCTGTGCTTCCATTGGGATGGTTTCTATTGCTGTCTTCAGGTTTGCTGATCTTCAGCAGATGGTTTCTAATGTCATCTGATGTTTAGCTCATTAAGAAAAGTTTTTATTTTAATTATATTTCTCACCTCTAGAAATTCCCTTTTGCTTATTTTTATGTCTTCCATTTTTCCCCAGAGTAAGCAGGAGCTGTTGTTGCATTAACTTCATTTGTTTAGCCTTTTTTCATTGATCACAGTCCCACCCTGCTAGTTAGCTAATAGATGAAAAGAACTGCTCTTTGTACTTTGTCCAGTTTTCTAATGATTTACAGCACTAAGAAAAGTCCAATACCCCATCACAGCTAGAAGCTGGGATCTTGAGAATCCTTTTTGCATGTACATATGACCCAGGCAGCCATTAGTGGACATTAGTTCAAAACCAGAAGGCTCATTAACTCAACAAAAAGACATTTGTGTTTAGTTATTTTAATGTGTGATGAGGCTAACTTTATCATGACCTGCAACTGTTTGAGTGTGTAATATACTTCAAATTGCATCTTAGCATCAAAGTGTATGTGTACGTCTATCATTGATTTGAGCTCCTAACAGAATAGACGAAATGGCTCAGTATTTTACTTTGCATACTTTTTATAAAAAGGAGAATCTAAATCACAGTATGAGAAATAAATTAATGTAAATATAAGAAATGGAAAGGAAATATAAAATAGGAAGTATAAAAATAGGAAAGGAAAAATAAATTATGAATAAATCTAAAATTGGAAAAATATAATTTTTAAGTAATGTGATGTTAAAACTAGAATGTGATAGAAAAAGAAAAAAAGTAAAAATATAGGTCATTTGTTGAAATATAATTGTAAAATTCCTAAATAAAATATAGGATAAAATTGACAATGTAAGAATAAAACATGATGTCCAAATAGGATTTATTCCAGAATATGAAGATACTTCCATGTTAGCTCATTCTGTTCAATAAGTACTGGTGAACTTGGGTTCAAAATACAATAAAACTCACTAAGACAGTACATTTCACATAATATACTCTTTTTTTTAAAGTTCATTTTTATTCATTTTTGAGAGAGAAAGAGAGAGAGAGAGCAATCAGGGAAAGGGCAGAGACAGAGGGAGACAGGGAATCCCAAGCAGGCTCTCCACGGTCAGCTCAGAGCCCAATATTGCGGCTCGAACTCACCAACTGTGAGTTCATGACCTGAGCAGAAATCAAGAGTTGGATTCATACCTGACTGAGCTACTCAGATGTCCTTAATAAATATATTCTAAAATTAAAGCTAGGTAAAAGATAACAATGTAGCATGTACAGCAACAACAAAATGAAGATTCTATGACTCAGGCACAGTGTTCTGTGTCCCCAGATCATTTCACACCTGAAATACACATGTTCATCTACATGCAAGGAAGCCATAAGCTCCATGGTTTTATTATATGTTGCTCATCCCAAGGCCCCTCAAGAATAATGACTAACTCATATTTGGGGCCACTACATCGCATCAATACTAGTTACCAGTTACCCCATAAACATCATCAGTGATGAAGTATAGGTTGTTGTTCTGGCATATAGTTCTTAATCTGATTCCCATTTATACTGACTGTAGTATTTTTTTTTATAGATTCTTTGAATTAATGTTGCAAAAACAATTTGGTTAGGCTAAAACATCAGCCATTCATGAAACTATAGAAAGAACCACAGAACATCTATTAACCTTTTCCTTCTAGTCAGTGTGGGGATATTTTTCTTTCTTTTTTTTTTCCCCTAATACATGAAAATGAGAAAGGATTTACCTATGTACATATATGTACAGAGTATACAAGACAGATCTGGTAAAATTCAACATTCAATCTTGATTTTTTTAAAAGATCCTTAGTAAAATTTTAAAAAATCCTTAGTAAAATTTTTAAAAATCCTTAGTAATATTTTAAAAAATCTTTAGTATAGTAAGACTACAAATATGTTTAAAATAGTTTAAGAATACAAATTTCCAAATAATTGTCAATGTCTTATGATACTTAATGGTGAAACATTGCATTTCAATTAAAGTAAGAAATAAGAGAAGGGAGTGATGTCATCAAAATACTGGTATAGGTGATTCCTAGCCACAGTCTTTTTTACCAGAAGACCAACTAGCAATTATCCAGACAAGACACTATTGTGAAAATCCTAGAACCCAGAGGTGAGACTGAAGCACTTCCCTAGACCAAGAAGGATGGCATTAGAAGGTCAAAAGGAGAAGTTCCATTTTTACCACACCACCTCTCTCCCAAGTCAGAACAGTGCTGCATCAAGAGGGCTTTCTCCAACAGAAAAGGAGAGCCCAACATGGACGCTGAGCTCCCCCAGTGTTGAGAAACACTTCTGGAGGTCCATGCAAGTCTTGCTTCATGGGGATCACCAGGTGAATCTGCAGGGCTTAACCACTGGGCATCAGATAGATAAAAAGAAGGGCCAGCCTTCCATCTCCCAGCATTCAGATCCTGGTGGGCTGCCTTCCTGCTTGCAGCTGTACCCCACAGAGATCTGAGCCAGTGGCTCTGCACATCTGCAGAACAAACCTGGTGGCTCAGTGTGGCTAGAGAATTCAGGTGGCTGTTCTGCTTGATTTGGACGGCTCAGCCAATAGGCCATCCCAGCCACAGAGACTATTCTAAGTCCACACCATGTCAGGGAAGCAAATTCACAGCCTCATCTAACTACTGAGGTTAGCCTCCCATCCCACTGGATCAGGAAACCTGGCCAGTGAACAGGGATAGCAGCAGAACCCATGATAAAGCCCTACCAGGCAGTGAACCAAGCCAGCATCCCTGCTAAGGTGTTATGCATTGCATCTGGCTTTTTGTTACCAGTGATCCTAGGAAGTCTCTGAGCACATCCAGTAGGCCTTCCTGATGACTGGACACTGGCTGTGGCTTAGACCAGGAAGGAAGCCCAGCCAGTGACCATGCCCAATCACTGAGCACTGTCCCTAACCCCACCCAACATCAGGATACAGTAGGAGGCCGAACCCCACCAGAGAGCAACCATACCTAGCAACAAAGCACAGCCAGCAGCCTAAATGCTCATGAAGCCCAGACACTGTATCCTGCCCAACTTCAGGGCACAGCCTGTGGCCCCACCCAATTACAGAGCATAGCCTGAGGCTCTTATTGGCCATAAAGCCCTACCTGAACACAGTCCTTGAGGCCTCAGTGAGTCAGGAACAATCACAGAGCCCAGTCCATGGTACTCCTCAATTGCGGAATTCAACCAGTGGTACTATCCTACCAGAAAACAGCCTGTGACCCTGCCCACGCAGAAGTAAATGCAAAGCGGGGCAAGTGAGACCCCTCTAATCATACAGCCTAGTCAGCAGTCATAGCCAATTGGGGAGCCCACAAAGGGGCCTGCTTGAACCAGGAGACCTGCCAGTTGGTTTACTCAACTGCAGAGCTCAGCCAACAGCACCCCTCCAAGATATCAAAACAAAGGTGGTAGGATTGCCCAACTAGAAACCCCAATAGCTAATTTATTAACCTTAACTAACTTATTTTTGGATGCATAATACAAAGTGGTAAAATGTACATTAGCAACCTAAAATCTGAGAAATAGGGAAGGTAAAAGAATAAATTTCTGTATGCTATCAAAGTCATCAGCTTAATACAGGTTATTTCATGTAAGACCTATAGTAAACTCAAGGAATGACAGCACATACCACAAAATGTAACCAAATCACAGAAGAAGACAGCAAGAGGAGAAGTAAAAAAGCAAAGGATTTATAAAACAGTTGGAAAATAATTAAAATGACAAAGTCCTTATCCATCAATAATTTCATTAAGGGAAATTGATTAAATTCTCTAATGGGAAGACCTAGAAGAGCCAAATGGATAATAAACAACCAAAACAAAACAAAAAAACCCACAAGATCAAACAATACAGTGTTTAAAAAAACTCACTTTACCTTTAAGTACATATATAGGTTGAGAGGGAAGCAATAATAAAAGTATTTCAAGAGGCACCTGGGTGGCTCAGACAATTAAGCATCTGATTTTGGCTCAGGTCATGATCTTGTGGTTCATGAGGTGGAGCCCTGCATTAGGCTCTGTGCTGACAGCTCAGAGCCTGGAGCCTGCTTCATATTCTATGTCTCCCTCCCCCTCTCTCTCTGCTTCTCCCCTACTTGCATGCTGTCACTTGCTCTGTCTCTCTCAAAAACAAATAAATATTAAAGAAAAAGTAAAAGTATGTCAAGCAAATGACCACCAAAAGAAAGCTGCTATACCTACACACAGAGAAATAGCTTCTTGACATTGATCTTGGCAATAATTTTGTAGATTTCACAAAAAGCACAAGCAACAAAAATAAGTGGGACTGCATCAAACTAAAAACTTTCTGCACAGTAACAGAAATGAACAAACTTGGACAACCTATGGGATTAGAGAACATATTTTATAATCCATATAGCTGATAAGGGGTTATTATCCAAAATATTTAAGGAACTGGGAGTGCCTGAGTGGCTCAGTCAATTCATCCTCCAACTCGTAATTTTCGCCTAGGTCATGATCTCACAGTTATTGAGATCAAGCCCACACAGAGGATCCCAAGCAGCTCTCTCTATCTCTCTCTTCCCCCCCCCCCGCCACTCTCTGTCTCTCAAAATAAATAAATAAACATTAATATTTAAGGAACTGAAACAACTCAAGAGCAAAAGTCCAAGTAATCCAATTGAAAAATGGGTAAAGTACTTGATTAGACATTTTTTCAAAGAGGATATTCAAATTCATAACATGTATATGAAAAGGTACTCAACTTTACTAATTATAAGAGAAATTCTAAAACAAACTACAATAATTATTACCTCGTACCTGTTAGAATGGCTATCATTAATGAGTTAAGATACAACAAATGTTGGCTAGAATGTAGAGAAAAGAGAATACTTGTGCATTATTGGTAGGAATGCAAATTGGTGCCACCATTGTGGAAAACAGTATGAAGATTCCTCAAAAAATTAAAAATTACCATATAATCCAGCAACTCCACTTGAGTATATATCCAAAAGAAATGAAGGCACTATCTCAAATAAATATCTGCCCTTCCCATCCCTCAAATTCATTGCAGTATTATTTGTAACAGCTCAGACATGGAAACAAAAACAGTAGCCTTCAATGGATGAATGGATTAAAATATGTGACATGTATAATGAAATATTTAGCCATGAGAAAGAAGAAACCCTGTCATTTGCAACAAACTGTGTGAAACTTGAGTAGATTATGCTAAGTGAAACTAGTCAAAGACAAATACTGCATGATTATCACTTATGTATGGAATCTAAAAAAAGCCCTGAACTCACAGCAACAATAGCAGGGGCTGGGTGGTAGAGGAAATGGGTGAAAGAGGTCAAAGTATACAAATTTCCACATATAAATGAATGAATTTGGGGGGAGTAATGTACAGCATGGTGATTATAGTTAACAATACCATATTGTTTCCTTGAAAGTGGCTAAGAGTAAATCATGAAAAGTCTCACCACACGCAAAGAAATAGTAAAAATAATAGTATAAGGTTTGTTGTGGTAATCATTTTGCATTATATACATATATCACGTCATGTCGTACAGCTTAAATTTACAGTGTTATTTGCCAATTATCTCAATAAAAGTGGGAAAAATATAAAATACTGAAAATAGACGAAAAATAATGTAAGAAACAAGATAAAAATATATCCATGTTAATATAATTTACTTTTGTACTGGAATTCTTAGCAAATGTAATTTCATAATAAAATTAAATTAAAAAGTAAAAAAGCAAATAGGAGAAAATTAATTACAATAACTGCTTCTGGGAAAGCATTAAGGTGGCTAATTATAAAATACTTGTTAACAAATCAATAGCGTGTTCTTTATTAAATAATTGAGTACTTGTTGTGTGCCTAGTACTCTGTTGCCTAAAAGATGAAGCAGTGAATCCCTTCCACAATGAACTTATCAATAGCAGTTATCATCAAAATTTCATTGGAATTACCAGAGGGGTCTTTTGCCAAATATACAACTTGAGGCACATTTCGAACCTATTGATTTACAATATTCAAGGTCAGGGCACAAGATACTTTATTTCAGGAGAAAAAAATTAATGTTGCCAAGTACTTTTTAGACTAATTAACCACCTCTCCTGTGTAATTATCATACAGTGACTAACATATAGTGGTAAAATACAAAAGAGAGGGCCATTACCCAAACCTCAAAAGTCAAGAAAAAATTCTTGGGGAAAAGGATTAGTGAGCCAAAATCTGAATGGTGAATAACAAGGTTTGTGAAGTTTGTTTCATGAAGAGAAAAGGAAAAAAAAAAAGATATTTATTTATTTATTTTTGTACAAAATCCCTGATGCAAAAGACTTCTCAAGACAAGATTTTTTTCTATAACTGATCTTCACCCTTTGGAACATAAAATGGGGTGGGGAGGTGGGGTGGGGATAATTAATAGTAGCAACATATATTAACTTCCCAGAAAAAAACCAAAGAAATTTACAGAATTTGTGTTTCAAAAACCAGCAACAACTTATAGAAAAGTCTATTCTGAGATTTGAAAAGAATTCTGGCCACAACAATGTATAGTATTCCTGAATGGGAAAACTCAATCATATAAAGATTCAAGTCTCCCCAAAATTACTATACAAAGAGAAAAGAACACTACATGGTTTGTATTTATATTTCATTACAGTATACTCATTACTATATGTCAAAGTTCTTTAATTTGTATTCAGTTTCCAACCTGCCTTAATTCACACTAAGTTCAGATTTTATTGGAAAAATCTCATTTATTTTTGTCTATTTAATTTTGGGAAAGGTATATTTTGTTCTTAAGAATCAGATACTTTATGTGTATCTTTATATACAGATAGAATGCAAGATAGTATTAGGAATAACTCTAAAAAGGGAAATTTGAAAATATATAAAATGGATTTTCAACCATAGTATGAAATATTCAATTTGTTCCAATAAGAAGAATAAACAAACTCTTTGCTATATTAGATATAACTTAGGGGCACCTGGGTGGCTCAGTCGGTTAAGTGTGCCACTTCAGCGCGGGATATGATCTCGTGGTTCACGGGTTCAAGCCCCGCATTGGGCTCTGTGCTGACAGCTCAGAGCTTGAAGCCTCTCTTCAGATTCTGTGTCTCCCTTTCTCTGACCCTCCCCTGCTTGCGCTGTCTGTCTCTCTCTCTCAAAAATAAATAAAACATTAAAAATTTTTAGATACAACTTAAAGATAATCTACCATTAAAAAAGCCACTTGGAGGTTTTGCAATGGCTGAGTAGATTGTGTTCTATAATCTACTGGCTAGGTAAACTTAAATACACAATATTTCTTTAAAAAAAATTAGTCAAGGTCTACCATTACAAGGAATGTGTAGGTCAGTTTCAAAAGAGAAGAAGACAAGAGAGGTGAACATCACATTTGATTCTAATATTCTTGTGAAAAGAAATAGACAAATCTCAAGTTCGTGAGATGTTTTAATGACACTCTTCAACTAATAGGACACAAAGGAAATGTAAGTCAAAGAGATGCATAATATATGAACATAACAAAATTGACAATTGATAATTACAAAACTTGCATACAAATGGCACAATACACATTGTTTTCAAATTCACAGTAAACTCTTACCAAAGTTGGTTATTTATAATGCTATAAAGTAAGTCTCTGATTTAAAAGGATTAATATTAATAAATAAATAAATAAATAAATAAAAGGATTAATATTATATAAAGTATGCTCTTTGACCATAAAGCAATTATGTTAAAATCAGTCATAAAATGTTAATGAGAAGATACTCATATTTTGAAATTAAGCAGTACAATTCCAAATAACTCAAAGAAAAAAAGTCCAACAGGAGTTATAAAACACTATAACCTAAATCATAAAAATATTACATATTTACGGGCACCTGGATGGCTCAGTCAGTTAAACATCTGACTCTGGATTTCCACTCAAGTCCTGATCTCACGGTTGGTGAGACTGAGCCCTGTGTTAGGCTCTGTGCTGACAGTGCAAAGCCTGCTTGGGATTCACTTCTCCCTCTCTGCCCCTCACTCGCTCACATTTCTTCTCTCTCTCCTTGTCTCTCTCAAAATAAAAACATAAATTTAAAAAATTACATATATTTTATGAGTTCTAGCTATAAATTGGCTTAGGGGAAAGTTTATAAATTTCAACAAGTATTAGAAAATACAGTTGAGAGGTGCCTGGCTGGCTCAGTTGGTTAAGCGTCCAACTTCAGATCGAGTCATGATCTCACGGTCCAGGACTTTGAGCCCCTTGTTTGGGCTCTGTGCTGACAGCTATCTCAGAGCCTGGAGCCTGCTTTGGATTCTGTGTCTCCCTCTCTCTCCACCCCCTTCCCCAGTTCACACTCTGTCTCTGTCTCTCTGAAAAATAAACAAACATTAAATCATTTAATATAAGAAAATACAGCTGAAAAATCAGTCATGTAGGCCTGACTCTTAAGATAGAAAAAAATGATGACAGAATGAATAAAATTAGAAAATAAAGTAGGAAAGAAATGAGGGGTTCCTGGGTGGCTCAGTTGGTTAAGTGTCCAACTCTTGATTTTGACTTAGATCATGATGTCATGGCCATGAGACTGAGCCTTGCACTGGGCTCAACATGGAGCATGGATCCTGCTTGGGACTCTTTCTCTCTATCTCCTCTGCCCCTTCCCAGCTCATGTTCTCACTCTCAAAACAAACTTTAAAAAAAAAATGATAAAGAGACAAGAATAATAGAAAACAACAAAGGTGATCTACAGAGCCAGAAGATATACTAATAGAATGGATACTCCTCGCAGAAAGAAAGAAAGGAAAGAAAGGGAAAGAAATGAAAGAAAGAGAGAGAGAAAGAAAAAGACGCAGATAGCCGATATCAGGAATAAAAGGACATCACTAAAGACTATTAAAAAAAAAAAGAAACTGGGGATGTTAATATTCTGTAAAATTTTTATTTAAAATGTCCTGCTTGTTCCAGCACTTTTTCAGTTAGATGCGTAATTTGGACAAATTTCAGAAGTGATGTCCCATAACTTCAGTTTCTAGGCAAATATTTGTTAGCAATTATGCATCAGTGACTGAGACTGTGGGACATGAGGATGAAAACACCATGGCTTCAAACTCACAAACCAATGGGATAAATACTTTTGAATAATTTTATAACAATCTTAAGTGCTATCATAATCATCAGCCTAGATCATCAGTACTAAGTGAGATAAGAATAATTAACCCAAGCTTCAGGTTGCCAGTAAAGGCTTTTTGATAACAATAGAAATAAAGGTAAAACAATAAATAAATTTAACAATTAAAGTGAGTCATGAAGAGCAAAAGAATATGACAATGAAAGCATCTTCATGGGGACAAGAGCATGATTCAACAGTCCTGCAAACATAATTCAACTTTATTTGGGGGGAAACTACTCAAATTGTTTATGGATTACATATTTAAACTTGTAACTGAAAAAGAGGAGAGCTTAAAAGTAGTTGTAGATCAAGGATAGGGTGAGGAAGGACTTGAGTAACTTTGTATTCTATGCTTAAATTGATAGTATTCCAACAGAAATGGTTAACTGTGATGAATTGAATGAAAGGGAGCGACATAAGCAATGAATTACTCAGATTCTTGCTTTTCAAAGTGTGAGCTGCAGAATGTTGTCAGCATCATATGTAAGCCTGTAAATGCAGAGGCTCAAAGTTCCATTCTAGATCTGTTGAATCTGAATCTGCTTTTTAAACGATTGCCTGGTGATTTCTATGGACATTTAATTTTGAGAAACACTGAATCAGAACAATCAAAAGGGAATATTTTGTTCATTAATGGAGGCAAGATTCAAAGGGGAAGAACGATTGGAAAGATTACTAATATCCTACATAAAGTATACAAGATACAAGATCACTTCACACATAGAATGGAATGATTAAAAAGAAGTGTTGGTGAAGACGTGGAGAAAGGGAACCCTTGTATACTGTTGGTAAGAACGTAAATAGGTTTAGCCACTGAGGAAATTGGTATGGAGGTTCCTCCAAAAATTTAAAAATAGAACTACCATATGATCCAGTAATTCCACTTCTGGAGATTCATCCAAAGAAAATGAAAACACTAGTTCAAAAAGATATATACACACCCATGTTCATTCCATATTATTTTCAACAGCCAAGATACAAAACTTTAGTGTCCATCAACAGATGAATGGATAAAGATGTGGTATGTATGTATATAAAGTGGAAGATTATTCAGCCATAAAAAAGAATGAAAAACTGCCATCTGTGACAACATGGATGGATTTTGAAGATGTTTATGCTAAGTGAAATAAGTAAAAGATAGATAAATACCATATGTCTGTATTTATATGTAGAATTAAGTAACAAAATCAAAACAAAGCCAGAACATCCAACTCATAAAAATAGAGAACGGATTGATGGTTGCCAGAGCGGGAAGTTAAGTGTGTGTGTGTGTGTGGGGGGGGAGTGAAATGGATGAAGGGAGTCAGAAGGTACAAACTTTCAGTTATAAAATAAGTCATGGGGGTGTGATGTACAAAATAGTGACTATGGTTAATAATGTACTACATATGAAAGTTGCTAAGAGTAGATCTTATAAGTCCTCATCACAAGAAAAAAAAACTTTTTTTAACTATGTATGGTGACAAATTTTAAATATGCTTATTGTGATTATTTCACAATATATACAAATACTGAGTCATTATGTTCACCTGAACCTTATGTTTTATGTCAATTACATCTCAGGAAAGGAGAGAAAAAAGAGAGGTAACTGTAGTATTATACATACAAGATAAAAGGGATTTGGTAAGTCAGGAAGATAATAGAGAAAATTTCAGAAACAATTAAAAGGGAAAATAAGATACATATTTATGGAGTTAAATTTGAGCATTAAGGATGGGGGGGTGGGTAAAAGATTATGCCCAGTCTACTAGTCTGGGTGAAAAGACAGATGATGAATACATTACTAGGAGCAAGTATAGAAAATACTTCATTGGGGCTCCTAGGTGGCTCAGTCGGTTAAATATTCGGCTTTGGCTCAGGTCATGATCTCACGGTTGGTGGGTTCAAGCCCCACATTGGGCTCTGTGCTGACAGCTAGCTCAGAGCCTGGAGCCTGCTTCAGATTCTTGGCCTCCTTCCCTCTCTTTGACCCTCCCCTGCTCATGCTGTCTCTCCCTCAGAAATAAATTTAAAAAAATTTTTTTTAAATACTTCATCATACAGAAAATAAAAGTGGAGGAATATTATGTTATAATAACTCATGATAATGCAAAAAATGCTTTTTAAATTTTAAGTCCCTGACTTTATGGTATTTTGCAGTTTACAAAATTGTTCACTTTTGCAGTTTTTTTAATCTACTGAATCATGGTATTAACTGAAATTTACCTCTTTAACAGAGATAAATTTTATTTTTTTAAAAAAGTCATTTTCTTTGCAATTTAAGACTAGATTTCTATCCAAGCACGAGTTTAGGGTTAGGGTAACATAGTGGATGTTCACAGCTTCTTGAATTATGTTCTCTTATGTGCTGTACTTATGACTACTGCTCAGGAAATATCAGACACATTTCAAGATTGTTTTCCATTACTATTAAAACATTTATAGGAGAAATTGCTGGAGTTTCCATCTTTTCTAATACTACTCTAGAGAGCTGTTCTGCAAGCTGTGCCTATATAAGCTATCCTTCAGCAAGTTTTCATTTCAGCATTTCCAAATGCATCAACATTACTCCTGCTCATAATGGCTTTTTTGTTTGTTTTTTAACTGAGGTAGTCAGAATGCTCCAGCAGAATATGTAGAGAAGGTTGTTGGTGATAGAAAAGTAGAAAATAGCCACGTGTTGTAGGACTTGTTCAGCATGCCCGAATTATGGGTCTTGTCACCAAAATGGAGATAGATAATCTACTTCTAGGTATTTGACTCCATAAGAAAAATTAGTGAACTCACAGTCTTCACTCTGGATACACTGAAATTTCATGTGCAATGGAAAAAAAAGTGTCAAATAACTATTTGAGATGCAAATAGGTAAGTTGCTTCCTGTGAACATCAAATTTTTTTTAATGTTTTATTTATTTCTGAGAGAGAGAGAGAGAGAGACAGTGTGAGCAGGGGTGGGTCAGAGAGAGAGGGAGATACAGAATCTGAAACAGGCTCCAGGCTCTGAGCTGGCAGTCAGCACAGAGCCCGATGTGGGGCTTGAACCCACAAACCATGAGATCATGACCTGAGCCGAAGTCGAACGCTTAACCGACTGAGCCACCCAGGTGGCCCTTTGAACATCGAATTTTAACAATTTATCAATGATAAACAGAATAGGCTAAATCTGAGAACAATTTTTTTCCTCTATGTGCCAGAAACTCAGCCTTGCTAAGTTTTTCTTTTTGTTCCATAAAATTTCTGGTGTTGTTTTGATTTGATACTGAGTTATATTTGATACTAAATTATATTACCATCCTATGTTTTATGTTACCCCTTTCACTGCAACTGTATTACAAAGAACAGTTTTTTTCAACATAAAGCCTAAAATAAAATTTGATATGTTCATTTTTGTTGAAAGTCATCTCTACATGAAATACACTGATAGAGCACTTACGGTATATAAGCCATTCTTCTAGGTATGTTATTACTGATGTGGGAGAGCAGAAATCTAAGGATGGGCAGGATATACATTTCATTTTAAATAATATAAGATCCAATATGGGCAAGTGAGTAATATAAATAGGTAACCAATAATATAATGGAGAATAATCTGAAAATAAAAGAGCCTAAATCCCACAGTAGAATATATTTGAAACCTTCTTAATAAAAATTTGATATTCATACTCAATAACATTTCTGTACCTATTAGCTTCTATTTTTCTTCACTAATATGTTTATAGTCTGTGCAGGTGAATTAAATAAAGCAATGAAATTGATATGATTTACACGGCTAATTCAAAGCCTAAATCCATTCATAAGGTGAGTTAAGGAAAAAATAAGAATTTATGTTTTAGCATTTGGTAGCTTATAGGCTACTTCTATGAATATAGACTTTAATATTATTTTAGAAACATTTTTAATATTTATGTATTTTTTTTTTTGAGAGAGAGAGAGAGAGAATTCAAGTGGGAGAGGGGCAGAGAGAGAGAAGGAGATACAGAATCTGAAGCAGTCTCCAGGCTCTCTGAGGTGTCAGCACAGAGCCCAACACTGGGCTCAAACCAGGATACCATGACCTGAGTCAAAGTCAGATGCTTAACCGACAGAGCCACCCAGGTGCCCCTGACTATTACATTTTTACACAGGTAAACGTTCCTGGAAGGTCTTCCTTGTACAGCAGTGAATGCCACTGGAAATTTGTGAACAATTTAAGTTAGGCCAGTGAAGACAATTTTTTTGGTTTTTTTTTCTTTTTCAAATTGGCTGTAACATGCTCATGTAATAATCAAATAAAGGGAAGAAAGTTTCCAAAAGACTATGCAATCTGTTGTGAGTTACCAATGGTAGAATGTCATTTCCTGGAACATTTCTCTTCCTTCTCAGTTATTTCTTTAAATGGAATTGCACCACTGAGATACCATTCAAATGGTCTATCAGGTTACTTAAGTATTCACCTAGCTCATAGACACAAATGTTATCTTAAACTTTTTAATAAACGTAAGTATGTTTATATAATTCTAGTTCATTTTTAATGGTTATTTTAATCATCTGGCTTATTTTCTGTGGTTTGCCCTTTACAACTTAAACAAACAAAGAAAAAACAAGGACAGAAAACCAATTTGCCCATCAGGAAATCAGAAGAATGAATACATCAAAGTTGTTTTTCTGGGTTTTATTACTTCTTAGAAATACCCTTGTTCATGATTTCTGCTTCTACTTTAACATCAAAATCAGCATTTTATATGTGGCAACTCAGTCAGAGGTGATTTTTCTTTATGATGCTTTGTTATCCATTTACTACTTAAAATGTTTTTTCTTCCCAAAAGCAATAGCCTTCCATTTAAAATCCCTGCAGATTCTATATTCAAAGAAGATTCATATACTGTAACTACATGTAACAAAATTGATGAAGTCAAGTCTGTCATGAAGCAACTTGACAACCCAAAGGCCAAACAATAATAAATGTCTGTCCAACTGAAATCTCCAGACCCATTCTTCAGATTTTTACATTTTCTGTTTTCATTTTTGTAAAACACACAGCATGAATAAATAAAGCAAAGGAATATTTAACATAATCTCATTTTTGTATCCTATTTTGCTTCAAGCTATCCATTTGAATTTTGCACTGGCTTCCTTAATGAGACAAATTTCACATGCCTTTATCATCAGGAGGATATCTTTTAACTTCTCCTAAAAACCTAAAATTTTTATTAAATGAAAAAGAATTTGAACTGCACAAAAGAATAAGAATTTGGTGCTCCTTTCCCAGCAGGAGGAGTATTTTTGAGGTCAACTATCAAAGGTTGTTGTAACAAATTTTCTACCAAATGGTTATTATGTATCGATTTCAACCTCCATGAAAGCCATTAGAATTAGCTTTTTAAAAATGGTTCCATCAAACTAGTCAACTAGAAATCTATGGGATGAAAAGACCCCCAAAAGCATAGACTAAATTCCAAAATCATTCACAAAAGACAAAATAAATAAATGTGGACCATGCTTTGAAAATAAAAAGAAAATCAACAAGGTTTAATTTTCTTTTTATGGATTTTACATTCTGGTTGGAGAGTTTTATTTAGTAAAGTTCTTTGATAGATTTTGGAATTGAGGGAAAAATATTTATTTATGTGATTCTTGCATTTGAGGTCAAAACTTAAAGGTAAATCTTGACCCAACCACTGAGCTAATTATTATATTTTCAGTAATATGTCTGAAAGATTTTGCAGACCACTTTAATTAGTACATATTTGGTTCTTCAAAGTTTATATTTTTAACTGTTTAGTGATAAACTCAATAAATTTAAGATTAACATTATCTATGATGCAAACTGAGTAATCCTATAAATTTGCTAATTGTTTTAAAATTGTAAAATGGCTTTGTGTAATTTTGGCTTTACTGCTTGAAAATAACACTTCTTATCTAAGTCTAGTACATTTTTTTAATATAACCTTGGTGATTGGCCTTGTTTTTAAATGTCTTCATATGTACATTGAATAGATAATGTCATTTCCAATAATCCTTCCCTAGTCATATCACTGTTAGTAATATATATGTATATATATATATTAAATATGTAGGTATAAATGTATAAGAAGAATTTTGTCATTTTTCACAATGTGATTGAATAACTTTCAGCTTTTTCTTACAGTAAAACAAACGCAAGCTTTTGAGTTAAGTTAGATCCAAGAATAAATAACAGCTCGACATCTTTTCTGGCCCTGTAAACTTGAACTGAAGTTCTCAAATTATACTTAGAGTCATCAGTAAAATTACACCTATAGAGAGTATTATAAGTAAATATTATACTCTATGTAAAATGTTTGATATGATGTCTAACCAAGTGAAGGCAGAAAATGCTGGTCTCCTTCTCCCCTTTTACCAAAGAAGGATATTAATATTTTAATGAAAAGTGTTTTTATTCAGAACACATTCCTAGGTTATTTCCATGTGCGTTACAAAGACATTTGCAATAGTCTAAAATGGTCTCTAGGGCAGATGTATTCTGTTACTTTAGACGTGTGCTCTTCTATTTTTCCACATCCACTCTCCTCAGCCACATTGATGAAGCTTTGTGCAGCACCTGCTGGATGAATCACTGAATGTTTCCAAGTAAGCAAAAGACTGGTAGGACCAAGTAAAACCTCCCTAGCACATTGTTGATTCATATGCACACTGGTTTGTGGAGGAAAGAAAAAACTCTGTTGTAGCCAATTAAAGAAAATAATATTAGATGGTATTTTTCAAAATAAATTTTTATCAGCTGGCATCCTGAATTGAATGGAAATTGGGTTTGAAGTTTTTAAATGTATTATTCTTGAATATCCTAGATGAGTTATATTACAGAATATGCTTGAAGAAAATGAAGAAAATGCCTATTTCAATATCCCTTAGAAAAATATGTAGCTGAGATAAGACACTTACAAGCTTTAAGTCTCTGATATAAAAATCAAGCACTATCAGCTTTGAAAAACAGCTTCAGGAAATAAAATACTAAATGAGATGCTCAGAGAAAAGATCAACACAGGGTTTGACCTTGTATCCTGACAAAGGACATGTGGGAATAGGACCCTGAATTTAAATACTTAAAACTCTGAAATGCAGCGGCTTAAGATAAATGAGGAATGTTATCTGTATGCCATGATGTCCCAAGCATCCAGGCTTGGGCTTATTGTGAAACTCATAATGTGTAAGTTACAGAGACAATGGCTGGACTAAGACTTTAAAATAAGTAAGAAATAGAGGCATTAATTTCACTGGTTTGATATTTTTCATACATGCTTAAACCTTATCTCTTACAACTTAGCAAATTAAATGCAAAAATTAAATACAATCACAAAAAGTAATTCAAAATGGACCATTTATCTAAATGTAAATACAACACTATAAATCTTCTAGAAGATAACATAAGAAAAAGTCTGGATGACCTTGGGCTTGGCAATGTCTTTTTAGATACAACACAAAAGACGTGATCCATGAGAGAAAGAAGGAGAGAGGTGGACTTCCGTAAAATGAAAACTTGTGCTCTGCAAAGGACACTATCAAAAGAATGAAAAAACAAGCCACAGAAAGGCAGAAATGTTTATAAAAGACCTATGTGTTAAAGGACTGTTACACAAAATATACAAAGAACTCTTCAAACTCAATAAGAAAACAAAGAATCCAATTAAAAATTGGGCAAAAGATGGGAGTAGAAATCTCACCAAAGAAGATACATGAATATCAAGTTAACATAAGAAAAGATGTTTCACGTCATATGTCAACAGAGAAATGCAAATGAAAACAACAATAAGATAATACAATATACCTGTTAGAATGGCCAAAATCCTAAACACTGACAACATCAAATCCTGGTGAGGATGCAGAAAAACACTAACTCCCATTCAGTACTGATAGGAATGTTAAACCCATACAGCTACTTTGGAAGACAATTTGACAAGATCTTACAACTAAACAATTACCATTGATCCAGCAATTACATACTTTAGTGTTTACCAAAAGGAATTGAAAATTTAGACCTACAGAATAACCTGCACATGTATGTTTATAGTAGATTTATTCATCATTGCCAAAACTTGAGAGCAACCAAAATATGCTTTACTAGGTGAACGGCTAAGTTTAAAAACTGATACATCCAAACAATGGGATATTATTTATCACTAAAAGAAATGAGTTATGAAGCCATTAGAAAAAAAGAAGAAACTTAAATGCATATTACTAAATGAAATAAGTTATTGTAAAAAGACTGTATACTATGATTCCAACTATTTGAAATTCTGGAAAAGGCAGAACTATGGAGAAGGTAAAAAGATCATTGACTGCCAGTGGTTAGGAGAGGGGGAGGGATGAATAGGTGAAACACAGAGGATTTTTAGCCAAACTATTCTGTATAATACTCTAATGGTGGATACATCATTATACATTTATCCAAAGCCATGGAATGTGCAATGCTTAGAGTGAGCCCAAATGTAAACTGTGGATTTTGGATAATGTCAGTTTACCAACTTTAACTAATATACCATTCTGGTGCTCTAGTAAAGGATATTAATGGGGGTGGGGAGGAAGGAGCTATTTGGGAAATCTCTGTATCTTTTGGTTTTGCTGTGAACCCAAAAATGCTCTAAAAAATAAAGCCCAAAAAAAAAAAATCTAATGCAAGAAAACTTATTAAACCAATGGTGGGAACATAGTGTGTCTAGGGAGTCTTTCTATCAGTTACATACTCAGACTGAATGGACATTGAGTCATAGGCCCTAGAGTGCGCGCATGCACACACACACACACACACACACACACACACACACACACACACTCAGTTTAGGTTCCAAAAAAGTATAAACAAAGAAGAACTGCTGAAATTGTGATACTCAAATGGTTGCTGATCTATCCATACCTTGATCTAGCAAAAGCTTTGTATCATGAAACAGGAAGCCAATCTTATCAATAGCTACTGTTTGAGGGGCGCCTGGGTGGCTTAGTCGGTTGAGCGTCCGACTTTCCCTTAGGTCATGATCTCGCGGTTTGTGGGTTCGAGCCCTGCAAAGGGCTCTGTGCTGACTGCCAGCTCAGAGCCTGGAGCCTGTTTCACTCTGTGACTCCCTCTCTCTCTGACCCTCCCCTGCTCACGCTGTCTCTCTCTCTCTCTCCTAGAAATAAATAAAACATTAAAAAAAAAAAAACTAAAAAAAATTAAAAAAAATAGCTACTATTTGAAAAAGTAGGAAAACAAAAGAAAACAAAGAGGAAAACTGGGGGGGGAGGGGAAGAAAGAAAAACCTACTGATAACAGCTTTGGAAATAGTGAAATCTATTAAGCAAGGAGGAGGGAGACTGACTAGAGAGGTTGTGGCCTGTTTTTGTAACAAGTTCTGGCTCACATTGTTACCCCACTGCTCTTTTGGGTATATGGAGAAAATCCCATTCAACTCTGATATCATTCAATTGAGAACATTAGTTATGAGTGCTGATCCACAATTAGGTGAAGTCTTTGGCATTGAATCCAATAACAGCTTGACTATAATATCCTTTTAGATTCAGTAAAAGGCAGTGAAAGATGAATGGAAACAGGAGAAATTTTCCCTTCTCTCTGCCACAATAATGCAGAATGAAAAACTAAAACATTAGAAATTGTAAGAAGAATAGCTTAGAACAGATTATATCATAATCAAAACAGAGTCTCCTCCAGTGTGCCAGTACCCAAACATGGTAGACACAGTAATTATATGTCAGTCTTTGTGCTCCTACTGAGAAGACAGGAAAGCATCCATCCTCAGTCCAGATTCATTTATGGATTATGGCTGGTAAAAGATTCCAAAAAAAGAGTACATGGGGAAAAGTAATTTCTCAGCCTAATGTTAATATTGGTAAAGAGGTTAAATATGTATGAAAATAGAGTTATTAAACACTTGGTGGTCCAATATTATCATTAAAGTCGAGAAGAAAAAATAGATCTACTTCATTATCATTCCTCTTAAAAGGAATACCACCCAGGTACTGATCCTAATATAAAGAAGACTAAGTCTACATAAATAAATATAAATAAGTTTAAGTATGTATAAGTGAGTTCACATAAGTCTAAAACAGGCAAATCAGAAAAAGAATTATAAAAAGACTACTAGACTATGGTACAGAACTCATTTCCATCACAAAATAATACAAGTGTATAACTGAAGGCCAGGAACTTTCCTATAAACCTAGTAGAAAACCCAAGGTTGAATGTCCCTCACAGGATGGAAGTAGAAATCAGTCGTTTCTTGAGTTGTTGGTGAAAAAACTCCATGCATCGTTATCTGTACCAATGACCCCAGGGCACACTACAGAAACCCAAGTGAAGCTGAATGTTTATGGAGACATAGAAGTAAAACAGCTGGCTAATGATAAAAAGAGAAACAGGAAACAAGATAAATACACCATTGGGTAACACCATCTTAATAAATGTATGTAATTGTATGTGTGAGTGATAGCTGTGCCGATATGAGAAGTCTAACTTTGTCTAATATTGATTAGAAATATTTCTTATTTTATATATCCTTAGCCACATTTTCTGATAAATGCTTTTTAGGAATATAGAAGGCATAGAAAGCAATAGAAAAACTTTTTTTTTTACAGAAATAAAGCAGGGGTAATAATACTAATCAACTCCCTATGGTCCAATGTATTAACTCTATAATTATGTTGATGGACTTACAAGGTGAAACATTAAGACAGTTAAATATGTGACAGAAAGATGGCAGTGGAATGGATCTTTGAAAAGAATATAAAGGAATATGTAATTCTATACTAAAAAAAGACATCTTTCAAAAATAAAGGATCGAATAAAGGTGCTTTTAGACAAATAACTTGAGAGAATTTGTTGCAGCCAGGCAACTGAAAAGAAACACTAAATGGGAGCAATGAAGAACACCAGAAAGGGCAAATGGACAGGCAAATATACACACATACTGAACATAAAGAATAAATCTAATGTTTAATGGAGTTCTAAACATATGTAGAATTAAAATTACTCATTTATAAGGCATTTTATCAAACTTGGAGTAAAAGAATTTCCTTACTGTAAGAGATGAATGGCTTCAGATACTTAATATTTTAAATATGCCAATTCTCCCTGTAGTAATGCCAAGCAAAATTCCAAATAACATTTATTTCATTGATAATTGTTAAGATCGCTCTAAATCTTTATGGAAATATGAAGGGTCAAGAATACATAAAGCAAAAACAAAGAACAAGGGGCCGAGATGGCAGAGCAGCATGGAAGTTTGGTTTGTTTTTTTCTTCCTCTCTCATCCCTGAAATGCAACTAGATCAACACAAACTATCTTTGCACACCTAGAAAACGGATTTGGGATTAGCAATCTGTACAATATGAACTGCAGAATTCAGCTGGTGTGCAGCACAGAGAGGTGAACTGGGGGAGAGAGAAACCATGGAGGTCAGGGAGCGGCTTTTGCTTGTGGAAAGAGGACTTAGACATGGGGGAGAGTACAAGAAAAGCACTCCCCCCAAAAGCAGCTGGAGAGAAAGAGAAAGAACAGAAACACCCGCAAGGGACTAAGCAAGAAAGGGAGAAAGGAGAAAAAAGACGATTTGGATACCATTAATGACTCTATAAACAGGGGAGCAGAGAATCTAAAACTCCACAGCTAGGTACCTGGCAGAGCTCTGGTGGGAACGGCGAATCCCCAGGAGCAGACACTGAGGTCTGAGGGGTCCACAGCCCACACGTGAAGAGGCAGTTCCCCTGCTGGAAGGACATTGAGTAGAGTCTGTGCAGCCTCCCCACAGGCAAAAGTCCCAGTGGACCCTGGAGAACAGCCACATTTGCTGCTATTGGAACAAGAATGTCAAGGGTGAAGCCTGGTGCCAGATGCGTTATATGTGTGGTATGATTTACCATAATCCCTGAAACGCTGTTGCTATACAATCACATGGACTTTTTCAGGGGCAGGCTGGCACCTGGCGGCAGTCTCTGGGCATCTGCAGCAGCACGGTCATGCTAATGTTCCCGGGGGTGGACCAGCAAAACCATTGCTCAGCGAGACCCTCCTGCAGAGGGTCTGAGCAGGTCAAAGTCACTGGGTCCTCAGAAGTGAGGAGTTTGGAAACAGAACTCCATCTTGGATAAAACTCAGGAGGGCGGTGCTGCTTGGCAGGCTGATGGCTTGGTTACGGATGGTGTAGAAGTGGGGAGTAGATGAAAGCCAGAGGCAAAGGAGGGGTGCTTGGTTGCCAGTAGGCAAGAGCACAGAGTTCTGATCCTAGAGACTGGGTAGTTGGGTGATGTCATTTTCAGTTCTTCTGCACAAATGTCCCTACATGTGCCACAACAATTAAACCCAATAAACAAAGCAGTGCCATCTAGTGGAGAATGGAGTCATGACACCAAGCCCCGTCCAGCTGGGTCAACTGTGCTCTAAAGAAACGCAAGTCTCGCTGCCTGCTTACTTAATGGACTGTAAAGTTTCATAGTGTGACTTCTAGGGGAAAATGGATATAATTTCAATTGTAATTTATTCGATTTGCTGGTCCATCTATTCAATTTTTTTCTTTTCTTATTCTTGAATACAGCAAGAAGAAAAATTACTTTTATTTTCCATTTTATAAAAAAGATTTTTTAAAATTTTCTCTACTAGTTTTTCTTTTTTGTAATTTTTAAAATTCTAGTTTACATTCATCATTTCATTTTATTCTATTTTATTATATTCAATTTTTTAAATTTTCAAATGTTTTTCTCTTTTTCTTTTCTTTCCCCTTTTTCTCTATTTTGTCAAGCTGTTTTCTTTTTTTAAAAATATTTTTTAATGTTTCTTTATTTTGGAGAGAGAAAGAGAGATAGAGTGGGAGCAGGAGACGGGCAAAGAGGAAGACAGGGAATCCGAAGCAGGCTCCAGGCTCCAAGCTGACAGCACAGAGCCTGATGCAGGGCTCAAACTCACAAACCATGAGATCATGACATAAGCTAAAGTCCTATACTTAACTGACTGAGCCACCCAGGCACTCCAAGCTTCTTGCAACAACCAGACCAAAATGCATCTATGATCTAGCATCCTTTATTTGATTTTTTGTGTTGTTTTTATTGTTTATTATTTTTTGTTTTATTATTTTTCTTCCTTCAAAATGATGAAATGAAGGAAGTCACCCTAAAATAAAGAATGGGAATAAATGACAGCCAGGGACTTAATCAACACAGTTACAAGCAAGATGTCTGAACCAGAATTTAGAATCACAATAATAAAAATACTATTTGGGGCTGAAAGAAGAAGAGAATCCCTTTCTGCAGAGATAAAAGGAGTAAAATCTAGTCAGGACAAAATTGAAAATGCTATAACTGAGGTGATATCTCGAATGGATGCCACAGTGGCAGGACAGATGAGGCAGAGCAGGAAATCAGTGATACAGAGGACAAATTTATGGGAAATAATGAAGCAGGAAATAAAAGAGGGAAACTAAGAAGCAAGAGAAAAAGGAGGAAACTAAAGCAAAAGAACACACTATAAGAATTAGAGAACTCAGTGACTCATTAAAAAGGAATAATAACAGAAACCTAGGAGTCCCATAAGAGGAAGAGAGAGAAAAAGAGGTAGAAGCTTTATGTGGGCAAATCATAGTGGAAAACCTTCCTAACCTGGGAAAGATACATTAAAATACAGGAAGCACAGAGAATTCCCATTAAAGTCAACAAAAACCGACCATCAACAAGGTATATCATAGTCAAGTTCACAAAACACTCAGGCAAGGAAAGAATCATGAAAGCAGCAAGGGGGAAAAAAGTCCTTAACCTACAAGGGAAGACAGATCAGGTTTGCAGCAGACCTATCCACACACTAGGCAGTTCAGAAAGCAGTGGCAGGATATATTCGATGTGCTGAATCAGAGAAATATGCAACCAAGACTTTTTCCAGCAAGACTGTCATTCAAAATAGAAGAAGAGATAAAAATTTTCCCAAACAGAAACTAAAGAAGTTCATGACCACTAAACCAGCCCTGCAAGAAATTTTAAGAGGGACTCTCTGAGAGGAGAAAAGACCATAAAAAAAAAAAAGAAGACCAAAAGCAACAAAGACTAGAAAGGATCAGAGAATGCCATCAGAAACTCCAGCTCTACAAGGAACATAAAGGAAATAAATTCATATCTTTCAGTACTCACTTTAAATGTCTATGGACTAGACACTCCAATCAAAACACACTGGGAAACAGAATGGATAAGAATAAGAAAACAAGATCTATTTATATGCTGTTTGTAAAAGACCCATTTTAAACCTAAAGTCACCTTCAGATTGAAAGTAAGGGGTTGAGAATGATCGATCATGCTAATGGATGCCAAAAGAAAGCCAGAGCAGCCATACTTTTATCAGACAATCTAGATTTTAAAATAAAGACTGTAACAAGAGATAAAGAAGTACATTATAGCATAATTAGGAGTCTCTCCACCAAGATCTAACAAGTGTAAACATTTATGCTCCAAATGTGTAAGCACCCAAATATATAGATCAGTTAATCACAAATACACAAAAACTCATTGAAAATAATAACATAATAGTAGGGGACTTCAACACCCCGCTTACAGCAATGGACAGATCATGTGAACAGAAAATCAACAAGGAAACAATGGTTTCGAATGACACACTGGACCTGATGGACTTAACAGATATATTCAGAACATTTCATCTTAAGGAAGCAGCAGAATACATTCTTCTTGAATGCACATGGAACATTCTCCAGAATAGATCACATACTGGGACATAAATCATCCCTCAACAAGTACAAAAAGATCAAGACCATATCGTGGATATTTCAGACCACAATGCTATGAAAGCAAAATCAACCAAGAGAAAAAAATTGTAAAGACAATACTTAGAGACTAAAGAACAGCTTACTAAAGAATGAATGGGCTAACAAAGAAGTTAAAGAGGAAATTAAAAAGTACATGGAAGCCAAAGAAAATGATAACACCACAGCCCAAAACCTCTGGGATGCAGCAAAAGTAGTCCTAAGAGGGGCGCCTGGGTGGCTCAATCAGTTAAGCTGCTGACTTGGCTCAGGTCATGATCTCACAGTTCATGGGTTCGAGCCCCGTGTCAGGCTCTGTGCTGACAGCTCAGAGCCTGGAGCCTGCTTCAGATTCTGTGCTCCTTCTTTCTCTGCCTTTCCCCCACTTGTGCTGTCTCTTTCCCTCTCAAAAAATAAACAAACATTTAAAAAAAAAAAAAAAAAGACAGTCATAAGAGAGAAGTATATAGCAATCCAGGCCTTCCTAAAGAAGGAAGAAAGTTCTTAGATATACAACCTAACCTTACACCTTAAAGATCCAGAAAAAGAACAGCAGATAAAACCCAGAACAAGCAGATGATGAGAAATAATAAAGATTAGAGCAGAAATCAATGCTATAGGGGAAAAAAATAGAGCAGATCAATGAAGCCAGAATCTGGTTCTTTTTGAAAGAACGAACAAAATTGATTAACTCAAGTTTATCAATTGATCAAAAAGAAAAAGGACCCAAATAAAATCGAGGCTTAAAGAGGAGAAATAACAATCAACACTGCAGAAGTACAATTATAAGAGAATATTATGAGCAATTATATGCCAAAAAATTGGGCAATCTGGAGGAAATGGACAAATTCCTAGAAACATATAAACTACCAAAACTGAAACAAGAAATAAAGAATTTGAACAGACCTATAACCAGTAAAGTAATCAAATAGTAATAAAAAAATCTCCCAACAAACAGGAATCCAAGGATGGATGGCTTTCCAGGGGAATTCTACCGGACATTTAAAGAAGAGTGAACAGAGGAGGGGGCAAGATGGCGGAGAAGTAAGGAGCTCCGTACTTGCACTCGCGCCCATACATCACACAGAAAAGATCTGAAGCCATTGGAAACCTTACAAAACCTGAGAGATTGGGAGAAAAAAGACGCAGAATCCACTGAGAGAGCCTTCTAACCGGACTCCGGCTCAGAACACCCTGCGGGCAAGCCCCCGCCCATGCGCGCCAGCCCGACCCAGAGAAGGAAGCAGCGATTCTGACTCCGCTCCCAGAGCTCGGCAGGGAGCCTGGAATTGCCTGAGGGGGTTGCCTGGGAAGCTGTGTCTAAGGCAACTTCAGCGGGGCGCGCGGACGGGGATTTGGAGATTGGAACTGCCCTGGGTTGAAGAGTGCAACCAACTTCGGCTGCGCCCCTGGTACGGGGAGTTTACACCCCCAAAAGAGTGAGGAGCAGCGCTTGCTTCGAGAAGGGACTGGAGCACCGTCACTCTCCTCCCCACAACCGCCGAGGCAGAGCTCCCGCCTGAGGCATTGGATCACGCCACGCCCATCCCTGCCTGAGAGGTGCCCTCCTCCCTTTTTTTTTTTTTTTCCTTCCCCTTTTTTTTTTCCTTTTTTTTTCTTTCTTTTTTTTTTTTTTTTTTCTTTTTTACTCTTTCTTTTTTTCGTCTTTTTCTCTTTTCTCTCTTTTTTCCCCAGAACACTGACCTGATTAACTCTGGTCGCCAGCTTGCTTAAACGTTCACGAGTCCATTGTGTAAATGTAAATTCTACACCTACTGACATTTTCAGCTATTTCTCTCAGGAGTAATTAGACTATATAGTTTCTCTGGATAATTCCAGCACCCTTCTCTCACCTATCCAACCATATTCTACCCTTTACCTCTTTGAAAAAAGCTTCTTATCCCTTCTGCCTGTTCATTCTATTTCCAATTGTGTCTCATCCCGCCCTGCTTTCTCTCTGTTTCTCTATGCTCCTCAACCAGCACTGCATACACACGGCTATTTAACTGTAGCTGGGAAATCTGGTTATATCCTTTAAACCGTTCTTTGTCCATCGGTTTTCTTCTTTTTTCCTTTTCCTTTCCCCTTTTTGACCCTTTTATGTATTTTATACTCCCTATTATTCGCCCTCCCTCCTCCATCTTTTCTCTTAACTTTTTCGTTTTCCCTCCCGCTTTGCATGTTAGTTGAATTAGCCTGTGCGTTTGTGTGCTCCTGCTCCCTGTGTGTTTGTCTGTCTGTTTTCTTTTCCAGGGCTACCTCAAGAAACAAGCTAGAGTGCACAAGGTGGAGAGTCCCAAATATCACTACGAATAGGAAAATAAAATAACCAAGGTCCCAACAAGAGAGACCAGGGGATACCATTCAAAAAACACTCTCTGAAAGGGTAGGCCCTGGAAAGTCAAAGAGCCTTCTTGGATATAGCAGTGCTCATAGAAACAGAGAGAATAATAGGTCTTTAAAACCAACAAGAGCCGGAAAGCTAACTAAAATGACGAAACGAAAGACCTCTCCTCCAAAGAAACTCCAAGAAGAAATGACAGCTAATGAACTGCTCAAAACAGATATCAGCAGCATCACTGAACAAGATTTTAGAATAATAATGGTAAAATTAATAGCTGGGCTTGAAAAAAACATAGGGGACATCAAAGAAACTATGGCTACAGACAGAATGGAAAATAAAAATAGGCATGAAGAATTAAAAAATGCGATAAATGAGATCCATAATAAATTAGAGGCCTCCAATGCACGGATTGAAGAGGCAGAAAGGAGAATAAGTGATTTAGAAGACACCATTATAGAAAAACAAGAAGCTGACAAAAAAAGAGACAAACTGATCCAGGAACAGGAAAGAAGAATTCGAGAGCTCAGCGATACGGTCAAACGCAACAATATCCGTATCATAGGAATCCCAGAAGAGGAAGAGAGAGGGAAAGGTGCTGAAGGAGTCCTGGAACAAATTATAGCAGAGAACTTCCCCGACCTGGGGAAGGAAGTAAATGTGGAAGTACAAGAGGCTCAGAGGACTCCCCTCAGACGTAACCTGAATCGATCTTCTGCACGACATATCATAGTGAAAATGGCCAAATACAAGGACAAAGAGAGAATTTTGAAAGCAGCTAGGGAGAAAAGGGCCCTAACATACAAAGGGAAACCTATCAGAGTGGTGACAGACCTATCTACTGAAACTTGGCAGGCTAGAAAGGAATGGCAGGAAATCTTCAATGTGATGAACAGTAAAAATATGCAGCCAAGAATCCTCTATCCAGCAAGCCTGTCATTCAAAATAGAAGGAGAGATAAAAACCTTTCCAAATAAACAGAAATTGAAAGAATTTGTCACCACGAAGCCAGCCCTACAAGAAATCCTGAGGGGGATGCTCTGAAGGAAAGGTTGCAAGGAACAAAGATACCAGAGACACCACCACAAACATGAACCCTACAAAAGATACAAAGACTCTAAACCCACATATTTCAATAATAACACTGAATGTAAATGGGCTGAATGCTCCAATCAAAAGACATAGGGTAGCAGAATGGATTAAAAAACAAAATCCATCAATATGCTGTCTACAAGAAACTCATTTTAGACGGGAAGATACCTTCAGATTAAAAGTAAGGGGATGGAGAAATATATATCATGCTACAGGAAATCAAAAGAAAGCCGGAGTAGCGATACTTATATCAGACAAACTGGACTTTAAATTAAAGACAATCACAAGAGATGAAGAAGGGCACTACATAATAATTACAGGGTCCATCCATCAGGAAGAACTAACAATCATAAATGTCTACGCACCGAATATGGGAGCACCTAAATATCTAAAACAATTAATCACAAACAGAAACAAGCTTATAGATAAGAATGTGCTAATAGCAGGGGACTTTAATACTCCGCTTACAGCAATGGATAGGTCAACCAGACAGAAAATCACTAAAGAAATAATGGACTTGAAAGACACATTGGACCAGATGGATCTGACGGATATATTTAGAACTTTACATCCTGAGGCCAGGGAATTTACTTTCTTCTCAAGTGCGCATGGCACATTCTCCAAGATAGATCACATACTGGGACATAAAGCAGCCCTCAATAAATATAAAAGAATAGAGATCATACCATGCACACTGTCAGATCACAATGCTTTGAAACTTGAAATCAATTACAGGAAGAAGTCTGGAAAACCGCCAAAAACATGGAGGTTAAAGAACACCCTTCTAAAGAATGAATGGGCCAATCAGGCAATTAGAGAGGAAATTAAAAAATATATGGAAACAAATGAAAATGAAAACACAACAATTCAAAATCTATGGGATGCGGCCAAGGCAGTCCTAAGAGGAAAGTACATTGCTCTCCAGGCCTATTTCAAGAGATTAGAAAAAGCACAAGTCCAAAATCTAACAGCTCACCTAAAGGAGCTAGAGGCAGAGCAACAAGAACGCCCTAAACCCAGTAGAAGAAGAGAAATAGTAAAAATTAGAGCAGAAATAAACAACATAGAGACCAAAGAAACAATTGAACAGATCAATGAAACCAAGAGTTGGTTTTTTGAAAAAGTAAACAAAATTGACAAACCTCTAGCCAGGCTTATCAAAAAGAAAAGAGAGAGCACCCAAATAGACAAAATTATGAATGAAAATGGACTTATTACAACCAACCCCTCAGAAATACAAGCAATTATCAGGGAATACTATGAAAAATTATATGCCAACAAATTGGACAACTTAGAAGAAATGGACAAATTCCTAAACACACACTCACTACCAAAATTCACACGGGAAGAAATAGAAAACCTGAACAGACCCATAACGAGTGAAGAAATCGAATCAGTGATCAAAAATCTCCCAACAAATAAGAGCCCTGGACCTGATGGTTTCCCTGGGGAATTCTACCAGACATTTAAAACAGAATTAATCCCAATTCTTCTCAAGCTATTCCAAAAAATAGAAGTCGAAGGAAAACTCCCGGACTCATTTTATGAAGCCAGCATCACTCTGATTCCCAAGCCAGACAGAGATCCAGCAAAAAAAGAGAACTATAGGCCAATATCCTTGATGAATACGGATGCAAAAATTCTCAACAAGATCCTTGCAAATCGAATCCAGCAGCATATCAAAAGAATCATCCACCAAGATCAAGTGGGATTCATTCCTGGGTTACAGGGCTGGTTCAACATTCGCAAATCAATCAATGTGATCCATCATATCAATAAAAGAAAAGATAAAAACCATATGATCCTGTCAATAGATGCAGAAAAAGCATTTGACAAAATACAGCATCCCTTCTTAATAAAGACTCTCGAGAAAGTTGGGATAGAAGGAACCTACTTAAACATCATCAAAGCCATCTATGAGAAGCCTTCAGCTAACATCATCCTCAACGGGGAAAAACTGAGAGCTTTCCCCCTGAGATCAGGAACACGACAGGGATGTCCACTCTCACCACTGTTGTTTAACATAGTGCTGGAAGTCCTAGCATCAGCCATCAGACAACAAAAGGAAATCAAAGGCATCAGAATTGGCAAAGAGGAAGTCAAACTTTCACTCTTCGCAGATGACATGATACTCTACATAGAAAACCCGACAGACTCCACCAGAAGCCTACTAGAACTGATCCAAGAATTCAGCCAAGTTGCAGGGTACAAAATCAACGTACAGAAATCGGTTGCATTTTTATACACCAATAATGAAGCAACAGAAAGAGAAATCAAGAAACTGATCCCATTCACAATTGCACAAAAAACCATAAAATACCTCGGAATAAACCTAACCAAGGATACAAGAGATCTGTATGATGAAAACTATAGAAAACTTATGAAGGAAATTGAAGAAGACACAAAGAAATGGAAAAACATTCCATGCTCATGGATAGGAAGAATAAATATAGTTAAGATGTCATTACTACCTAAAGCACTCTACACATTCAATGCAATTCCAATCAAAATTGCACCAGCATACTTCTCAAAACTAGAACAAACTATCCAAAAATTTGTATGGAACCACAAAAGACCCCGAATAGCCAAAGTAATACTGAAAAATAAAACCAAAACGGGAGGTATCACCATCCCAGACTTCAGCCTCTACTACAAAGCTGTCATCCTCAAGACAGTATGGTATTGGCACAAAAACAGACACATAGACCAATGGAACAGAATTGAGAACTCAGAAGTGGACCCAAAAGTATACAGCCAACTGATCTTTGACAAAGCAGGAAAGAATATCCAATGGAAAAAAGACAGCCTTTTTAACAGATGGTGTTGGGAGAACTGGACAGCAACATGCAGAAGAATGAAACTAGATCATTTTCTCACACCATGCACAAAAATCAACTCAAAATGGATAAAGGACCTGAACGTGAGACAGGAAACTATCAACACCCTAGAGGAGAAAGCAGGAAACAACCTCCTTGACCTCCACCGCAGCAACTTCTTACTTGACACATCCCCAAAAGCAAGGGAATCAAGAGCAAAAATAAACTGTTGGGACCTCATCAAGATTAAAAGCTTCTGCACAGCCAAGGAAACAACCCAGAAAATTAATAGGCAACCAACGGAATGGGAAAAGATAGTTGCAAATGACATATCAGATAAAGGGTTAATATCCAGAATCTATAAGGAACTCACCAAACTACACGCCCGAAAAACAAACAACCCAGTGAAGAAATGGGCAGAAGACATGAACAGACACTTCTCCAAAGAGGACATCCAGATGGCCAACAGACACATGAAACGATGCTCAGCATCCCTCCTCATCAGGGAAATACAAATCAAAACCACACTGAGATACCACCTCACGCCAGTCAGAGTGGCTAAAATGAGCAAATCAGAGAACTCTAGATGCTGGCGAGGATGTGGAGAAACGGGCACCCTCCTACACTGTTGGTGGGAATGTAAACTGGTACAGCCCCTCTGGAAAACAGTGTGGAGGTTCCTCAGGAAACTAACAATAGAACTCCCTTATGACCCAGCAATAGCACTGCTAGGAATTTACCCAAGGGATACAGAAATGCTGAGGCATAGGAGCACATGTACCCCAATGTTCATAGCAGCACTCTCCACAATAGCTAAAACATGGAAAGAGCCTAAGTGTCCATCAACAGATGAATGGATCAAGAAGATGTGGTTTATCTATACCATGGAATACTACATGGCAATGAGAAACAATGAAATCTGGCCATGTGTAGCAACATGGATGGACCTTGAGGGTGTTATGCTGAGCGAAATAAGTCAGGCAGAGAAGGACAAATACCATACGTTTGCACGTATAGGAGGATTAGGAGGAACTTGACGGAGGAACAAGGGGGAGAAGAAGGGCGGAAATGGTGGGGGAAAGGGAGAGAGGCAAACCATGAGAGACTCTTGAATGCTGACAAAAACTGAGGACTGATGGATGTGGGGGGGAGGGGGGGATGGGCATGGAGGAGGGCACTTTGGGGATGAGCACTGAGTGTTATGTAGAAACTAATTTGACAATAAACTATTTGTAAAAAAAAAAAAAAAAAGAAGAGTGAACACCTTATTCTTTTGAAGCTGCTCCAAAAAATAGTAATTGAAGAAAATCTTCCAAACTCATTCTATGATGCCAGCATTACCTTGATTCCAAAACCAGCCAAAGATCCCATTATAAAGGAGAACTACAGATCAATTTCCATGATGAACATGGATCAAAAATCCGCAACAAGATACTAGCCAACTGGATCCAAGAATACATTAAAAGAATTATTCACCATAATCAAGTGGGATTTATATGTGGGATGCAGGGCTGCTTCAATATCTGCAAAGCAATCAGTGTGATACATCACATTAATAAAAGAAAGGACAAGTATCACATGATCTTCTCAATAGAAGCAGAGAAAGCATTTGACAAAATGCAGCATCCTTTCTTGACAAAAGCCCTCAAGAAATTAGGGATACAAGGGTCATGCCTCAAGATTATAAAAGCCTTATATGAAAGATCCACTGCTAATATCATCCTCAAAGGGGAAAAACAGAGTTTTCTCCCTAAGGGCAGGAACACGACAGTGATGTCCATTCTTACCACTGTTATACAACATAGTTTTGGAAGACCTAGCCTCAGGAATCAGACAACACAAAGGGAAAAAAGCATCCAAATCAGCAAGGAGGAAGTCAAACATGCATTCTTCGCAGACAATATGACATTCTATTGGAAAATCCAAAAAGATTCCACCAAAAGACTGCTAGAACTGATTCATGTGTACAGCAAAGTCACAGGATATAAAATCAATGCACAGAAATCAGTTGCATTCCTATATTCCAATAATGAAGCAGTGGAAAGAGAATTCAAGGAATCAATCCCATTTACAATTGCACAAAAACCATAAAATACCTAGGAATAAACTTAACTAAAGAAGTGAAAAATCTATACACTGAAAACTATAGAAAGCTTATGAAGGAATTTAAAGAAGACACACACACACACAAATGGAAAAATATTCCATGCTCCTGGATTGGAAGAGCAAATATTGTTAAAATGTTGATACTATACAAAGCAATCTACCCTTTCAATGCAATTTCTATCAAAATAAAACCAAAATTCTTCACAGAGCTAGAACAAGCAATTCTAAAATCTATATGGGCCACAGAAGGCCCCAAATAGCCAAAGCAGTTCTTAAAAAGAAAACCAAAGTTGGAGGTATCACAATCCCAGACTTCAAGCTGTATTACAAAGCTGTAATCATAAAGACACATGGTACCGGCACAAAAACATACAGATAGATCAATGGAACAGAATATAGAACCCAGACATTCACCCACAAATGTATGGTCAACTAATCTTTGACAAAGCAGGAAAGAATATCCAATGGAATAAAGACAGTCTCTTCAGCAAATGATGCTGGGAAAACCGGACAGCGATATGCTGAACCACCAGTCCAGATGAACCTGGACCACTTCCTTACAAATAAACTCAAAATGGACGAAAGACCTAAACATAAGACAGGAAACTATCAAAATTCTAGAGGAAACAGGCAAAAACCTATTTAACCTTGGCTGCAGCAACTTCTTACTCAGGACATCTCTGGAGGCAAGGGAAACAAAAGCAGAAATGAACTATTGGAACCTCATCAAAATAAAAAGCTTCTGCACAGTGAAGAGATCAGCAGAACTAAAAAGATAACTGATGGAATGAAAGAAAATATTTGCAAACGACGTATCATACAAAGGGTTAGTATCTAAAGATCTATAAAGAATTTATCAGACTCAGCAAAAAACAACCCAGTGACAAAATGCCCAAAAGACATGTATAGATACTTCTCCAAAGACGACATCCAAATGGCCAACCAACACATGAAAAAATGCTCAACATCACTCATCATCAGGCATATACAAATTAAAACCACACTGAGATGCCACCTCATGCCTGTCAGAATGGTTAACATTAACAACTCAGGCAAACAACAGATATTGGTGAGGATGCAGAGAAGGCGGATCTCTTGCACAGCTGGTGAGAATGCAAACTGGTATAGCCACTCTGGAAAACAGTATGGAGGTTCCTCAAAAGTTTAAAAATAGGACTACCCTTTGACTCAGTAATTTCATTACTAGGTATTTATCCAAGGGATACAGGTGTGCTGTTTCAAAGGGGCACATGCACCCAACCTATATAGTAGCAATATTGACAATAACCAAAGTTTGGAAAGTGCTGAAACGTACATCGACAGATGAATGGATAAAGATGTGGTGTATAAACACAATGGAGTATTATTTGGCAGTCAAAAAGAATGAAATCTTGCCATTTGCAACTACGGGGATGGAACTAGAGAGTATTATGCTAAGTGAAATAAGGGAAAGACAAATATCATATGAATTCACTCATTTGAGGAATATAAGATACAAAATAGATGAACATAAGGGAAGGGAAACAAAAATATAAAAACAAGGAGGGGGACAAAACATAAGAGACTCTTAAACACAGAGAACAAAGTGAGGGTTTCTGGAGGGCTTGTGGGTTGGGGATGGGGTAAATGGGTAAGGGACATTAAGGAAGACACTTGTTTGGATGAGCACTGGGTGCTATATAAAGGAGATGAATCACTCCTGAAATTATATGGCAGTATATGCTAACTTCATAGAAAATAAAAATAAAGAAATAAAGAAATATAATTTTAAGAAAAACAAAGAGCAAAATTATAAGATTTATACTACCTACAATAACAACCTATTTAAAAGCTGTATTAGCGGAACAGTACAAGGTTTTCACAATAATAGACATATAAGACAATGAAATAGGAAAAAGTTTGAAATCAAGTTCAGCTAGTTTATAACAAAATAGATAATATAAAACAGTAGAGATAATTAGCTTTAAAATAAATTGTTTTAATTACATTTCCATACAGTGGAAAATTATCTTGACCTTTATCTCATGCCATATACAAAAATCAATTCCACATGGATTACAATCTAATAATTATTTGAAATGACAGTAAATAAAATTTTAGTAAGTTTTAAAATTTACTGAAAATGAAATAAAAATGTAAAACAATTTTAAGAACATGAAAAAAGACATCTTTTTGACCCTTAAATAAGATTTCTAAAACAGGGACCTAATTGTAAAGATAAATAATAGACTAGACAATAGAAAAATTAAGAATTTTCATTCAATAAAAAACAGGCTCCTAAGAATGAAAAGGTAAATAATAGGATGAGACAAAGTATTTCTAACAATACATTACAAAAGCCTTATGCCCGGAATATATAGAGCACTATAAATCAGTATAAAAATGACGTGTCAATAGAAAAAAAAAATAGACAAAATACTTGGACAAGTACAAAAAAGGGTATCTGAATGGCTAATAAATATTTAAAAAGACACTCAATAGAATTATTCAGAGAAATGCAAATTAAGCCACAATGTGTCACTATAGTAAATCAAAAAAGACAGTTGGGAAGGATATGGCAGTCAGAATTCTTGTAGTATTGATCGGAACAGCAATTCACGTGGCCACTTTTCGTTTTTAATTTTTTTCTTAATGTTTTATTTACTTCTGAGAAAGACACAGGAGGAGCAGGGGAGGGTCAGAGAGAGAGAGACACACAGAATCTGAAACAGGCTCCAGGCTCTGAGCTAGCTGTCCACACAGAGTCCGACATGGGCCTCGAACCCACGAACCACAAGATCATGACCTGAGCCAAAGTCTGACGCTTAACCAACTGAGCCACTCAAGCACCTCTTCATGTGACCACTTTTAAATGCTGAGGATAGAATTTATCGTAGCTGAACATAAGCATATCCTAATATCTAACAATCTTATCCCGAAACATATAACCAATGGAAACACATGAACGTGTTTATGAAAAAGAAATATGAATGTGTTCATGGCAGCACTATTCAGAGAACACCAATAAGCTGAACAGTGGTAGAACGGTGAAATAATTTTCAGTCTTTTCTCACAATGGAATGCTATGCAGCAACGAGAATGAACAATGCAACTCTACACAAAAGTATGGATAACTTACAATGTAAAAGAAGCTATATAGAAAATAATGTATATTGTTTGATCATATGTGTGTATATATATGTATACACACACACACACACATATATGCACACCCACATACTTATATATGTATATGTAGAGAAGATTAAGTTGTGTTTGTTTTTGGAATAGTGACCAAAAGTAGACAAAGTGGGATCCTGGAAGGTTAGCATTGTTGTGTGTCTAGATCTAGATTTTGGTTTTAATATGCTCAGTTTATGAAAACCTGTTATCCTAAGTGACAATAATATATGTACATAAATAATGTATATTATACCTGAATAAAAATTTTTAGAAATTGCAACCAAAGAGGGGTGCCCAGCTGGCTCAGTAGGTAGAGCCTACGACTCGATCTTTGGGACAGGAGTTCAAGTTCCATATTGAGTGTAGAGTTTAAAAATAAAATAAAATAATTAAAAATTGCCATCAACAAAATCCAGGTGAATTGATTAGGTGTTTTTTAGTAGTAGTCTGGAATGAGAGAGGGCTAAACAAGGGACCACCAAGGACTTCCCATTATAGAAGATGAGCTTTCCAACACAAGAACTAGGGACTGGAGTCAGGATGCCAATCAGTCAAAGTATTAGAGTAGAGAAGTATTCTTCCCTAGAGCGGGAAGAATTGAAGGAGGAAGGCAAGGAAGGACCTTATTCTTAGAGGCAAGTGGGAAGCTAGACATGAGGGAAGATGAGAGTCAATAAATACATCAGGGATACTGTTGGTAGGGTAATTATCAACTCTATTATGTCTACAAATGTCAGATACACAATCAGTAGCAGTGTCAATTACTCCAAATTCCTAATATACAAATACAGGCAAAGATGTATATAATCTTCTTAGGTGAACCCAGGTAAGAGTTCCCCAGGTTTGCTTTGGTACAAGGAGTATGTTGTTCTGAAACCTTGTTAGCAATGGATTCAAGAGAATCATACTAGAAACAAGGATCAAGAAGTGAAAGAAGGGCATGCCAATGAGTTTTCAAACCACATGGGATTCAGCCAAAGTCATAAGTCCAGGAAAATAAGAATGTAGACGATTAAGAAACTGAGACATAGGTCCTGGACAGATACTAGATTTGGTACTGACCAGAGTTGGCTTTACAGGTTTTTCTTATTTGTGTTCAGAAGACACACTTAAGGATTTGAGAAAAAAGTAAGCAGCCTCTATAGTAGTGTTTCTGCAACATTTGGCTTCAGGACCCCTTTACACTCTTAAAAGATATTGAGACTCCCAAGGAACTTTCATTTATGCATGCCTATAATTTACATCTGTAATTACTGAATTACTGTATAATAATTAAAACTGAAAAAATTTTTAAAATCTCTATTTAAAAATGATAAAACCATTACATTTTAACATAAATTATATGCTTTATACAAAGATATCTGTACCTCCAAAAGCAACAAAAACTTAGAGTGCCAGCATTTACATTGTACAGTTCTCCTTAATGTCTCTCAACAGAAATAGCTCAATTTTCCCACCTGCTTCTGCATTCATTCTGTTTCAATACCAAACTATGTAGCCTCTGGAAAACTCCACCCTTCATTCAGGAGAAAATGAGAGTTAAAGAGGCAAATAGTATCTCAGCATTACTGTGAAAATTGTTTTGATATTGCAGATTCCCTGAAAGCGTCTCAGCTAATGCCAAGGAGCCTTGGACGACACCTTAGGAATCACTGTTTCATTGAATGCCAGTTGATTTCAGAGCAGGGTTTAACTGATCCTATAGAAGCAAGTTTCCTGAACCCACATTCAGCCACAGCATGGAGCTTAATATTTTTGAAAGAATACAAAAGTTAACTCTCAATATATCAGAGAAAAGCACATTCGTGGACGGGCTGGCTATAAATGGCAGATAAATTTGCCATTGAAAGGAGGTAAATCTTTCAAAACAAGGTTCAACTGTCATCTTTATTGATGCTTCAGAAAATCTTTGGCTAACATAGAAGAGCATTTATTTAGAAGGATATTGATGGAAAATATAAGAAAAGAAGAATGAAGGAAAATAAAGGTGAGCTTTAAATAGGGATAATGAAAATTTAAATACATGGACATATGAGTGGAGCATTTTGGGGGTACATTTGTTGATCATAAAGAAATTATTAAGTATATTTTAGGCAAACAATATGTTATGATGTGTCAAAAATGATTTGTGCAAAGTTAGTGGATTTAAGATAGAGTGTTTGATCAGTAATTTATTCTGGAGGGGTGAGTTAAAGAGGAAGTTGCACATTTATAATTGTGTGACCTCAGAGAGGGGCCAAAAAAAAAAAAAAAAAATACTGGCCTTAAACCAAACTGCATGATACTGCTTCCATAAGTCTTAAGTTTGATCTTTTAGAAGCACAGAAAGGACAAGATTTTATAAGGGGATGTATAGGAGTTGCCAGTAAATAATATTTTAATGACTTTTGCGATCAATATTTCAGATAAAATGGTTATTGCAAAAATGAATAGACCAGGTGGCAATGAATCCCTGACTTCTCATTGTTTGTATCTGATACCATCAACACGCAGACAAATCTCTGGAAAGCCCATTCTCCTGATGAGTTTGATGCATCAGTTTGACCTGTGACAACTGCAAGAATGCTTAGTTTTTATTGCTATCCTTTTGATCTTTGATGTTACCAAGGAAATATTGACATGACAAATAAGCTAAGTAGAAAGTGAGAATGAAAGAGGCAAATAATATCTTTATTAACATTAGTATTAAGATCTTCATAGAGAATTAACAGAGACAAGTATTTGAACTTTGCAGGACTGGGAGAAGGGTTTCTCTGGGATAAAATTGGGAATCACAGAGTGTTGTCAGTTTCTTCATATGCAGATGTCTGCAAATAGAGAAAATACTGTAGGACTTTTGAAGTTTAGTTCTCCTAACATTTTAAAATTATAGATTTAGATATTTTCCTGCTGGAGCAGCGTGAGTAATGCCACATTTTGTGTGTGTGTGTGTGTGTGTGTGTGTGTGTGTGTGGTGTGTGTGTGTGTAATACAGTAATATACACAGACACACACACGAAAACCTCATTCATTTGAAAATGATTAATATCTAAAATGAATCTGACTCTGAGAACCTTGAAAAAGAAAATCAAGAATTCCTTAACATAAGCTAACCTTGCTGGGGACATGAGCTATAGAAATTCTGATTGAATATGTTTCTGTGAACCTCTGTGAATCAGATTATCAACTTTTATGATCACCAAAACAAAATGTTTAAAAGCTCAAATGGATATTAAAGATGACATGAGCTTTGCCACATCAAAGTCAAATCCAAAAGACCAAGTGCTAATTCGAGTTAAATATCAGCAATTTACTCAATACATGTATGTATTTCTATTTGAGTATAGTTAGCATACACTGTTAAATCAGCTTAAGGTGTACAACATAGTGATTTGGCAAGCTTATACATTATGCTGTGCTCACCACAAGTGTAGCTACCATCTGTCACCGTACAACGCTATTCCAATATCATTGAGTATATTCCCCATGTTGGTCCTTTTATTCCCAAGGTTTATTCACTCCATAGCTGGAAGCCTGTACTTCCACTCACCTTCACCCATTTTGCCCATCCCCCTACCACCCTCACTGTGGCAATCATGTTTCTTCCCTGTATTTATAGCTCTGATTCTGCTTTTTGTTTATTCATTTAAAGATTCCACACATGGGGGGCACCTGGGTGTCTCAGTCGGTTAAGTGTCCAACATCAGCTCAGGTCATGATCTCACAGTTTGTGGGTTGGAGCCCAGCGTTGGACTCTGTGCTGACAGCTAGCTCAGAGCCTGAAGCCTGTCTTCGGATTCTGTGTCTCCCCCTCTCTCTGACCCTCCCTTGCTCACGCTGTCTCTCTCTCTCAAAAATAAATAAAACATTTAAAAATTAAAAGAAAAATAAAGATTCCACACATGAATAAAATCATATGGCATTTGTCTTTCCCAGTCTGACTTCCTCACTTAGCCCAAAACCTTCTAGGTCCATCCATGCTGTTGCAAATGGCACAAATTCATCCTTTTTTACAGCTAAAATCCTTTATTCATACTAGGATATACATCCAAGTATCTGTGCATGTGTGTGTGTTCTTTATCCCTTCACCTAACAATGGACACTTGGGTTGCTTCCATATCTTGGCTATTATAAACAACGTTCCAATGAACATAGGATACACATACATTTTCCAATTAAGAGTGTTTTTCTTTGGGTAAATACCCAGTAGTGGAATTATGGGGTATATGGTATTTCTACTGTTAATTTTTTCAGGAACCTCCATACTGGCTTCCACAGTGGCTCATTTAAATATATTTTTAAACAAAATTAACCTCCTCCTTTGGGTTTTACTTGCACAGTTTGCATTTATTGTTTTAAAGGAAGCCATTATTTTCATTTCACACTTGGAGCATGGCACTATTATTTTAAAACTGACTTTATACTTTTTACAAAGGAAATTTGTTTCCAATACTAACGTAAGCAAATAGCATGAAAATATGTGTTTATATATACTATATTTTGAGAGGAAATAGTAGGCAGGTCCATTATTTACTATCAGGTTCTCAAATTACATACAAAACATTAAAAAATCAAAAGCTGTGTTATATTTTTATTTGATTAACATAATAATTATCGTTGAAAATATTTTAATCAGCTTATGAGAATTTTAGACACGTGATGTTTAAATCTTTTTAAGCTTTTATTCAAGATGTTATCTTGCCAATTTATACCTGGAAGAAACTTGAGAATAACATGGAGCTAATTTCATGTATATCATTCTAGAAGGAGATGGTCTTCAAAAAATTATGGATACCTTCTTGAACATTTAAGCCACAGGCTACTGGATTTTAACAAATGTTTTTACTGTAGTGGATCCTGTATTAGAATGTTTTAAAATTATTAAGTACATGTTTCATAGTGTTTGACAAGGCTTGTAAGGGAACATTTTAGGATAACCTTATATACTGGTCACATCAAGTGACCAGTATATAATATAGAGTCTAGTTTGAGACTATTCAAGGAAGATGAGTTTAGGAATTCGGAACAGAGAAAATCATAGCAGAGACCAATCAACTGGGTGAGACCTTATAGCATAAATGTTGGACCAAAAGGAAAGGCAGCATTTGGCTTATTTGAGGAACAGTTAAACAATAACAAGTAAACTGATCAGAACGTCCATAGTTATCCACAGGCAAGCTGATCTTGCTGTAAAGTAAGGGGCACAGAGCAAGCAAACAAGAGTACTAAGGGATAAAGAACTTAAAACAGGGACAACCAAGGGAGGGGGGTGTGCTTAAAATACCTGCCTGGGAACAGTTTGAAAGTAGCAAGAGTTTGGTGGCAGTAAATATAATCATAAGTCTATTGAAGCTTTATCAATGCAAAGTTATCAAAGTTTGACTAAGTTAATATTAATAATGTAAAGGAAGAAACACATATGAAAGACTATAAAGGGAGACCCTATAGATAATTTATTGTATATAGGAAGCAAAACTATCTTCCCAACAGTGCAGTTGCTTTTGAGTATGCCTATGTTATATGAATAATTTCCATCTTCCTGTTTGCTTATTTTGCCAGTTTAAGAGCAAGTGCATATGTAAAGGACATAGAACACAAATCTCCATACTTATTCATATCAAATTTAAAAGTGTTTTTACAAAGTATACATAAGAAATATTTAAGTTTAAGATGTTTATTATGTTTCTGCAAAAATAATTCCTAAACTATGCCAAACTGATTTGCTCAAATTGTTTTATGTAGATTCCTATGTAACAGAAAAATTCATGTGACACTTTGAATTTTTCAACGATTTGCCAGTGAAATGAATACTCGTAACATATTATGTTTAATTCAGTGGGAGAAAATTCTGCATAGATCAAAACAGACTCAGTTGTGGCAAAGACTAAAAAGAAAAGCAAGAAAAAGGTTAGGTTTAATTTTACAAAATAAATCCCCTATTTAAAATGAAATCCTTGACTTAAATGCTATAACCCATTTCCTGACAACACCCAGAAACAGATGCTACGACTAATGGACAGAAAACTTTTAAAGAAACAGGACAATGTTTCAAACAGGTAATTGGTTTACTTCATTGACTTTACTAAAATTTCAATTTGCTTTTCAGCCATTGCAATTTTAGGTAATTTTCCAATAAGTTTTTGGAAAGTAACTCTTAGGCCAAGAAAGAGAAATAGGTAAAATCATCCTTTAACAAGGATATTGCTTTATTTTGACATGCACATCTGGAAGCGTATATCATCCTGTGGAAGAGTCCTTTCTGTTTCTGATTTAGGAGGCCAGTTTTATGATCTGAAACGCCTCAAGCCCAAAGCAATGATTCTGATGAAAAGAGGACTTGAAACTATAAGGAAAAAAAATTACATACACTTCTATTTGAGGGTTATGATTATAGCTATAACCAAAAACAGTTACCCTGAAGCATCAATAAATGTAAGCACTAAGCATGTGTTCAGGGTCTGAAAGAAATCAACAAGTATCTAACAATGGCCTTGTGTAGACATAGGATTATTATTCTTCCTGTAAGTAGACAGTATGGTTTTGGTACCTATTAATATAAAGAACTTCAAAAGGAGATAAATCTGTGGATGTATTGAAAATGGAGACTATCAGACACTAATAAATAGATATATTTGATGTCTGGCACTAAAAGGTACATAATAGTGATTAAAAAGCCAGCTTGGTTTCTCTGTGGCTCCACAACTTGTTGTATAAATTTCAGCAAGGTACATTACCTGGAATTCATTTTCTTAGCTCCAAATAGGGATAACAATAATAATAAAATACAGTATTGTTATAAGGTTTGAGTGTATTTCCTAAAGCTTTCAGAACAGTACTTCCAGACACTAATGACAGTAGTAATGATGGAAATTATTGTTCACTTATTAATATACCAGATACAGCCAGGCTTTGTTATTTGGAATAGTACAAGATTTACTGAAGATTCAGATCTGAAACTAGACCTGCCTCAAGTATGAAAAGAACTGAGGGGATGGATTTCATGACAGATGGGAGTAAACTGCAGTACTGCAATTAGAATTTGGTATCTTGGGGCACCTCAGTGGCTCAGTAGGTGGAGAATCAAGAGCAATGGCTTGATTTAGGCTTGGGTCATGATCCCAGGGTCATGGGGTCAAGCTGCGCATTGGGCTCTGCACTGAGTGTGGGGCCTACTTAAGATTCTCTCTCTCTCTCTCTCTCTGCATGTGTGCTCTCTCAAATTAAAAAAAAAAAAGTAGGGATGCCAGGGTGGCTCAGGTGAGGTGGCTCACTAAGTGAACAACTCTTTATTTTAGCTTAAGTCATGATCTCACAGTTCAAGCCCCACTTTGGGCTCTGCGCTGACAGCATTGGAGCCTGCTTGGGATTCTCTCTCTCCCCCCTCTCTCTGCCCCTCCTCCAATGCTATTTCTGTCAAAATAAAATAAACCAAAAAAATAGCATCTGGTGAGAAAAGTCACAGATGTCTAGAGATTTTCTTTGTTTAAAATTTTATTTATTTATGAATGAGAGAATGAGGGAGGAAGAGAGCGAGCAGGGGAGGGACAGTGAGAAAGAGGGAGAAAGGATCTGAAGTGGGCTTTGCCCTGACAGCAGAGAGCCCAATGTGGGGCTCGAACTCCTGAACCAGGAGATCATGACCTGAGTTAAAGTCGAATGCTTAACCGACTGAGCCACCCAGACACCCAATGAATAGTGATTTTCTAATTTTACAATATTCATTCAGGGTATAGAGTCTAAATAGGCAAGAAGAGGCAAGTTAAGAGGGAGACCATCCAGGTATGGGGCATAGCTTTGACTGGGGATGAATCCTAAAGCCAGCCAATAAACCTTAAATTCCCTAGAGTCTTAAGTGTCCTTCAAATTTTCACAGCAAGGTAGTGCTCTGTAAAACTGTGTCATTGCCCAATATCACAAGTCCGATGCATTCAATCTCTCCTCTTCATTTGAGCACATGATGAAACAGTTCAATGGAATTTGAGACCAATGTTGCAATGGATATATAAAATTAAAACCTAACTTGGTGTGGTTAAGAATATAAGGAATATATGGAAATTTAAACCTACCTAGGAAGCAACAAATTCTGATCTTTCACATCTAAGTCCTAGGTGTATGCTTAAATCAATAACTTTTGAAAAAATTTCTCTCTCTCTCTCTCTCTGCATATATAAACACATATGATATTATAAGTCCTTTATACCTTTTATAATCAAATTTGCAAAGAAAATTAAGGAATTAAATATTTTTACTTTCATAAAAGGACTTTAGTTTCTTATTTGCAGAGGTAGAACTATAGTACCCTCAGGTATTCATTTCCACAACCACCTTAAAGTCTACGTTACTTTATTTTAACTGCTTGGTTATACTTCACTTTGGTTATTATTTCTCTTTGCCTTCATATTAAGATCTCAGAAATTCTCAAAACTATTTAAATAGGACATTCCACTTCTTCCTCAAATCCATCAGAGCTAAACATTACTGGCGTAAGATGTATGGTCTTATTGCACATGCCAGCCATGGACACACATAGCTAGGGTCTCCCTTCAGGAGAACTTGCTAGAGTGAGCACAGGTGACTACAAGCCCCCACTGCCAGCACCAACTGATTCTCTACGACTCTCAGGCCAAAGCTCAGCTCCTCCTAAGATGCTTCCAGCCAATAGTTGGATTTCTGTTTAATACGGGACCCTCCTAACAGTCCATCTTTGCTGGGGGAACTTGGTTGGCCCAGCCAGGACATGCTTAGATCTGCACTGCAGTCTGAAGCTCTTAACCAGTTTTCCTGTCATTCATTTCACAGCCATCAGACCTGCCTCACCATCTGAAGATTCTTCTCACCTATGCCTGACTCTCCACTCTGCCTTTCAAAGGCATTCCCCTACCCTAAATCTATTGCATGTCTACTGTCAGCTGGACATCATCTTCCTGAAGGACCTGGACTGATTCATTAACTTAAATCCTGACCCTAAGTCTCAGGCAAAATCTGTTCATTCCAATTCTATTGTATTTCCTTGGTCCATTCAGTCACCAGCCCTTCTAGATAACTAGTGTGTCCATTTTCTGCTCCTTAAATTAACAAAAACTTTCCTCTTACTGCCCCACCTGCCCACATCTAGGGCATTCCTTCTTTTCAATATATTTCACTGACAAAATAAAGCATTCAGAAGCACCAAATCTGCCATTCATCAACCCACATATTTTTATTCGCATATACTCTGCTTTCTCTCCTGCTATTTCTTTGTATCAGTATTCCTTCCCAAAGTTAACCCCTCCATTATGCACTGGATTTCGCCCTATCTCACCTGATCAGGATACTGTGTTCTTGACTTCCTGCATTATCAGTTTTCTCTTGAATATTTTTTATCATAGTCAAATATGCTATATTAATATCTTTGAAAAGATCCTTTTGACCCCTCCAATTCTTCTCAAACTACCATCTGTACTCACAGGCCATCTTTTCATTTCTCCTATTCTCTCTTGATCCCACACTAACATATCATTAGAATAATGTAATTTATATCACTTGCTCTTGGCAGTATCTCCAGGAGCAACCACTTAAACAAATTTCAGCAGTTTTCAAACTTCACATAATACAAACAATCATCATCATTTAATAATGCTGATCAACTTTTTAAAAAAATATTTGTTTTGAGAGAGAGAGAGAGCAAGCAAGCAGGAGAGAGAAGCAGAGGTGTGTGGGGAGAGGAGGAGGGGGAGAGAGAGGGGGAGGGGAGAGAGACAGTGAGGGGGAGAGGGGGAGGGAGAGGGAGAGAAGCAGGTGTGTGGGGAGCGGGAGCAGGAGAACTTTAAGCAGGCTCCATGTTTAGCACAGAGCCCAGCACAGGGCCCTGACTTATGACCACAAGATCATGATCTGAGCAGATATCAAGAATTGGACGCTTAATCCACTGAGCCACCCAGGTGCCCCATTACTTCCTCCTTCTTGAAAGAGGTTCTTCATATTGATTCTGGGCACTACTTGTTCTTGATTCTTTTGCTTAACTATGTTCAGCCTCCTCTTCAGGTATCTACTCCTCTTCCAGACTTGTAACAATTAAAATGCCCCATGACTTTCCCTTGTAACACGTTTTTGTTTTGTTTTGTTTTATTTTTTGCTAACTATGCATTGTAATATCTTCCATTCCCATAGCTTTAAATATCATCGTTAATCTGTTGTTTCTAAAAGTTTTAATTTCTCAAACATTTATATTTGAGAGAGAGGAGGGACAAGTAGCATGGGCAGAAAGGGGAGACAGAGGATCTGTGAGCACAGAGCTTGAGAACCACGAGATCATGACCTGAGTCGAAATGAAGTCAGCTGCTTAACCCACTGAGACACCCAGGTTCCCCAATTCCCAAGTTTTTATCTTCAGACTTGTATATCCAACTGTTTACTCAGCAGCCTCATTTAGTCATCAAATATATATCCCAAATATAACACATCCATCCATAAATTCGTGATACCCGCTTCAACAATGCTTCTTTCTCAGTTTTCCTCATTTCAATTAATTATTAACCCCTCTCTTCCAGTTACTCAGACCACAAATATTAAAGTACCATCAAAAAGAAGATACTCTTTGTTCTATCCTGTTCTTATTGGCCCTCATATCGACATATATCCACCTCAAATCTTTTTACCATTTCACTGCTACTATTCTGGTCCTCTCCACCATCTTTTTCTTTTTCCTGGATTATTTCTAATACACTCCTCATGTTCTCTCTGCTTCCACTCTTTCCCTTTAAACCTATTCTTTACTCTGATTTTTTAAATGTACTTAAGATTATATCACTCCTCTTACCAAAATCCCTCCAGATCCCTTCTCATCCAGAAGAAAATGTAAAGATGTTAACAGGAACTACAAATCACTAAAATATCAGTTTTCCATTCTTGCTCTGCCTCTCCGGTGTCATCTATTAGCTAACTCTCTACCTTGTTTACTTGCTCTTGTTCTATCTCTTGCTGCCTCTAGAACATGGAATTCTGTTTGGAAGGAATTTCTTCCAGAGATCTGTGTAATTGATACCCTTATTTCTTTCACTCCAGTGTTCAAATGTCCCCCTACCAGAAAGTCCTTTCTTGAAAACAACATATAAACTAATTCAAATTCCACTATGTCACTCTCTATCCCCCTTAGGTTTTTTTCACAGTATTTAGCATAAGTTGACAATCTTTATACTCCAATTACACATCCTTACCATACACAAGTAGAAGTTCCTTTATAGAAAAATTTTTATGCTATTCTGTGCTAGATATTTTGAATTGTGTTGATGGTATACAGAACAGTGAATGCTTATTGAAGGAGAAATGCATAAAATGAATAATGGGATGAGCATAAAGGAGACAATAGAGAGATCTAGTCATTAGAACTGAAGTAGAAAGCAGAAGGTAAGATAGCCTGGTTAATGGGATCTGAATAATTATTCTAGCCTGGTTATTATAATAAATGTACATAGATCATTAGAAACTTGATTCTAATTGGCATTTAAGATTTTTACAATTAGGTTATGAAAAAAGTTAATTGTATGGGAAAGTGTTAAGTTAGTTGGCTGGAGACTGCTATTCTTAGAAACCCTATTTTCAAGGTTGACCTTTGGATGGTGTCTGGGAACTTGGATGCTAAGAGTGTTTCTACCATTCCCTAAATAATAATCTAGACACAACATAGCACCCTGTTTGTGTAGAGAATGTGCTTTATACCATATCTGCTTTCCTTCTGGAGTCTGGAATTTGGTTATGTGCTTAGCAGTGGGTGCCTAGGTGACCAGCTCCCAGTAAAAACCTTGGCCATTTGTCTCTCATCGGCTTCCTGAGAAACAAAACAAAATCACAAAAACGTGTTGCATACTTGCTACTGCCTTTTTATAGCTGCAGAGTAATGAGCTCCATGTGACATTTCATGAGAGAGAGAGACATTAAGGAAGCCTGCAGAAGTATTTCTCCACACTCTACTTTCCTCTTTTTCTATTATGATCCAGCTCTAACCTTACTACTTCTAAGTAATAGAGTTTTACTCCTAAGTTTTAAGTCTCATGAGTCATTCTAGGAAATCTCTTAACATGGGGATGGTATTGGGGACTCCAAAACACAATGGAATGCCTCCATTATCATAAAACACTCCACTGTGTCAGATTTTTAGCCACCAATTGTTAAACAACCAATTGGTCTCAAAACTTTTGAAAATGTAACAAGTGGCTTTCACAAAGCCAACAAGATCTTCTCCAGTGCAGCACAGGACACCCAATAACCAATACAACATAAAAGCAACCTGAATTCTAGATCTAGTGCAGAAATTCCTGTTCTTTATGTTGCTAAGAATGCCAAGAACCTAATATCTTCTCATTCATAAAGAATGCTGAGACACACAGGGATCTTACATCCAAGAAAAGAAAAATCAGTGAATGACACTTTATAGAAGATGTCTCTAAATTTGAACCAAATGTTTCCTGTCCTATTTTAATTCTTCAGTTTTATTGACAACCTTAATGAAAATACATATGTATTATTTTAATTGTTCAAATAAAAACAGAAAGCATATGTGTGATAGAGAAATGATATAATGGTTGAATTTGCAGTCAACTGCTAAAACTTCTTAATGATGTGCAAACTGAAACCACCCACTGAAGATCTTATCAGGAAAGTTAATATAAAAAGGTAAAATAAGTACTTTAAATTTGTTGACAAAGGTGGAGAGTTATACATAAAGCAGGGCTTGTTCTTTTTTAAATTGTAGTTAGTAAACATACAGTGCAATATTGGTTTCAAGAGTAGAATTCAGTGATTCATCACTCACAACACATAGTGCTCATCCTAAATTCCATCCTTCATACCCATCCCCCACCCACATCCCTCCATCAACCCTGTTTGTTCTTTATAAGAGTTTCTTATGGTTTGTTACCCTTTCTCCCCCTCCCACTTCCCACATGTTCATCTGTTTTGTTCCTTAAATTCCACATGAGTGAAACCACATAGTATTTGTCCTTCTCTGTTTGACTTATCTCACTTAGCATAATACCTTCGGTTGTAAATGGCAAGATTCTATTCTTTTTGATGCCTGATGCTAAATCCACAGTCCCTTTAATCCAATCTAGCACTTGCTATATAATAGCCACTCAATTAACTTTTATGAAATTAATAAACATCTAACTCAAAAATAAAGGTCACATGGTTAAACTGATTTTACATTACTCCTAGTTCTTCATCCAGTTATTGACAATGACAACATAAGATAATGTCGGGTCCTAACACATTCATGGTAAACAGTCATTATTTATATTTTGCAGTATCACTCTGCTTCTAGCTTTTTGAACTAACTGGGTAAATACAGAATACTTCTTATCTAATACTCATAACCCCTTTGGAAATACAGTTTTCTGAGTGCATTAGCCTGTTACCCTATTCATTACAAGTCAAGAGTGTGTTTATCTTTCATATACATTGTAGTTTGAAGTAGTTTTCACACTGATTAAGTAAAATGTGATAATGGCAAGAGTGGTGAAATGCAATTTAATGGAAATGATATAATACATTAGAATTAAGAATCCTGAGGTATTCAAATTAAGTGCTTGATTATCTAAGGAAGCTTTGTACTCCAATTTTGCAGTGTTCCCAAGATAAATAAAAGTTCCAAAATTTTAAAAAGAACAGGTAATAAAATCAGCTTTCTTACTGTAAGATTATGTTAAAATAGCCATTTTGATAATTTCTGACATTTCTGCACACACGCGCACACACACACATATATATGAATATCCATTTAATCTCTTACTCTACTAGTAAAAAATTAAATAGCAATGTAAAGTCTACAGTTTAATAATGATATGCCAGAGGCATCACATTTATAATATATTAGATACATACTTTGGTCATAGATAATTTCTCCTATGGCCTTTTTAGTTTTCAAAGGGAGATGTAGACACAATTGGTAATAGAAGTAATAATCTCAATAGCCCATCCCAAGTGTGAGCAACTTTGTTACATGAAGCAGGCGCCAGATTTAATGGCTTTCACCTGACACTCTTCCCCAGAAAGCAACTTCTAATTAGTATAAAGAAAGGGAGAAAGGGCATTGCTCCCTCTCAGACAATAAGAAAAAGACAAACAGTCTACAAAGTTATACTTTGTTGTTAGCTAATCAGATAGCTGAGGTCACAAGGGAAACAAATAGGCTAAAACCAAAGGAAAGGCAGGTACCTTCAAGGAAATGGAAGCGGTGACTTGTCTGGGGCAGGACAGTGGAGGAAAACTGGGCTGTGCTATAGGCCATTAAGAAAACCTCAGATAAAGTCGGATAAAGTTTGTAAATACATTGGCAAAGAACAACTGTGAGATAGTTTGAGATTATAGAACTCCTAAGAGCCACGGACCCCAGGGATTTATACTCCATCTCACGCTTTTCCCCACAAAGTAAAAAGAACATTTTTGGGAAGGGTGAGAATGCAAAAGGCCCTATTTGTGGTGCAAGCCTCAACAAGAAAAGCAGCTGCCCTTGCAGGAAAGCACAGTTCTACCTGGAAACTTCTCCTCTACAGGGGAAAATTTTTTTTTCTTGAACCATTGGTGGGGCAGTGCAGGAAAGCAAATGGCTGCAGCTAGGGAAAAATTTAAAAAACAAAACTCCTTCCTAATCTTGAAAAGAGGGTTAGGACACTCCAGATGCTGGCTATTAGAGGTATCCTACATCAGGCAGAAGGAGCACATAATAGGGTCACTGAGAAAGCATGTGCCCCATCCCCAAGAACCAGAAACAAACACCAAGCCAGACTAAGACAAAATTGAACCAAAACAACAGAGAATGCCCTCCCTGAGGCCACCACCAGGCTCCTCTGCACCCCCTAGCAAGCTGCTGCTGTCTGTTCCTAGGGTGAGGGCTTAGAGAGAGACTTATTCTGATGTGGAAGCACATAGGGGATGCCTGAAACTAAGGACAGAGGAGGAACATGGAGAAAAATCCCTCTGCAATCTAAGTTACTGGATGCATAAGGTAACACTAAAGGAATTTGAATTAGAAAAAGCACTAAGGGTAAGAACAGCTACAATGAAACACACTCAGCTCAATTTTTATGCAAGCCAAAAGACAACTAAATGGCATCTCTCAAGTTCTGAAAGAAAACTTTCAACCCAAGAAATCTGTAACAAATGAAAATATTTTTCAAAAAGGAAAGCTCCATAACAACTTCTGCAGACAAAAACTGAGAGAATTTGATACTATTTACTACAACACGCTAAAGGAAATCCTTTATGTAATAGAAATAGGAAATAAAACTTACCTGCATCTCAAGTTATCTGTAAAAAGGGAAAACACGACACTGAAATAAAAAGGCTCTCTGTGGCTGTTAATATAAGGGGATTCACCCACCTCTTGGTGTCTTTCCTGCTGGAACTGGACCAGGTTCTCATAGGGAAAAGTGGAGAAAATCCTCGAGTGCTTCCCACAGGGGGAGAGGAAACGGTATCTTTTGAAATACAGCAGAGCATAAAATGTCTGCCATCAGGTGAAACTATTTCACTAGAGCCTAACGAGCTGGGGTTAATCAAAACTTAATTGACCTGGGGGAAGAGAAAACCTGACTCCCGGCCCCCTACCTTTCCATATGGAAGAAGGGATATGCCCAATTCCGGCCCACTATAGCCATCCTACCTCAATGAAGGGAGACAAAAACTGAGAAGCATGTGTGAAGTTCACAGTTCAGTGGTTCAGGATCACTAAAAGACTGAGATGGGGCACCTGGGTGGATCGGTCAGATAAGTGTCTCTTAGTTTTGGCTCAGGTCATGATCTCATGGTTCATGGATTCGAGCCCCACATCTGCACGGACAGTGCAGAGCCTGCTTGGGATTCTCTCTCTCCCTCTCCCTCTGTCTCCCTTTCCCTCTCCTTCTTCCTCTCTCTCCCTCTCCCTCTCTCTCCCTCTCTCTGCCCCTGCCCTGCTCTCTCTCTCTCTGTCTCCTTTTCTCTGAAAATACAGAAGTAAACTTTAAAAAAAAATTTAAAAAGACTGAGACCTACTTATAAGACTATGGAACATTTCCCTTTACCCATTCCTTTCCACAAAAGGCCTAATTACAGCAGTTCTTTTTATTTAGTACATCATGTTCAGCTATTTAAAAAAAATTACAAGATATACCAAAAGTCAGACACCAAAGTTTAAAGAGGAATAGCAAGCATCAGAAGGAGACTAAGACACGGCATGGATGTGGGAATTGTCAGAGCAGCAATTTAAAACAATGTGAATGGGAGGGGGGAGGTTAGGCACATGGGTGGTTCTGTTCAAGCCCTACATCTGGCTCCACACTGACCATGTGTAGCCTGCTTGAGATTCTCTCTCTCTCAAACAAACTTAAAAAAATAAGAAAAAATAGAACAATGTAAGTTGACTCCAGTTGAATAAAGTACAATAAAGAAACACAGATAGACAAGGTAAGCAAAGAGATGGAAATTCTAACAAAGAACCAAAAATAAATGCTAGAGATAAACAAAACAAAACAAAAATACTGCAAGAGAAATGAAGAATGCCTTAGATGGAATTATTGGTAGAGCGGATACAACTGACGAAAGATTTCCTGAGCTTAAGGGTATCTTTGTAATACCTAAATCTAACTGATTCAATTTCAGGTTAAACCTCCATCTTGAGAATGAACTAGGCCCGAAATTAGTCCCAGGTTCTGCCCTTAGTTACTTCCCTAGCAATGGCAACAGCCAATCAGTTTAAAACAGGTGCCTATATCCTAAGACGTTCTGGTTGGCAGTTTGCAGTCAGGCCAGATGGGCCGAACCAGTTGGGTACTGACAAGACAGCCTGTACCTATCAGGAAGTTGCCAGGAGGCTGCCAAGCTGGAACGCCCCAAATTCCACTGTAAGCACAATAAAAAGCCCTGCGATCACAAGCTCGGGGCTCCATATCATCACCGCTACATCGGGGTGCATTGGAGTCCCTGCTCGACCTTGAATAAAGACCCTTTTGTACTTGCATCGGTGTCAGCTCCTTGGGGGTCTCAGGGACTCATGAATCGGGCATAACATCTTAACAGACACCACCACAACTGAAAAGTATGTGGGTTAAGAATTTCTTTGAGGAAAAGCTTTTCACTGTGGATTAAATTTCCCTCAAAGAATAGGATTTTTTAAAATCATCTTCATTATGATAATTCTGCTAAGTTGTACTTGTCTAGGAATTTTCCATTTCACCTAAGTTTTTTAATTTATTAATGTAAACTTGCTTTTAATAGTCTTGCATTCTATTTGCAGTGACTGTCAGTCAGCGTAACTGTCTTCTTTGGTATTTTGTATTTTGACATTTTGTATTTCTGCTGTCATGCCATGGGTTAATTAAGTAGTATAGAGAACCAATTTTCGGCTTTCTTTGTTTTCTCTATGGAATGTTTGTTTTCCGGTTAATGAATTTCTTCTCAAATATTTATTATTTTCTTTTATCACTTTAAGTTTATTTTGCTATTGTATCTTTTTCTTTTTAAATAGACCTTACTTTCTCTAGAATGACTTTAGGTCCACAGCAAAGTTTAATATAAAATACAGAGAGTGCCCCACACACTCACAGCCTCCAGCACTATCAATGTCCTGTACTAGAGTTTGTACATGTGCAAACTTGAAGAACTTATATTTGCAAGTCATCACCCAAATTCCATAGTTTACATTTTGGGTAACTCTTGGTATTGTACATTCTATGGCTTTTTATAAATGTGTAATGGCATGTATCAACCATGATAGCATTGTATAGAATAATTCTACTGTCCTAAAAATCCTCTGTGTTTTGCCTGTTTATCCCTTCTTCCACCTTTGTCCCTGGCAACCACTAATATTTTTATCTTCTCTATAGTTTGGCTTTTTCCAGAATATCAAATAAAGTCATGTAGCATGTGGCCTTTTTAGCTTTCCTCTTTCACTTAGTGATATATATTTAAGGTTCCTCCATGTTTTTTTGTACAATTCAATAGCTCATTTCTTTTTAGTGATGAATCATACTCTTGGTTTATATGAATTCACTGGATGTGTCACAATTTATTTACCCATTCACTTACTGAAGGTTTTCTTGGTTGCTTCTAAGTTTTGGTCACGATAAATACATCACTATAAACATCCTTGTACAGGTTTTTGTGTGGACATAAGTTTTCAACTCCTTTGGGTAAATACCAAGAAGCACTACTGTTGGATCACATAGAAAGAGTATATTTAGTTTTGTGAGAAACTGTGAAACTATTGTTCAAAGTTGGCTATGCCATTTGCATTTCTACCAGCAATGAGGAGAGTTCGTTTTCCCTATCTTTGCCAGCATTTGAGGTTTTATTGTTCTGATTTTTGTCCATTCAGATAGGAATGTAGTGGCATCACACTGTTGTTTTAATTTGCATTTCACTGACATATGACATGCAGCACCTTTTCATAAGCTTGTATAGTATCAGTATATCTTTTTCAGTGAGATGTTTGGTAAAGTCTTTTGCCTAATTGTTAATTGAGTATTATTTTCTTATTGTTGAGTTTTAAAAGCTTTTTGTATATTTTGAGTAACAGTCTTTCAGGAAATATATGTTTTGTAAATATCTTCTCCCTGTCAGTGATGAGTCTTTTCATTCTCTAGACAATATCTTTCACATACCAGAAATGTTTAATTTTAATGAAGTCCAGCTTATCAATTCTTCTTTCCTGGATCTTGCCTTTAGTGTGGCATCTCAAAAGCCATCATCAAACCCAGTCACCTAGGCTTTCTCCTATGTCATCTTCTAGTTTTATAATTTTTCCTTTTCATTTAGGTCTGTAATTTTGAGTCAATTTTTATGAAAGATGTAATACCTATGTCTACATTCCTTTTATTTCTTTTTTTAATGTGGATGTCTAATGATTTCAGAATCTTTTGCTGAAAGGATTTTCTTTTTTCTCCATTATGTTGCTTTTGCGCCTTTGTCAAAGATCAGATGACTATATTTATGGAGGTCTGTTTCTGGACTCTCTATTCTGTTTTATTGATCTATTTGTGTATTCCTTTGCTAATACAAGGCTGCTTTAATTACTATACCTTTATAGTATGTCTTAAAGTTAAATAATAGCCCTCCAACTTTGTTCTCTTTCAACACCAAGTTGGCCATTCTGGGTCCTCTGGCTCTCCATTTAAATTTTAGAATCAGTTTTTCAATATACAAAAAGTAACTTGCTAGGATTTTTATTGGACTTGCAATAAATTATAAAAGTTGGGAAGAATTGGCGTCCTAATATTGAGTCTTCCTATCAATGAACATGGAATATCTTACCATTAATTTAGTTTGATTTCAACATATTTTTAGAAAATAAGTCAAATGATATCAGCCTAAATAAAGCAGAATTTGTGTGTAAGCACAGTGGAAAATCAGATTGAATAATATAAAATAGGAGAAAATTTGGGAAAACTCAAATATCAAGCAAATGTATTGGGAATTTAAACTTGACATAGGCTTCCTCAGCCCTTGACCTCTTATTTTCTAAAGTTAGTGCCAACTAGGGGTGCCTGGGTGGCTTAGTCGGTTAAGCGTCCAACTTTCGCTTAGGTCATGATCTCGCGGATCGTGGGTTCGAGCCCCTCGTCGGGCTCTGTGCTGACTACCAGCTCAGAGCCTGGAGCCTGTTTCAGTCTGTGACTCCCTCTCTCTCTGACCCTCCCCTGCTCACGCTGGCTCTCTCTCTCTCTCTATCCTAGAAATAAATAAAACGTTAAAAAAAAATTAAAAAAAAAAGTTAGTGTCAACTATTATATACCTGTAGTCTTCTATTACTTATAAATTTCCAAAAAGCTGCTTCATTGGGTATACCTTATAAGGAACACATTTTTTTTTTCCTCTGAACTTGGTCCATACTCTGCAATCAAGAGCTACTCCTTGAAGGCTGAAAAATTTTGTTTTCATTTCCTCTGTCATTTAAGAACCTAACATTTTCCACACAGTAGTTGTACAACAAGTATCTCCTAAAATCAAACAGAAGAGAACTGTTTATCCTATCTGGTTAATCATGTTCCAGACTTCACAGAGCTATTGTCAGGACTAATAGCAACTGCACTTCCTTCATTTGTTTTTTTCTGTATTTGCCTTTGTTGAAAGTTATGTAGGGTTGAAATTCAATAATGTACCCTTAGCCTTCCCTATGTCAACATAAGTAGAAGTTTGGATGAAATCCAATTGTCTTAATCACACTTGATACTAAAACACAGAACATCCTATGCTTAGAATGTCAAATTACAGGTCAAAGATGAAATCATTTGCCAGTATGAAAAGTAAGAAACATTTAAACTCTGAGCAATTTCTCAAAGATGCTCATAGTTGTCCTACTTAACATGGTGTCTCAGCCACAGTGCAGCAAGCTCCATTTGGCAGGGATAGAAACAGGACATTATTAAAATGATATCTGTTTGATTCAGATATAATATAATAGGAAATAATACCTCATCTCTCTTCATTCCACTAACCTATCCATACAAATGTAACTGAGGAAAGGGCTCTAAACTCTCATTAGACTCTAGCAGTCACAATGTAAGGAAATAATAATAATAATAATACAGATTGGATTAAATTAATAAATAAAGTCAATAGATGATACACAAGTAATCTTTTATATCAAAATAAGCCTTGTATCAAAAGGTGTATAAGAACACAAGCTCAGATCACATCTCACAATAGGAGAATTGCTTCATCCTAGTTCCAAAATGGAAAACCCTTCACTATTAGAATAAAAAAACCCAACTCTCTATAGCAGCAGAAATCTTCCAGACCTCTGTTTTTCTTCAATAGTTTGTGGTTTCAGATTTGAGGATATTGAGGATTTCACACCAACACACACATACACTCATAAAAGAACTGCAAAATAAAAACTGAACAAATGTTAAATATAAATTAAAATGTTATAATTAATGGAGAGAAGAGGGTATGGTTATGATACTCACAGAACTCTTTCCTATATTAAAGATAAGCCACACTTTTGACTCTATTTGCCTAGTCACCAAAGCTAAAAGGAATTAATCATCCATTAACATGATTTGTGGAGAATTGAAAATACACAAACAGCTTCACAGTGGAAACAAATTTCTCCTGGCATTTCAATCTGGAAGGGTTTTTTTCTGTTTCTGTTTTTGTTTATTGTGTGTAAAGTAAGGAGTTACATGAGTAACAAGAAATGATATCATGGATATTATCCTCGCCGATGTCTCTACAGTAAATTTAATATTGGGTATCTTTTTTAAAGTTTGTTTAGTTTGAGAGAGACAGAGACATCATGAGTGGGAGAGATGCAGAGAGAGAGAGGAGAAAGAAGAAAGAAAGAATCCCAAGCAAGCTTTGTGCTGCCAGTGCAGAGGTGGATTCGGGGCTTCAACCCACGAAGCCATGAGATTGTAACCTGAGCCAAAACCAAACACTCAGATACTTAACCAACTGAGCCAGCCAGGCACCCCTTTGTAGTGAATTTTAATGCCAGATCATCAAGCAAAGTTAGAAGCCATATTTCACAATAATGACAACAATTTAATAGCCAAGACACTCAAAATCATTGACTTTATTTAATCTTCAGATTTTCTTTTTCATCAAAAAAAATTTTTTTAAGGGTGAGCCAGCTGCCAAGTGCCCCCTAACAAGTGAGTGATTAAACCAGAAACAGAAGGTGAACAGTCTGACACCAATAAGCCATGTTTTTATATGCAACACTGTCTTTGCCTCACTGAAGAGAACTCTGTAAAATGTAAAGAAAAAAGGGTCTGAAGAATTCCAGTATTGCAGTTCCAGTTTTTTTGCAGCTTTGGCTTCATCTATTAACAAAACTAGGATATTTAAAATATTGCAATGGGTAAATTACATGTCTTTCAAATGGTGCTCCATAAGCCTTCGGCCTCTCAGTTTGGTGACCTTTTATCTCCTCAATCTTTCACTTCTATGACTATATCCTCAATCTTAAGATCACATGAAAATGAACATCCCATCCATTCTTGATATCAAAAATACACCTTAAAATAGCATTTCACCTAGATGTCTGGGTGGTTAAGTCAGTTATGTGTCTGACTTTGGCTCAGGTCATGATCTTGCAGTTCAAGCCCCACCTCGGGCTCTGTGCTGACAGCTCAGAGCCTGGAGCCTGCTTTGGATTCTGTGTCTCCCTTTTTCTGCCGGCTTGTGCTCTGTCCCCCTCTACTTCTCAAAATGAATAAATGTTAAAAAAATTAAAAATAAACAAACAAATAAATAAAATAGCATTCCATACTTTTCTCACTTGTTCAAATACCTTCACAACCTTTCTATTTGTCAATGTTGTAAATATATTGAAACTATCATTTTCTAACTGTCCATCAATTCATCTGTTCTTTTTTTTTGTTTATTTGTTTTGAAAGAGAGAGGCAGACAGACAGACAGATAGACAGTGGAGGTGGGGCAGAGAGAGAGGGAGACAATGAAAATCTCAAGCAGACTCCATGCTATCAGCACAGAACCTGATGCTGGGCTCAAACTCACAAACTGTGAGATCATGCCCTGAGCCTATGTAGAGTGGGATGCTGAACCAACTGAGTCACCCAGGTGCCCCTCAGTGCCCTCTGTTCTTATCCAACATAAACCTCATTGTCCATCCTGATAATTACTTTTGGATATGCCCACATTTTTCTTTTTTCTTTCTAGACTACCTCATAAATGCTCTCTTTTATTTTGTGGATAAAAACAAAGTGAAAATTATTTATTTTTACTAAAACAATCAGTTTAGTTCTTCATAATAGGTTGCTGTCTTTTTTGTGGCCTCCTCTGAGGAAGTTAAACAAGGATAAGGATACCAAGGAATTCCATCTTGTGATGCTGCCACCTTTAGCATATGGTGTTCACAGTTGACGTAGAAGAGAGAGAAGGTGGAAAGGAAGGAAAAACACAACAAAGAAAAGTTGGTGTTATACCTAGAAATTATCCCAACTTTCTATACTTCCACATGTACATGCGTACATGCAGAATTCTAGTCTCCATTTAAATGTCGCTTATTCAGTGAAGTCTTCTGAGCTATCATATCTGAGGTAATGGACCTATCCATCTGTTCCTGTTTTTCTGACTTCATTCAGAAAAGGGTCCTTAAAGATAGAAGGTAATATATGAAAAGGAAAAAAAAACAGGAAATTAAAAAAAAAAAAACAGAAAAAATACCATTATATGGAAAGCAAGAGAAGTCGTTTAAGAAAGAAAAAAATCAAGGCTCCTGGGTGGCTCAGCCCTTTAAGCAGCTGTTGATTTTGACTCAAGTCATGGTCTCCCAGTGGTGAATGAGTAAGTTCCATCTGGCTGTGCTCACATTTTGAGGCTGACTTCGGATCCTCTGTCTCCTTCTCTCTGCCCCTCCCTTGATCATGCTTGCGCTCTCTCTCTCTCTCAAAAATAAGCAAAAAAAAAAAAAAAAAAAAAAAAATAAGAACAAAGAAAAAAAAGAAGGAAAAAAGTCAACTATGTAAAGTATACCAAAAAGGCTGAGAAAAAAAACCCCTCCCAGGTGCCATCCTGTGCTGCAAGGCCTAAAAGGTCTTTTCTCATACGCCTTTGTGACTAAAGTACTGGGTACAATTTAGTGTTTGCCATTGAGAGGTATGCCAGATTTGAAAGGCATGAATGGAAATAGGAGTCATCTTTCTACAATTCTTAAATAGGTTATAAAACTGGATTGCAACTAAAATAATTTAGTCTTTAAATCAAAGTTTAGTGATTCTTTTTAAACTGTCCTTAGCTGAACACTTCTGGTGATATTTGGCCATAAAATTACCTGAATTAAATCCCTCTCTGTTTAAAATACCTAGAACATTGCCTGATAGAGTATTAGATAACGGGAGAAGTTGCAGGAAAATGACTTACAGAACTGGTTTATCTGACTTGGTTGCTTTGAAAGATGGGAGTTGAGTTATATCCACAGATGTGTGCCCAAATAGTTGTATAAATTATTATCCTGTAATTCCCTAGGAAAAAATCCTCATTGAAGGCTACCTCTGGGGGCACCTGGGTGGCTTAGCTGGTTAAGCATCCAACTGTTAATTTTGGCTCAGGTCATGATCTCACAGTTTGCAAGTTTGAGCTCCGTATGAGGCTCTTTGTTGACTGCCTGCTTAGGATTCTCTCTACCCCCACGTTCCTCTGTCTCTTCCTGCTCATGCTCTCTCTCCCTCTCTCTCTCAAAATAAATAAATAAGCCTAAAAAATAAATAAAAATATTTAAAAAGGGCTACCTCTGGCAGACCAGGTGGCTGCTGGGAGATATTGTTATGATGAGGCTGAGTAATACAAAATGTGGAGGAGGTTGGCTATTCTGATAGTACTGGAGATTTCTAATGAAAAAAAGGTAAGTTCAAAGTTTTAAATTCTTAGCTTAAGTAATAAGAAAGAAAGCAAGCTCCCATGTTTATCCTAAAAAATCTCATCATATCTCTTGAAGATGCGGGTCGAGCTGCTGAAACTGAAAAGCAGAGCAGAAACTTCTCCTACACGTTGCCTAAATTGTAACATAAATGGATTTATCAGCCCTGCCAGATCTCATAAAATTTAAGGGATTGACTAGGACTCTCAAAAGTGGAATGGGGCATTTGGATGAATTATGATGAGTATAAGGACTTTAACCTACATATCACAAAAAGTCTCTTTAAGGGCAGGAGAAGTACCTCTGCTGTCTAGTGACAGAAGTTCTGCCTTGCCCGATGAATTGCAGTGACCTCACCTGGGGCAGTTACCTCCCACATAGATGGCAATTGTCCTCATCCTCCTCTGCTGTCATCCCACATTCCCTCCAGGATTGTATGTGGATTAAGACTCCAGAACCCCCAAAGTAGCAAGTATAAACTCTGAGCTGAGAAAAACAGTTCATGCCCTAAGGATTATTTGATATTGCTGATTTACATAGGTAGAAACCTAGGTTTTATATAAAGTGATGCATTCGGTGGGTTTCATTCACTGAGACAATGTGAATATTAAAAAACTAAAACCCTTATCCAAATATTAGTTCATAAACAATTCATCTGTGGCTTTTATTGTAACAAACCTATCTCCTTGATAATTAAAACTTTCCAAACATGCTGAACTCAAAAGGAAAGATGCATTTTAAATGAAATATCATAAATACCACAAACTAAAGGAGTCCTCATTTCTGACATTGTTGATATCAATAGTGAATCACTTAAATACTAACAATAAAATGAATAAACACTTCTGCAAAACTAATGCTACAATAATTCAATGAACACATGGTATGCAATTATTCTGTAAATTTTGAGGGTACAATTGATTTTGAGAATGCTGCATGATACTGGTAGGAGGTAAAAAAAAGTGCATGTGGTATTTACATAAAGTTTTGGGTGGCTCATCAAATCCCTGCATCCCATAACTGAAATGCCTATGATAATACAACTCTTGGGGTAAGAAACCCTGTAAAAAGACTGAATTATTTCCTTGGATTAAGAAGTCAGGTTATCAGACGCCAGAGTTTCTATCTGTACTAACTAATTTTACAAGTCCCCTCCAATAGAATTTCCATTACAGCAGTTTAGATAGATAGATAGATACATACATACATACATATGTGTATGTATCTATATGTATATATATACATATTTTACATAGGTATCTATATATGTAATATACAGATGGACCTAGAATACAGCTACACACAGACACAGTGATATTTACTGTAAGTTTAGAGATGTCACTAACTATGATGTCCCATTTCAGAGGTCATGAGGGAATTTCCTATCAGATTTCAATATTAAGCAAAGCTGTGCAATTAAAGATTAACCTGATTTTTAAATGGTTTTAATCCAATGAATAAATATCTTATATATTTTCTTTTGCAGTGACAATTAAATATAGTCATTCTGACAGTCGTTCTAAAATCTATCTGTAGCAAGTGCACAAAATGGTCTGCATTTACATGCCTCTATTTTTTTTCCATCTCCATTTTATTCTAATCTAAAAGTTGTTTCATCCTTTATTACATACACTTTGCAAGAATTTTTAAACACTTGGTAAAACAAGATAAGGAATAAAATTTATAAGTAAACCTCATAATTATTTGTTATGTTTCAAATCACAGAAAAATACTTTAAAAAATCTTTACCCTGGATGTCTTTTTAGATGTACATTCCAGAGTGCAAGATTATACATGGAATGTTTGTCATTGCCTATTTATTTGAAATACAAATTAAGGCTCATAAGCATTTTATCAACATCATTTTTCATAATATTCAATCTAAAAGGGCAAATTAAATTGATATTCTTTGCTGCATTACATAAATGATAAGAGACTAGGTCTCCCATTTGATGTTTAGCCAAAATAGGATAGCATAGCCAAATCGGTTCTGTACTTTGACCTCTGTCACTGGTCAAAAATAAAACACCTTTATAGATGTCATAAATGCTTCCAGTACCATTATTTTTAAAAAATTAGCTACAGCTCCTTCTGACACTCACCCTCACCTCACTCACACAGCTTATTTCTGGCAGTGACTACAAATTATGAGAACACTACTGCAAGGCTCTCAGCTTTTATTACAGTTTTCTTTTAGTTTGCTACTTCTATCTTAGGAAATGTGTTGGTTCTTGGTTTCATGTTTTTAATAAGATTCTGAACTTTATATGTAGTGGTAGCTAAAATTTTAATTTGAAATTATATCCAAATACCAATGCAGCCTAAATTCTTCAATTTACAATGATAAATTGAAGTCATGGGTTAGGTAAGTCATGTCTTCTCAATTTAAGATGATTCTAAATTTTTCCCTATGGTTTTCATCTTTTCACCTATATATTCACACACCCATGCTTTTATTTATACATTCATTCTTTTATTCAATAAAATAAAATACACAGCTTGAAAGTTCTTGAAAGATTCTTGACTGCTGAGTAAAAGAGACTGACAGTCCAGCAGTCAAATGTTGGCCCTATTGCATGGTAAGCATTATTATGGGTCATCAGTCATCTTTGAACTTAGGTTAATATTAGCTCTAACAGTATAATTATTTCATCTTGGATTATAGCCAGTGCTTCATTTCTTTTGGTGGATAATATTCACTTGTTCTAAAGAGAGTTTCATGCAACCTATTATCAGTCAGTGATTGTATTCATTATTCATTCATTCATCAGTGTTGATTTGCTGAAGATTCTATACATTAGTTCATAACTAGTCTTACATATCATAGCGTCATAAATGTTGTCTTTTTAGGTAATTCAATATTAGCTCTTTTTCAACTGCATTTCTTTAAAAACTTTCTTGTGTATACCATTCCTATGTAGAATCTTTTCACAATTACCAAACATGTAAAGTTTCAACATGATGTATATATTTCTCTTCCATTGCTTCTCAATCATAAATTAAATTTGTGCTAACTTCGATGTAAATTTTTAAAACTTAATAAAAAGTTATAATTGTTTTCTATTCTAATAAAAAACATTGCATTTGGCTTCATAAAAATAAAAACTTTCACTTAAAAGTATCAATTCTACTGTATGAAGATTTTAATATATTAATATCTTATTGAATATATTAATATAATTACTGTTTGAATTTGCTTATGACGTGCTTTAGAAATATATTTTTATCTCTTTATAAGATATGCTTACTAAGCTTATTTTACTTGCTAAGTTCACCCATCTCCAAATTAGAACTTCAAATCCCATGATCAATAGCAAACCCAGTAGAAAATAAACTAGATAGCAATATTTTACTCTTTAAAAAACTTCCTGTGTTAAATTACACATCTGGTAACCTGGGACTTTAATCAATCTCTAATACATTTGGTGGCCAATACTATGCCTACCCTTTTTCTCACGTTAAGTATATCCAAAGGAGCTCTGCATTGTACCGTGTGATGGTGGTTACTCATCAGAAATCATGGCAGCTGGAGTCATGACAGTAATAGGTTTAAATAGACCAATCTTAGTTTAGTGTTTGGAAGATTTTAATATTTTTTCGAAGCCAGTAACACTCATCCAGAGACCAGAAAGCCACTCATGAATAGCACCAAAAATCTTCAGACTAGGCTTTTATAGACCACAGGAATTCCTTCTTTTATTTCCAAAACCCTCCCCGACTTTTGCCCACCATGCCTATCCACATAAAAACTGCATGAACAGAGAATATTATACTGTGGTGGGGTTTTGCTTGTTTGTTTACTGTTTTGAAACTCATGTACAGAATTAAGTTCATCATTCTTATCCCATAATTGAGTTGGATAGTGATCATCTGCTTTTCTTTTACTAAATAATTTTTTGTTCTCTTCCAAGACCCTAGTCTCACAAAAGCACCTTTTTAGTACTCTGTTAAGATAAACTGTATATTGCCTGGTCCTTATAGCCTTCATTAATGTTTCTACTTCCCCGTTAAAACACATATTGATTGGGGTGCCTGGGTGGCTCAGTCAGTTGAGCTTCTGACTCCTCATTTCATCTCAAGTCATGATCTCACAGTTGTGAATTTGAGCCCTGTGTCAGGCTCTGTGCTGACAATGTCCAGCCTGCTTGGATTTCTGTCTGTCTCTCTCTCTTTTCTCCTCCCCGACTCGTGTGCACGTGTCCTCTCTCTCCCTCTCTCTCCCTCTCTCTCTCCCCTTCTCAAAAATAAATAAATAAATATATTTTAAAAAACACTTTTTAGTGTATGTAAAATAGGTTCCTCCCATCTATCTCTAAAGGTTTTTTTTTTTTTTTTGCATAGTGTTATATGCTTGAAACCTTATTGTAATATTACAGGTGAGTGTTTATTTAAATTGTGCTGTGCTTCTAATATCATTCTATTGTTTCCCCTATTTTTATATGGTGATAATGAATGCATCCCCTCCCATTTTTGCTATTGCTCCAGTGTGGATATGAATATCTCACCACATGTACACATTTTTGAAAGAATATATCCAGAAATGAGAATGATGGATCACAGGCAACCTAATTTCACTAGATACTGCCAAACTGTTCCACAATATTTATACCCCCAACAGTCATGCACTTAGGCTCCCATTGTGCCATATCCTTACTAGGCTTACATACTATGTGACTTTCTAATTTGTGCCATTCTGGAGAATGCAAAGTGTTCTTTAACTTGTATTTTCCTGATAAGAATGAGAATAAACATCTCCCAAAATAAATTTTTGTTTTTTGTTTTTGGGTTTTGTTTTGTTTGTTTGTTTGTGTGTTTTTGAGAGAAACAGAGACAGAGACGTAACTCTAGCAGGAGAGGGGCACGGAGAGAGGTAGACACAGAATTTGAAGCAGGATCCAGGCAATCAAAACAGAGCCTGACTCAGGGCTCAAACCCACAAACCGTGAGATCATGACCTGAGCCAAAGTCAGACACTTAACTGACTGAGCAACCCAAGTACTTCCTAGTCTTTCTGATTTCTAACTTTCTGAATTACTGTTCATTTTCTAAGTTCTATCCTCACTCTAATAACTTACTTCTAAAAATGTTCCTTAAGGGGCGCCTGGGTGGCTTAGTCGGTTAAGCGTCCGACTTTCGCTTGGGTCATGATCTCGCTGTTCGTGGGTTCGAGCCCCGCGTCGGGCTCTGTGCTGACTGCCAGCTCAGAGCCTGGAGCCTGTTTCAGTCTGTGACTCCCTCTCTCTCTGACCCTCCCCTGCTCACGCTGTCTCTCTCTCTCTCTCCTAGAAAAAAAAAAATTAAAAATGTTCCTTAAGCATTCTTGATATCTATACATTTCATACCTTATTTTGATATTGCAAATACCTTCTCCCGATTACTTTTCCATATACTCTCTATGGTTGCTTTTGTTAAACAGGAATTTTTAAATTCCAGTGCAATCAAAGATTCCATTTTTTAATACGGTCAGATTACAATCAAGAAGTTTGAGAGAACTCAGTGTCAAGCCTCATTTCAGAAGCATAAATAGTCTTTGCTTCAAAAATCATTCTTGGCATATTCTTGCATCTCTTCTTATGTTTAGCATCAGTAGATCAGATGAATTCCAAAATATGAAATTTCTATTCATAAACTTGAAAAAAGTGAATATTAACCTAGATAAACAAATGAATTATCTCATGGCATTATGAACAGAAACAGGTTTGGATGGCTGTCCTCATGCTGGATGTAGAGCAACAGGTCTCTAATATAGTATAGGAGGATGAAAAACAAAGAAGAAATTTTACTGAGCTTAAAATCTCTGCTTTAGAAGCAGGGTGTTCCTTGGGGTGCATGTGTGGCTCATTAGGTTGTGTCTGACATTGACTTGGGTTTTGATCTCATGGTTTGTGTGTTTGGTCTCATGCTGACAGCTCAGAGCATGGAGCCTGCTTCAGTTTCTGTGTTTCCCTCTCTCTCTCCTTCTTCCCTGCTAGCGCTCTATCTCTGTCTCTCTCTCAAAAATAAATAAACAAAAAATTTTTTAAAAATTAGAAACAGGATGTTCCAGATTACCTGCTTAAATTTCAATAAATCGTGTCTGTGTGTGTGTGTGTGTGTGTGTGTGTGTGTGTGGTTGCTGTTCTTTGTACTCTGGGAAAAATTAAGGAGATGTTTTCTTTATATTCTGAGCCATGAAAAATAACTTATTTTTTTTTTAGTTTTCAAAACTTGAAAATTTTATTTTAGGGTAAAATCATTTAAAAATAGATTAGATACTTCTTTGTCTTAAGGAATATAGCAAATGACTTCTCTTTTTTAATGTGTTTCAGTGTGTCTCTATGAACCCCACATAATTTTACCTGGCTGCCGTAGTATGTTGCCTGAAGAGATTACTGAGGGATTCCTTGAACCTGCAATAAATAATTATAAATTTCTGCTTTTTAAGTTAATATACAAAATAATTATATTTTTTCTGCCTCTCTTCCCACTACCACTGGAACCAATCATTTCTTTCTGCCTTGTTTTCCTCATCTATAAAATAAAGATGATAATAAAATTAATTCATAATGGTGATGAACAAATCAATTTGTATGTAAAACATTTATAGGGCTTGACCCATAGTAAGCACTAGGTATGTATCAGCTATAAGCTATTTTTTTTAATTTTTAATGATATAACTCTTGTTGTGTTTAGCCTCTATATAGCAATATCTCCCTTTCTGAAAACTTTAATTGAAGTACAGTTGAAATACAATATTATATTAATTTCAGGTATACAACATAGTGATTTCGCATTTATTACATTACGATATGCTCACCATGATAAATGTAGTTACTGTTACCATACAATATTACTAAATCTTCTTGACTATTCTCTATGCTGTATTTTTAATACCCAGGATTTATTTATTTTATAAATGGAAATTTGCACCTCTTAATTCTGTTCACTACTTCACCTATCTCCCCATTGCCTCCTCTCTGGCAACCACCAGTTTGTTCTCTGTATTTATTTTTTCTGTTTTTGTTTCGTTTTGCTTTTTAGATTGTACATGTAAGTGAAATTGGATGGTATTTATCTTTCTCTGTCAGATTTATTTCACTTCACATAATACCCTCTAGGTCCATCCATGTTGTCACGAATAGCAACCTTTCATTTCTTTTTATAGGTGCGTAATATTTCACTGTGTATATACACCATATCTTCTTTATTCATTCACTTAGGTTGTTTCCATATCTTCGTTATTGTAAGTAATGCTGCAATAAATATAAAGGTACATATATCATTTTGAATCGGTGTCTTTCATTTTCTTTTGGTAAATACCCAGAAATGAAATTACTAGATTATATGGTATACTATTTTTTTTCTTAATTGAAGGATAGCTGACACACAATGTTACATTAGTTTCAGGTGTATGGTGATTTGACAAATTCTATATATTATGCTACGCTCACCACAAGTGTAGCTACACTCTGTCACCATTCAACATTATTACAGTAACATTGACTATATCTCTTATTCTGTACCCTTTGTGCCCATAACTCATTCATCCCATAACTGGAAGACTGTATCTCCCACTCTTCTTCACCCATTTTGCTCATTCCCCCACATCCTCCCCTCTGGTAACTATTAGCTTGTTCTCTCTATTTATGAATCTGTTTCTGCTTGGTATTTCTATTTTTAATTTTTTGAGGAAATTCCGTATTATTTCCATAACCACTGTACCAATTTAATTTTCCACCAATAATGCACAAGGGTTTCTTCCTTTTTCTCCACAGCCTCATCAACATTTGTTATCTTTGTCTTTTTGATACTAGCCATTCTGACTGATGTGAAGTGATATCTCATTGTGGTTTTAATTGTATATGCCTGGTGATTAGTGGTGAGTATCTTTTTATGTGTCTGTTGACCACCTGTAGGTCTTTGGAAAAACATCTATTCAGATCATCGACCAATTTTTATTGGATTATTTGGGGGTATTTTTGTTGTTGAATTGTATGAGTTATTTATATATTTTGGATATTAACCCCTTATAGGTTCTATCATTTGCAAATATCTTGTCCCATTCACTAGGTTGCCTTTTCATTTTGTTGAGATTTTCCTTCACTGTGCAAAACATTTTTAGCTTGATGAAGTTCCAACTGTTTATTTAGCAATATCCCCTCTAATCAAATTTTCCATGGACTAGTAAAATGGCCAATATTGTTAACATTGTGTGTGGAATTTTACCAAATTACCTCTAAATGATTATGCAGACTCTGTAACAGTGCGATGTCAGGGAGAATGTACATATATAATGTGTGTACATATATATGTGTGTGTGTGTGTGTGTGTGTGTGTGTGTATGCCTTCATCCTATAAAATTATTATTGATTAATATTATCTTTGTTTTATAAATAAGTAAATTAAGGCAGAGAGAAGTACTCATAGTCTGACTGTGCAAGGAAATGTAGAAAAACCATAGTTATCAAGTATATGAACTCAAAAAGTAATGGTTTGCTGTCACTTATACCCCCTCACCCACATGCACACCGCAAAAGATATCAAAGCATTTTAGCTCCAACAGCTTTCATCTCACTTATCCAATCTATTCCACCACCCAAATATTTGATTACCCATTTATGACATAATAAATTCTAAACATTCCCTGTCTTATCTATTACAGGTAATGGTTATAAAATATAATGTTCTGAAATCATTAAGTTCTCCTGTTGCCATTACATTGCCATTATAGTGATGCCCTTTTGGAAAGAGAACCTATCAAAAGCATGGAATGTAGAGAGATATTCAATGAAGTCTTAAGATAGTACCATCAAACTGTATAATAAAACCATAAAATCTGCAATGAACCAGTATTTAATAAAGTTTTCACTCTGATCTTATTAGCAAACTTGTTTGAGTCCTGAGAACCTGGAGTGATAGAAGGACATTCTGAGGGCACTTAATAAAAGAGAATCTGGAAGTCACAGTTCACACATTTGCCCACCCTGCATTGAATGGCATATTTCCAGGGAGAGAATTTTTTTTTTAGAAATACTACATGAAACTAGCTGGTGACACCAGCTGACAAGAAGGTAAATCCTACGCTGAAGTATTTTCTTTATTCTTAAATCAGTTCATTGTGTCCAGATACCACTGTCTATAAGCTCAATAAGATTTAGTACTTTTATAAAGTGTCTGAAAGGAAAACTATAGTTGGTCTGAGAAAAGAGTGTTCTGAAAAATGTGTTTGGTTGTTATCTCCTTTTAAAGACAAATCAGCAAACCTATAAGCCATTTACCATGTCAGTTTTCCAGACAGGCAGCTGATGCTCCAACAATATTACGGCATTGTACAAGGCTCTAATCTCAGCTCAAGCTATGCTTTGGTACCTCCACTGAAATAAAACATTCAAGTGTTATGAGCCTCTGTTTCCTCTGATGATATAGTCAACTTTACTGTCCCTGTTGTACCTTGGAGAAGGGATGATTCTAAGGTATTCAGGGGCTACACTGAGGTGGGTATGTTTAATCACGTAGAAGTGGCAGATGAAAGAATCTCTCTCATCCACATTCTGCGCACAATATAACCAAAACAAGTTATCCTGGAAATGATTTCCCCATACCTTCATAAAAGAGTGGAAAAAAAATAACTCAAATTACTCAAATTCTATTCTACTTCCAAGTATGGGATTAAGAACAAAATTGTAAGACGATGAACATAAAAGAAATTAGAGAACCCAAAGCTCAAAAAAATATAGCATAATGATTCCCAGACTCCCAATACAGAGTTTATTAAAGATGGTATCGTGTCCTAAGAGATTTTAATATAGTAAGACTTACTGGTAATTCTGGTATAGGTAGTCTAAGGACTACATTATCCAAAACCAAATGTCTATTAGCATGGTCATTATGCCCAGGATATTATGCCTGTACTTTAAAGTGTATGAAGTCACGTATACACTTTTCTTTTAGTTTATGCTTCAAATAAGGCAATACTCATTGATTTGAAGGTGACCTTGGGAAATTTTGGATAGAAAAGAGGGTGGACCTATTATAGCCATATCATTGTGAAAAATGCTGACCCTATATAATTCTAAGCAAAGCTACCTTAACTTCATGCAGTAGGTGCCTCTGCTTCTCCCACATCAGTCCTTCAGCCAATGTCTGACTTCAGCTGCAGTACAGGCTTGTCTACATCTTTCTACATCTTTATATATAGAACACTGTAAAGGATGCTTAGAGGATCTTTCCACTTTCTATTAGGCATCTTCCCCAAGGCTATGAGAACTCCCTCAATCCATGTGTAAATTCCACCCAGAAGTGTGGGTTAGTACTCCCAGGACCAGCCTTACCTCATGTTCCTGGTACCTTTTCTCTCAGCTGGTTTATTTTGGGAGGCATTCTCCATAATTCTTAGGAGATCCTGGGGAATCAGTCCCCAATATCCACAGTGGCAACCTCAAAAACACACCAGGATATTGAAGATATTGGCCTATCTTCCCTCCATGTCTCATTTTCTCCACTCCATAGTTCCTACTTCCTAAGGCAGCCAAGGTCTTGTCTTACACTCTGCTTTCAGGAGAACACAAAGATATTTCCCTAAGCTTGTATTCTGCTGTCTGCCTCAGGTTATCCACGCAGTAGGCAGAGATTAAAGCAGTTGACAGAAATCCATGTCCTTATACTATGATCCTTTCTAGGTCCAAAGTGATTATCTATAATCCAGTCGAAACAGTTTTCTGGTTACAAGTTATTTTTAAATAAAATTTAACATCTACCATATGTCACATATGTTGCTCAATATTTTACATATGTTATTATGTTCAGTTGTCATAACATTCTATAAGTTATATTAGTCTCATTTTATGGATGACAAGACTGTGCCCCAAGGTGTCGAAGTAAGTTGTCTGATGTCACTAAAGTCATAAATAGCTTAGTCAGTATTCAAGTCCAAATCACTACAGCTTGGAAGCCAATATTCTGTCCACTTCTTAGGAGACAAATACTATTCCAAATGAGTGAAATGGCACATACTACTCACTAGATTTATCTAGGTACCAAAGTTTTGATTGTTTGTTTGTTTTTTGTAACTGTGAAATGTCTCTTAGATAGCTGTTCTGCCTTTGCCTGGAGATAGGGTGTTGATTTATCTCAGCATATGTATGCTCAGATATGGCAAAGCTGCCAACAGTTAGAGTTAATCCTCATAAAAAAGACAGGAAAGACTTCATGGTAGACATGCTAAAAGATGATTCAGATGGTTGCTGTATAAGTTTCTGATTTGTGTGATGCTTGGCAATTATTTCAGATACCTTCCACTATATCAGTTCCCAAGTAGAAGTAACTCTGCTTAAACAATTCTAATCAACTACTTACTCAAATGCCACACAAATTATTATTGTGTTTTACTAACAGTGACTGTTTACGTTCGTACCATTATATCTAGATAGTGAGAGAAAAATGAGGTTATAGTATTCTCCCTTATCCTTTTGGTGTCATCCTTTTCCAAAAATATTTGAGTCAATGAATGTGTTGCTAATCTCATTTTTGAGAGAAGAGACCTGGAATCCAGGCAAGCTACATGATTTGTTCAAGGGCACAAAGCTGGAGTTTGGCAAAGTGAAACAAAACCGGATTTCCGTGTCTTTGAGATCACACATTGACCAAAATAGTCGCATAGCTTCCTGGAAACACTACAAACTGTATAAATCCTGCAGCCTTATCTATGCATACTCCTGCATGCCAACTACTTGACACAGAATCTGGAAAAAAAGAAAAAAAGAAAAACTCTCAATAAATCAGTTGTCAATAATTGGATGAAGGGCCAAACAGGAACTGCATTCAAAATACCAATGATAACCAAAATGCTCTGGGAAAAACAAAACAAAAAGAAAAAGCTACATCTACAGAAGCCTTTAATTTCCTAGCTTGGAAGAGCAATGTGTTCTTTTCCATACCTAGCTCTTTCAAAGAGGCAAAGAGATACATTATAAGAAACATTGAGCAGTGGTTCTCAAAATGAGGCCCCCCCAAAAAGCACCATCAGCATCAAGTGAGAATTTGTTAGAAATACAGATTCACATGCCCCATCAGTGCTTACTAAATCAGAAGCTCTGAGAATGGGGTCCCTAACAAGCTCTGTGTTAACAAGGCCTCCAGGTGATTTTGATGCATGCCAAATGTGAAGCCCCTCACCATAGATCACTGCAAAATCACTCTAAAGCACTGCCTGGAGTATGAAGCCACCAAGAATAAAACATGATTATAGAATGAGAAGCAAATTAGAACTGTAAATTTCTAAAGGTTTATAAAGTGTGTGTACAAATTCTCTTAGTAGTAAAAGACTACCTGTGGTAAAATTTTCAGGATCTTAAAATCCAAGGAGTAACTTCTAGCTAAATAATGTTAAATAAGGCAGACAAGTCAACAAACAGAACCCATGCCACCAGTCAGAGCACAGTCTCCTGCCTCCTAACCCTAACCAGCTTCAGCAGCCTCAACTCCCAGTGCTCCTCATCACACATCCTACAATCAAACCTAGTCTGCGCCCAAGTTCAAGATGCATCTAACTTGATGAAGATGTGGAAGAAACAGTATTGACTTGCAAAGTAGGAATGACATTTCCTTTTCACTTTTCTTTCCCTCTTTCAACTGTATTTCTTTGGTGCAAGTGACTCTTTACATGACTCTAAAACTTGCTAATCTTGGGGCACCTGGGTAGCTCAGTCAGTTGGGTGTCTGACTTCAGCTCATGTCATGATCTCATGGTCTGTGAGTTCAAGCCCACATCAAGCTCTGTGCTGACAGCTCAGAGCCTGGAGTCTGCTTCGAATTCTGTGTGTCCCTCTCTCTCTGACCCTCCACCACTCACACTCTGACTCTCTCACTCTCTCTTAAAAATAAACATTAAAAAACCTTACTAATCTGTTCAATAACAAAGAGAGCATAAATGCAAATACTCCATGCACAATACTCTGTGGCTGCAATTTAATAATAGCATTTTGTTTTCATTGTGTACATTATATGGATAACTTTTATTTAAGGATATGAGATTGCTTTTCATTTATACTTACATATAAATACACTTTATATGACTAAATGACTAAAAAACAAGAACTCTCAGGTACCTGAGTGGCTCAGTTAGTTAAGCATCTGACTCTTATTTTCAGCTCAGGTCATGATCTCATGGTTCATGAAATCAAGCCCCTCGTCAGGCTCTGTGCTAAGCATGGAGCCTGTTTGGGAGTCTCTCTCTCTGCTTCTCCTCCCACTTGTGCACACATGTGCATGCTTTCTCTCTCTCAAAGTAAATATATAAGAATTTTAAAAGAACAAAACAAAACAAAAACAAAGATTCTCAAAGCCACTGTGCCTGGGTTCAAACTCTGGATGTGTTACTCACCTGTTGTGCAAACTTGTACAAGTTACTTAACTTTTGTGCCTAGGTATTTTCACCTATAGATGAGAAAGCAAGAGTATTATTGTGAGGTTAAATGAGTCAAGATATGTAAAAAGCTACATATGCTCTGTAAATGCTTGTTAAATGAATAAAAAGATTTGTGAAGAAAATGGAAATGAGAACCCACCAAAGATGGAGGATAGGTGTTAAGTTCGATTGAAACTTCAATGCCCACAGCAGTATGTGGTCTTGCCCTTCCTTGAATTCACGTAGAATTCTAAATATTCTGTTATTACAATTTATCTTGTTGAATAGATTACTATGAAATTGTCACATCATCTTTTTATCCATTTATAGTGCTTTATTAATATCATATGCTCAATAAAGACACTTGAATCGAGAAAAGCAGCATGCCAAATATCTGCTTTCTCTGCTGAAGGTAGACATCAGTGTTATAAGAAGTATGAGTACTCCTCATCATTTTAAGACCCAAAGTTAGAGCAACAGCAATGCAAGGGAGCCCTAGATTTTAAACTGATAGAGTGGTTCTTTTCTTTATCCCTGTAGTAGACAGAATTCTAAGAATTCTTAGATCCTTACCTCGGAAAACCTCCCTCCTTTTCAGTGTGGATGAAATCTGTAAATACAATGATGTATTACTCCTATCATTAAGGTACATTTTGTGACAAAAAACCTTTTCCAGGAAGGGTTAGTCTCATCACATGAACTTAATCACTTCAAAGCAGACTTTTGTCCAGCTCTTGACAGAAGGGAATATGAGAGAAATATGTATTGGTTCGTTTTGAAGATGGAGGGGGCCACAGGGAAGAATCTGACAGCAACTTCTAGTGGCTGAGAGTGACTTCCTGCCAAGAGCCAGCCAGAAGATCGGACTTTAGTTCTATAACTGCAAGAAACTGAGTTATGCAAACAACTTGAATGAATTGGAAGTGGATTCTTCCTCAGACCTCTAGATCAGAGACCAGACTAGCTAACACTCTGATTTTGACCTAAGGAGACTGACAGTAGAGAAGCTAGTCAAGATTACCCAAATGCTTGACCTCCAGAACTGTGTGGTACTGTGTAAGTGGTATTTGAAGCTGCTAAATTTGTGGCAATTTGTCAAACAGCAATAGAAAATGAATACAACTTATTTAAGAGCTGATGAGAGTTCATCTTAACTGAGATTCTGTTTAGAAACATTATCTGAAATATACATTCACTTGTTTATACATCCACTCTTTTTTTTATATGTTTATTTATTTATTTTGGGGGGGGGGGTGGTGGTAGGGAAGAGAGAAAGGGAGAAAGAAAATCCCAAGCAGGCTCCACACTCTTGGTGCAGACAGAAGCTAACATGAGGCTTGAACTCAGGAACCATGAGATCATAACCTGAGCTGAAATTAAGAGTTGGATGCCTAACTGACTGAGCCACCCAGGGGCCACTACACAACCATCCTATAATGTATGTATATAAACTAATATCCACTAGAGTCACTTTTAGCATAATTGCAAGAACCACAAGCAACACTATGGATGAATCTCATAAACATAACATTAAAAGGAAAAACGAAAAGCAGGACATAAAAGAATACTTATCATATAATTGTATTTATATCACATTGAAAAAACAAGTGAAACCAAATTGTAGTGTTTATATAATGTATACTTAAGAGCCAAATGTATAATGAAGATCAATGAAGTGAGTGCCAAGAAACTCAGTATAGTGGTTACCTTTGTAGGTAGGGGAGGGAAGAGTGATGTCAAGGGAGCTGGGGGGGGTGGAGAAAGGAGCACAATTCGTGGTGCTGACAGTATGCTATGTTGTGACTGGGGTTGTGATTACATGTGTGTTTGCCTTATAATTATCCACCACCAAGGAAAGCTTGTTTTATGTACATTTTTGTATAATTTTTAAAATGTTACAAATTCAATGAAAACATTAAGGTGTCATGCAGATGCATCTTATCTTAATGCATGTAGTTGGAAGTTCATGAGAGCAGTAAGAAGGAAACTAAATGAGAAGCACCAGGTAATAACTACCACAGGCCAGAGCCCTGCATTCCTTTAGTTAGGGAAGTATCACTCCTGACACATCGAACGTATGTACTCAAGGGCTCCCCTGTATTTCCCTATGTACTCTGGGATCACGAAATGGACTATTTTCTATTATTTTACTGTATATCTTTTAGGAAGCAGTTACCATCTTTTGAACGTGAACATAAATTATCTCTAGAGGAGCCGTGGCTGCTCTGATTCAGCATCTCTGCTATTTTCTCGAATCATTTCATTTGCTTCTGTTCTTTTGCTTCTATCCAGAGGCAGCTGAGAGTATTGCCAGGGATGCTGGTGCTAATGCCTCCTGCACTATTACTTCACTAATGTGCTGGCCCTTTTTATATTAATATGACTGGGGAGAAGCAGTAATAATGATAAACTGCTGATTGCTTTGTTCTTTCTTCAAAACAGTTCCCTTGATACTTAGAATAGTCTTGCTCTACTCCGTATGCCTATCAGATTTTTTTTTCCTTTTAAGAATATCTAAAATAGGAACTTTATCACCATTAATGAAATTCAATATCAGATGGTCCAGGGAGGATGGATGTCCATTAACCCTGATTCCCTTCAAAGCAGAGAATCAGCTTGGTTGGATAAGAGTATAGACTATTCTGATTAATACAAAATAAAAAGGAAAAAAAATGTCTTCTTTAAACTTACAGATGTGCTGGTATGGGTTTCTAAGGAGATTCAAGAATACAATGGAATAAGCAGTGTTTGCAGTACCTATAAAGCCTGAGCACATGATTCACCTTTATTCCATCTCCCTATTAGCTAATCCTTTTGAGTGCAATCACTGCCCATCCCTATCTCTAAGTGGACACAATAGATTTTTTCATTGCTCCCTTAATTTAAAGTGCATTGCCTCATCCCTTTTTATTATCCAAATTCTACTCTTCTTTCAAATCACAGCTCAAGATTCACTTCCACTCTAAAGCCTTTTCCAAATATATCAATATGCAGCTCCTTTCCTATGAGTTCTTATTCCATTCAATTGGCATCTTGATTATGTTATACTTGTTATAATAGATCATCGGCTCCTTAAGAGGGAAATCATTTCTTCTTTTTAATCATTTACATCAATTCAGAACATTCTAGATGCTGAAAAGGAGAAGTAATAGAAAGTCATGGAACCATGAGATTTTCAAAAGAAGTTTTTTTCTGGGGGGAAAAATAACTTCGTCTAAGTTTAGAACTGTAAATTATAGAAGATCAAGGGAAATATGATTGAACCAAGTGATTCCTGGCATATATAATTGTGAGTGGTTGTTTGATGGTCAAACAATCTTGTTAATTGAATTGATTTAATATGGGAACAAGAATATGGCTAGGTTTTCCTGGAAAAAAAGGGAGAGAGTTTTTATGTAGGGGGATATTTGGAAGTAGGAAATGATCTAAAATCAAATGAGTTAATTATAACCCTTATTTTTTAACAGTGGCTAAGGCTCTGAATAACTAGATGAGGTGAGACAGAACTGTTGATGGCTTTGTTATCACCATCATCTTTATCAGCATATTTTTATATACACCCATATATTTTACATGTACCTCATTTGATCTTCTCAAAAAATCCTAAGGGATAGGAATCATTATTACTCTTACTTTTTCATTGAACTGAACAAACTGAAGTTTAGAGAAGATTTATTAGCCTCCTTTTGCTACTGAAACATAGCATCACAAACTTTGTAGCTTAGAACAACATGAATTTATTACCTTATAGTTATGGAGGTCAGAAGTCTGAAACTCCTTTCCTTGGCCCCAAATCAATGAGTTGGCAGGCCAGTGTTCCTTCTGGAGGTTCTAGGTAAGATTTTTCCATAGTCACTTCCTCCATTTTCATAGCCAGCAGCCCGTCTGTCTTTCTTTCTTCCTCCTCCCTCTCTCTTCTCTCTTACTTCTCTCTCTCCCCCTCCACCACCCTCTCTCTTCCATTCTGGCCCACTGAGACACTCCAGCATTATCTCCCTATCTCTAAATTATTTAACTCAATCCCATCTACCAAGTCCTTGCCTTGTAAGAAAACATATTCAGTCTGTCAAGCACCCTATTTCTGACTTATATGCAACCCTGTGAAGTAAACACACTATAGGTGTAAGTGGTCAAGAGAAAGACAGCTAAGATCCTATAGAATCCATATCCAGGAAGATGGGAGGCCAGTTCAATGTTAATCAGAAGAAAGATGCTAAGCAAAGATCTAAACTGGGATTCTTGAAGTGTGGAGAACCACTTCACTGGAGTTATCCAAAGAGTTTCTTTTCAATGCAATTCCTGAGATCATCTCAGCATCCTATATTAAAACCTCAGTATAACAAGTTTCAGAGGTAATTCTTATTTATCTTAAACTGTGAGAGCTACTGGACAAGGAAAAGGAGACCAATGGTGGAAGAGAGGTGGCTAAAAGAAACAGGTATTACAAGGCTCAAAAAATGTTCTACACCTAAAAAATGTTCAAAATTTAACATCAGCAGCACTGTAAGCAAGTAACATGAAACTTAAGTTCCACAGCCCATATACACTGCTCCACACATATGATTCTTATGAAATGTTAATATCACTAATGTTTTATCTTCAGCCAAAGGAACCCAGGTGATGCCCAACACTTTCTAGGCAAAGCAGCTTTATTCACTAAAAAGCTCTCATGGGAAAAACACATCTACAGATTCTTCCCTAATGATGTAAATCTTTGAAGAGCCATATTCGCTGCGTTTAGAGACACAAAATGCTCATTTCTGAATATGACCACCCTGCTAAATCAATGAATTAAAAATAACCTTGTTTATCTTGCACATTTCTCTGAAGAATTCAATATTGTGACAGATACTGTTTAGCTGTTCTTCTTTTACTCCTAGGATTTTAACCAACAGAACCCATGGTTGTTCCTTGACATACCACTAGCAAGTATCTTATACTCATGTATACGACAGTCCTGACAAATTTGATCTAGATTGAGATCCACAGGTAACCTTCAGGAACAGGGCCTTTATTTCTTTTCCCATGTTAAATTTCAACCCAAGTTTATTCAAGAGACAGTTGAAAGTAATCAATTATTTCTTCTGAAGGAGGCATAAATAAAGTCTCATTTCTTAGGCATAACATGTCACTTCAATTGATCTTTTAGTATGTCATGTCTCAAAAGATGTGCCTTTTACCTACAACCTCAGAGCAGATTGGAAGTTTCTTTTTTCTTAAATTTTCCAAGCTCTGACAAGCAAGTTTTCAAAACAAACAAAAAATCTCATTAGAAGATGAAGATTTTATCAACTTTTTCTCCTTTTACCCCTATCCCCTTTCTTCTCTCTTTGGCTGCTGTATAGATTTACTTTATTTCAAGTCACAGCAAGGTGTCTGAGAGGCCACAAAGACCCAGACCTTTCTCAGAGCCTCAAGGCCTCCTAACATGGATACCTGCCAAAACTGATTAGTTGCTGAGCAAAAATACAAGCACAGTGGTGGTTTGGCAAAACAACCTATCACCATTTGAAGGGTCATGTCACTGTGAGAAGTGCCACCAAAAGAATCCTATTTGCTGTGCGAATATCCTTTCTCCATTATCTCTGAGAGACAAAGAGAGAGAGAGGGCACGCTAAAGATATATTTCTGTCTCTTGTGTCTCTGATAATTTACTTTCAGATGTGCCCAAGGACTCTATTATGATTCCTTGAAAAGGGAAACAGAGGGCATCAATGTGTTAATGCCCATATATTGCTTAATAACATGGTAATGTCATGTACTAACTGGGCTTATGTTACTGATCTCAGCAGATACCATCACAGATCCTATCATAAAATGAGCAACCTATTACTGTCAGAGCTGCACACCAGTGGTATGGGATCCGTATTCTAAATTCAGATGTATTATTTGTTCTTAGTACATACCAACACATGCAGTCTTAAGGGGAGTGTTTAATTATAAGATTCACAACCAATGATTTGTTTTTAATTCCAGTATAATTAGTATATAGTGTTATATTAATTTCAGGGGTACAATACAGCGATTTCACAATTCTGTATGTTACTCAGTGCTCATCAAGGTAAGTGTACTCTTTACCTATTTCACTCATCCTCCCACCCACCTCTTCTCTGGTAACCACCTGCTTATCTTCTGCATTTAAGTCTGGTTCTCTGCACGCCTGAGTGCTCAGCCAGTTGAGCGTCCAACTTTGGCTCAGATCATAATCTCGTGGTCCATGAGTTTGAGTCCTGCATCAGGCTCTGTGCTGACAGCTCAGAGCCTGGAACCAGCTTTGTATTCTGTGTCTCCCTCTCTCGGTACTCCTCCCCCACTCATGTTCTGTCTCTCTCTCAAAAATAAATAAATAAATAAATAAAAGATTTTTTTTTTTAATTTAAGAGTCTGGATTTTATTGTTTGCCTCTTTTTTCCTTTGTGCATTTGTTTAGTTTCTTAAATTCCATATGAGTGAACCATATGGTATTTGCCTTTCTCTAACTGACTTATTGCACCTAGCATTATACCCTCTACATCCATCCCTGTTGTTTCAAATGGCAAGGTTTCATTCTTTTTTTATGGCTGCGTAATATTCCATTGTGTGTGTGCATGGGGGAAGTAACAGCACATTTTCTTCATCACTCATGTATCAATGAACACTTGGATACACACTTAATTATCAAAACAAACACCAAAGGCAGGTGACTCCTTTCAAATAAGAGTAGCAATCACATGAGATACTAATCTAGATTCTGAAAAAAAGCAAAATAGCTCCTATTCCTTGGCTCCTGCTTGGCTCAGTCACTTAAACATTGGACTTTGGCTCAGGTTTGAGCCCCATGTCAGGCTCTGTGCAGAAAGCTCAGAGCCTGGAGCCTACTTTGGATTCTATGTCTCCTTCTCTCTCTGTCCTTCTTTGGGTTATGCTCTGTCTCTGTCTCTCAAAAATAAACAAACATTAAAAAATAACCTTTATTCCTAGACCTTACAATTGTATAACTGCATATAGATAAGAGTACTTGTCAAAACTAAGTGGTATGATTTGAGGGCTCAGAAAAAAATATACACTCCAATGATTGACTTTTGCTACTGAAGTCATTTGGATGTTTGGTCATTCATTCATATAATATTTATTGAGGCTTACTAGGTGCAGTCTCCTATTTTAGATACCTAGGATGTTATCATGGGCAAAATAGGGTCATTCCCTACCCTTGGATTCTTAGCTTTCTTAAGGCCTTAACTAGAACTATCCCTAGAAGCAGTTATGTCTTAAGTCATAATTAGGTATTCAGTGAAGGAATAATTTCCCAATTTCATTTAAAAAGCAAAACTACTCTTAAAAAAAAGAAAAAATCAAACAATAAAGCTCATAAGCAAGACTCTTTGAGAAAAAAATATAAATGTGCAGGGATCTAGGAGGATAATGAGTTGGATTTACCATGAGTCAGACTGAGCTAGACTTGGACATCCTATGTAAGCAACAGTTATCAGAAAAGTCAAACATATAAGTATGTACCCGGTAGAAATTTCTTTTTCGTTCCTCAGTAAGGTAGAAACTGTTAATTGCAATTCACCAGAAATAATTTTAAAGAATAAAAATAATTTCCTTGCCAAATGCTATGAGCAATTAGAAATGGAGCTAAGCTTTCTGAAGCGATGACTAAGTAGGGCTAAGGAGAGGTCAGTTCACATATACACAAGACACACTATCCCTTAAGAGTAGGAGTTAAGTAAAGGTTCATGCATTGTAACAACTATCAGATTTGGTATAACCCTGACCAGCATTAAATCATCTTTATCTTTCTTCTTTCCCTGGCAAATTAAGAAGAGCCTTTCTCATAGATCACATTTTATGATTCATCATTCATTTTAGGAGTAAAAGATTAGCATATATGTAAACCCCTAATAAAACCACAGAATCAGCTGATACTACAACATCCTATAGTTTTCAACCTCTGGGGGCATTGTAGTTTTTTTGTCAGTCAATTAATACTAAAAGCATAAATATTCTCTCAGGAGAAGGGGGAAATGTCTGAAACTTTATTCATAGCTTGCTTTCTTTTCTTTTCTTTCTTTCCTTCTTTCTTTCCTTCCTTCCTTCTTTCTTTCTTTCTTTCTTTCTTTCTTTCTTTCTTTCTTTCTTTCTTTCTTTCTTTCTTTCTTTCTTTCTTCTTTCACATTAGAGTGAGTGAGCAGGGGAGAGGGGCAGAGAGAGAGAGAGGATTTAAGCTGAGAATGGAGCCTGATGCAGGGCTTGATTCAATGTACCTGGGATCATGACTTGAGCAAAAATCAAGAATCAGATGCTCAACCAAATGAGCCACATAGGCACCCTATAAAGGGTCTCATTCTTAAGAACATAGAGAATGACTTAAAAAGCCCTGACCGTATGGAAACCCAACCACACAGAACTTTACACCATTCATCTAACTGCAGAAAATAAAGTTCCCTAAAATCTAAGAAACAAACTAGCACACAGGCGTGCACACACACACACACACACACACATTCCAGGATTCCACAGTTAAATTTTTCAAAATTAGAAGACATTCCAGCAGGGTTGAAATTGATTTCAAATATCTGGTATGACAAATCCAAAACACATATCACCTCCTACTGAAACACCTTCAGTATTTCAGATCCATATTGATTTTGTGATCTTTAAATGGACATGCAGTCTAACACTGCCTGATAAGAATGCAGCTATTAAGTTTATCCCTTCCCAGAATAAGGGAAAACAATGCAGGAAAGGTTCTGACACCTGACATTCACTGATGATGACTCTGCTTTGAGAAAAGTTATAAAAATGATGGAAAGGAAAAAGAATTACAGATATTTTCAACCCAGCTACTGGGTGATTAAAATAGTAAGATACTCTTGTTTGAACCTTCTTAACTTTTACCAAGAGCCAACATTTGCTCCATTTTAAAGAAAAGTTGATTTAAAGTAAGGAGCTAGAAGATAGCAAGATTTGAGCATGATGAGAGGGCATGTAGAATATCAGAGTGTTGTCAGATTCTTTAGAAAAAATATGAGGGAAGAATGCTAGTAGGTGAGACCAGAAGTTCAACTTGTTTTGTTCTTGAGATTAAATTCTCTCAAAATAACATTACTATTAGTGATACTTAATCCTCTGGTCCACATTTTATCTATTCTCATTCTCTTCAAAATCTAATGGGAAAAAAATCATCTCTTCCTCTACAGGTGGCCTGGAGGAGAACCCATGTGAACTTTTCAGCAGGGAAGCAGCAAACATTAATCTGACAGAAGCCAGCAGGAGATACACGGATGGGGTTGCCACGTGACATCAGGAATCTTCCCTCTTCAGAAAACAGCATGGCAATTATTGCAAATAATTACTTTTAGAAACAAAGCTTTATTTTTGGCAAGTCTAAGTTAATTTTTACGTTTAAAAGTTTCTGCTACTACAGTGCATGTTACCAAAAAAATCATGAAGTTGAATGAAAATATAACACTTCATTGAATAAAAAATAATTTGAGAAGTTCAGACCTATGAAAAACTGAAGTAGTTGTGTATATTAAGTGGCTATTATGTGGCTACTCTAATTAAAGGTAGCTCTCAAATTTCCACAAGTATAATTTCTAAAATGGGTTCAAGATACAAAATGGGAAGCATATAAGATATAAGGTGAGAATCAGGTGGTCCTCAATTTATATACAACTGTATCACAAAGAGTTTCTACATGAATATGAAGCTGCATGTTCCTCTTGGGTGTAATTCTTCTCCTATCTTTTTATTCTAAACAACTGGAGAGTGCTTATCCTGAGCCACCTTGTCTGTCATGTAGATACAGAAATGTGTTGAGTAAAAAAGTTCCTTTAATGATTCCTGGGTATAATTCAACCTACCTCCAATGAAGATTCTGCTCTATAATGATGTAGAAACGGCTGCTACTAGTGACAGAAAAAGACAGAATTAAGAAAGCATTTGTCCCATAGAAACAGTGGGACAGATGATAGGTATATTAGAAACAATTCCAATATATTTAGCACATTGTGTGTTAAGATGACTTTGCAATTTGGCCAGGGAATAAAATAATCATTCATTATGTTTTTGCAGGAAATTTATAGGAAAATGCCTTCCAAGATCTAAAAGAACTCACAAATATTTGGAATGTTACTCACTCATCACTTGAGAAAGAGTCTAGATAATAACAGAATGTCTTTGAACAAAGAAAATGACCTAGAATGCTTCCCTGATAGCCGTGAATTGCACTAGTATATCCTGCTAGTTCATAGTCATTTGAAATGTTCTCATTGCCCTTGAGGGAAATTTTGGTGTGATCCGTTCTCATTCCCTTTACTCAAAATATGTATCAACTGTTTTAAAATATTTTTAATGATACTTAAAAATATATTTATGCAAGATGAGAGACAAAATAAATGGTATTGTTGAGATCATAGAGATAAACCCATGTAGTGCAGTGGCCCTGTCCTTGAGATGTCTCGTTGGCAAGTTACTGGGACTTTTCCCCAAAACTGGCCAAATATTGACTATTTCATTAATCTCTGCCTTGATGAATAAGATCTTGTTAGATGAAGTCTAAGATCTCGTTCCCAGCCATGATATTCTATGGTTATATGAGGTCATTCTTGGTGAAATTGAAGTAATTCTGAAAGCCAAAGAGATTTGTACTTTCTGTACAGCAAAGTTAATCAGTACAAAAGCAACTTTTTCAGAATGCATTCTTTCCAACTGCTTTATGTTCATTGATCTTTATTTATATTCAGGATAGGAAAATGTACCCCAGAAGAGAGATGGCATAACATAATTGGTTCACAAAGAGTGCACCATGGGCCTGCTAAATCATCTGCCCTTTAAAGAAAAATATCACTGGGCTATAGTTTCAGTAGATCTAGGAGAATAACAAAAGAAGGAACTAGAAACAAGATCATTATGTAACTCCCATAAATTAAGAAAAAATTAAATGATGAACTAAAGCTTCAACACCTTATGATTACAGATAATAGGACTGTGATATATTAAAAACAATAAATCATAAGATAACTATTCTATCACTAATCATTAGAAAATTCAGTGAATATATTTTTGAAGAAGAGTGAAGCAAAAATATTTTCTTCAGACATGGGCCATATTTACTAAGTGTACCAAATCAAAAATTACAATGGTGAGGTTGGAATTTGTCATCACCCTCATTTTATCCAAGCATTAAACAATGTATTGTTTGCAGTTGAGTAATTTTAACTCATATTAATGGCCAAATATTAAAGCAACTTTTAAATCAATGAAATTGACAACCTGTTACTCAATGTGAACAATTGATAATCAAGATATAAGCTATAGTAAAAATAGGAATAAAAGGAATCAATGTTTATAACATAAATTTTGACCTAATTTGGAAAAATACATCAAAAACTACTGAATTGGATGAACTTTCATAGAGATAGGAATGGTCAAGGAGCAAAGAGTGTAGGGCAAGTTTATTATGGATGAGTTAAGAATTAGCAGTGGATCAAATAATAGTTCTAAAGTACATGACCCTTTTAGAGTCCATGCCCTCCCGAATATCAGTAAGTGAGAAAAGTAGGAGACAGAAACTTCAAGTGAACCTGAATATCAGAAAACAAATAGGATCAAAACCCAGAGTTCAGGAAATGGTCTTAAACTGAGAGGGAAAAACAGACAAGTTGGTAGTATCTCTAATAAGGTGTACTTTTCACACTTTCAAAGGGAGGTTTAGTGCTTCCAATGCGCTAAGCTGGAAAGAACAGAGAAAAATAATAGAGAACAGCACTGGGGAGGGGAATGAAAGGAAGAAGAATAAGGCTCTTTCTGGTTATCTATACTGAGATTAGAAAAACTTCATAAGGAAACATTGGTCGTATTTGCTTTAAGTAAAAACAAGTGTAGGGAGGAACATTTTCCCTTCTTTCCTTTGAGATTTTTTTGCTGATCTGTTATTTAAATTGACATAAAACAGAATAACAGAATGAAATAAATTTAATCACATACATATGGGAGCCCCATAAGAGTATAATACCCACAGGCAGTCAGATAACTGGCTTATATGCCATTTTGAGTTAAGAAGAAGGGACAGTGGCTTGAGACTTCAAAGCGAAGAAAGACAATTCTCAGGAAGATGGGAAGAGCAAATGTTTGATGAGCAAAATCTGCCTTACCCTGCAGAGACAATGAGACACTGAGAGGAATTTGATCTTCAGACCTCGTTAAGCTTCTCCTCAATTTACCACACCTGGCTCACATTCTTGGCAGTTATTTCTGGTGATTGTACTCTTCCTGGACCAGGCCCTTTATCCAGATTCTTTTAGACAGTTAAGAGAGAAGTAAAAACCTCTTTCTAAGTATTTTGGGACTCAATTCAGGTCAGCTCAAAGTACTCCACATGCCAAAGTGGCACATTTTGGGGAGGCTTATGCTGAACCCCTTCACAAGGCTTAGGCTCTTATAGAAAAGAAAAACACCAATGAAATTTGTTTTAACATCAACTAGTTTCACCTATTCTAGAAATAAAATAATTATTAGAAATGTCGGGGCTCCTGGGTGGCTCAGTGGGTTAAGCGTCGGACTTCGGATCAGGTCATGATCTCAAGGCATGGGTTCGAGCCCCATGTCAGGCTCTGTGCTGACAGCTAGCTCAGAGCCTGGAGCCTGTTTCAGATTCTGTATCTCCCTCTCTCTCTGACCCTCCCCTGCTCACACTCTCTGTCTCTCTCAGAAATAAATAAAAAAACATTTTTAAAAAATTGAAATGCCAAGTCAGGAATAACATAGGAAAATAAATACTTAAGATAGGGGTTCCAGGCTTCTCTCTCAAAGAACATACACTTCAGTGGTAAACTAAAATGAAGACCCTCAAAAACTACTATCAAAGACATTACATAGGCAATGAACTATTTGACATTGATATTAGCAATATTTTTTGGACCTGTCTCCTCAGGCAAGGTCAATCAAAGCACAAAGAAGAAAATGGACCTACTAAAACACTTATGCACAGTGAAGAAAGCCATCAACAAAATTAAAGGGTAACCTAATTAATGGAAGAAGATATTTGCAAATAATATAACCTATAATAGGTTAATATCCAAAATACATAAAGAATTCACACAACTCAATATCAAGAAAACAAAAAAATCTAATTAAAAAAATGGGCATAAGACCTAAATAGACATTCTCTAAAGAAGAGACACATATAGCCAACAGATATATGAAAAGATGCTAATTTTCCTAATCATCAGGGAAATACAGATCAAAACCACAAGGAGATATCATTTCACACCAATCAGAATGGGAAGTGTCAAAAAGACAAAGAATAACAAGTTTGGCAAGGATGTGGAGAAAAGGGAACCCTCCTGGACTGTTGGCGGGAATGCAAAATTGTGCTGTCGCTATGGAAAACAGTATGGAGGTTTTTTTAAAAAGTGAACAATGGAAATATCCTATGATCCACCAATTCCACCGAACAAAGTTAAAATACTAATTTTAATTTTAATAAATATGTGCACCACTATGTTCATTGCAACATTATTTACAATAGCTAAGATAAGAAGCAACCTAAGTATCTCTTGACAGATGAATGGAAAAAGATATATGGATTCCAAGCTCACATACATACATACATATATACATACTGTGGAATATTACTTCATCATAATAAAAAATGAACTCTTGCCATTTGTAACAACATGGATATACTTTGAGGGTATTATGCTAAGTAAACTAAGTCAGACAGAGAAAGACAAATACTGTATGAAATCACCTATACGTGGAATCTAAAAAACCAACCAACCAGACAAAGAAACAAGGAAATAGATTCATACATACAGGAACAAGCCGGTGGTTGCCAAAGGGAAAGGGGCTGGGGGAATGAGTGAAATTGGTGAAGAGGATTAAGAGGTGCAAAATTCTAGTTAGCACCTTCTAAGTCATGAGGATGTAATGTTCAGCACAGGGAATATTTTTAATAATATTGTAACAGCTTTGAATGGTGACAGGTGGCACCTAGATTTATCCTGGTGATCACTTCATAATGCATATAAATGTTGTAGTGCTATGTCATACACCTGAAACTAATATCATATGTCCACTACACTTCAATTAAAAAAAAAAATTACAGACATGGATCCAATGAGAAATAGAAAGTACTTTAGGGATTAATAAGAGAAATATTCTGTTATTTTCAATGAAAGGAATTAGCACTATTACTACATAACACATCATTCCAAATCTTAGTGGCTTAAAAGAGTAATTATTAATGCTCACATGTCTTTGCGTCAAGGAGTGTGGTAGCATAACTGCTTTGGGAGTATAACTGCTAGGAAAGTGAAAAGCAAGGGCAAGACAAGGGGAAATAAACAGAGCTCTGCTCATACCATTAAATCCTGACATAGTAAAAATGAATATTATTACCTGTAAGTATTAATAGAGAAAAGACTTTTAAAAAACATAATGTGAAGAAGAACTGAGTTTCAAAAAAATAATTATATTGTGATAACATTTATCGGTTTTAACAACATGAAAATATTAAATATTATTTATTATTTCAGAATACACACATATATAATTAAAGTGGAAACATACACTAATTTGATAAACAAGGAGATTAGTTACCTCTAAAGAAAGAAAGAAGGATAAGGAAAAGAAAGAGAGGAAAAGAGAAGGGATAATTGAACAGTGGGACTCAAATGAATCTGTAATGTTTAATTTAACGATCAGAAGCGTGGATGACAAAATATGAAGATTTGACAAAGCTGGGTGATGGTAGAATATTCAGTATGATTTTTGTTATATTTTTCTCTATGTTTAATACCTTTTGTAGTAAATCATGTGTTATGTGTGGAGAAGTTCTTTATTCAGAGAATGGTATTATTGACAGAATAAGAAGCTTAATTAATTCCATTAAAGATACTCTTAATAAGGCTGGCATATTTCCCACTCAGACTGACACTGCCCGTGATATAGGCATAGCTGCTGTTTGTTCAGAGATATTCAAACATGCCAGAGAATTTTTTTTTTAGAGAACTCAAAGATGTATAGAGAGCTAAAAGTCAAGTACTGGAGAAAATATGTTCCAGACTACTGCAAATGTCCTCAGTTCAAATAATATTTTAATAAAAAATTGTGTGTAGGCTAAAGCTGCAGCAAGAAAGTATATGGTTGAATGGATTTGCATCATGACTTTGAAATAAATATATAAATCTCCTCACCCCAATCTGTGCACATGCTTTGAAAAACCAAAACCAAAACCACAGATATTTTACATTTAAATATAACTATAAACTTAACAGGATGTTCCACATAGGTAAAATCTGTCATTTGAACAATTTGGTGTGAATATTGAGAAAATGCAATGGCTATCAGGTTTACCTAAGAAATGAGATTATATGCTAAATGCTTAACTTTGGGAAAACAGCACATCCTAATATACTCTCATGTCAAATACAAACTTAAGTACAGTATGCTCTACTTATTCTCAGAGAAGTTTAGACCTCTGAGGCTAGCTTCTCACCTAAGTGCAATATCATGTCCACATGCCATAATATGAGCATCATCACAAGGAAGGAGTCCTGTACAAAATCGTTTCCTCTACCAGCTAGTTCTGGCTATGAAAATGAGCTCAAGCAATAAGCACTTTTGTGATTGGTTGTGGTAGAGTGAGAAAGCTCTTGAGAGGAAATGTTCTGTCTTACAGAAAACAAACTCAGATGGAACTAGGGAAAAAGAGATGCACTTGGAAAGAGTACTAGACGAGGGGGAATAAAACACAGGTGTTCCTGGAATGATGAGGACAGAGTGCATCTGTAGGAAACGATGCCAGGGTATGTGGGTATGTAACTCACTCAAGGAGCACCACAGCTGCCTGTAGTTACCCCAGCCCCTAAAGAAGAAGGCTATTTCTCTCCAAGATGGATGGTCTTAGCAGAACACATTGCTCTAGGTGGGAAACAGTAGGGTTTAAGCTGGAGATGTGAACCCTAAACTGCTCTTCATAAAAAGCAGTGAGAAGTTGGAGATGCTGAAAGTCTAGTAGGGACTGGAGGTGAGAGCGAAGGAGATCAAAGCAATAACACATTTGGAGGCAAGATCTAAACAGGATGAGAAAAGCTTTTCATCTGTCCATTTTGACATTGATAGGGTGTCCTCTATGGAATTCTGATGCTGGTGTGCATAGCATTTAGCCACATGCAAGAGCCATTTAGCCAGAAAGAAGTAGTAACTCTGCATTGCTTAGTTGTCCTGTTTTTGTATCTGTCCCTCTGTTCTTCTACCTTCGGTGGAATCATTTGTGTATACCCCTTCTTTCTACTGTTTCACTTAAAAACATAATAAACAGGGGCTCATGGATGGCTCAGTGGTTAAGGGTCTGACTTCAGCTCAAGAAATGATCTCACAGCTCTTGAGTTTGAGCCCTACACTGGACTCTGTGCTGACAGCTCAGAGCCTGGAGCCTGCTTCAGATCCCTGTGTCTCCCTCTCTCCCTGACCCTCCCCCACTTGTTCTCTCTCACTCTCAAAAATAAATACATTAAAAATAAATAAATAAATAAATAAATAAATAGAACGATAATAAGCAGAACTTCTCAACCAAAGGCTATGTTACTTAAATATATGTAAGAATGGTTCTTAATTCTTAAAATTGACAATGCTATCAATTAAATGTTAAATTCAAGCTGACTTTATTCAAATTAAAATGAATACAACTGGTAGAAATAATCAACATAATAAGTTGACAATGACCAACAACACACATATTAAAGCATGTTATTCATTAAAAATTGTTGGAAAAATCAATTTGGGGGCAAAATTTAGATTTGGAAGACTCAGTTTGGGGAAATTCAAATTATTATTGAAAACAAAATAGTCACAAAAGAAAAACAAGGAGCTATAACTGATATGATTTTATACAGTTAAGGTACTGACCTCTGAAGTAACTTTATATCAAAATTAAACCTCCAAAAAAATTCTAAACTGTTTAAATTTCAAACCAATCAGAATAAAAATTAAGATAATTGTATTGTATAAAAAATAGATCACTTCTAATTATATTTGGCTAACTCTTTTATTTTACAGCAAAAATACTTTTTAAGTGAAAATTTATACAGAAATAATTCTGATAAAGTATTTTCACTGAAAAGGGTCTTAGGAACCTTAAAATATTCCATACCCAGTGGAGTCCTTGCCAATTAGAAATTCCTGATTGTTGATGCCAAGGATGGAGTAGTAAGAAAAGAACTTCAAAGAACAGGGATATCTGATACTCACTTTTTACATAAATTGTTCTCTATTACTGCAATGCCTCCTCCCAACTCTAAATCTTCAGTATAATTTTCTGTCTACAAAGGTTTTCTGTGAGTGAAATATGGGAGAACTTGAAGACACGGACAATGTTCCTTATTTGAGTAGATTATGAAGAAGGCAGCAAGAGGAAGTGACAAATAGGTAGATTAAGTGCAGAGTGAACCAGAAATTAGAATTAGAAATGACTGTGAGAATGTACACTTCTGGGAATTCACAGAAATGTTGGGAAAAGCATTGGATTTCTTATTGGACATAAAATAGGGGATGCAAATCAATTTTAAATGTATCTCAAAGGAGAGAGTAACATCTAATGATGTCATGATTATATTCAGCACTAAGGAAATCTATCTACTTCCCAGAGTAGACCTAATGGACTCCAAAAATGTAACTATAAAAGTAAATAATTACCTTATTTTGTAAATGTATATAGCACAATATATATACTATATATACATATAAATGTAAATGTTTATAGCATAGGTACTTACGGAAGAAAAAAAAACTAACAGATTTCTCTATATAACTAAGTCTCTTTCCATGTCCCAACAGGAAAACATCATAAATATGAGAGTTCTACATTTTCTAAAATAATTAAAACTTTACCAGGGAGACTACATCCCATGTGAGGACCATAAATAAGCAGAATAGCTACACAATTTTTATGTTCAGTAAGGAAACTAAACCCAAAGAAGGGCCTTATCAAGTTGCTATTTTCTTTTTAAAAAGAGTGAGACTCGGGCTTATGAATACTCAGTGCTCAGTCCTTTATTATCCTTACCGTAGCACAGGTGATGGAAAATGTCTCAGCTTTGAGGTTGGAAGTCTGCCATTTTGAGAGTTGGAAATCTCAGTTCATATTCTAGAATAGAAATAGCATTTGGTTTTTTGGTTCATTTTGTTTTTCTTTTTGGAAAGACTGCTCTTTGATCTGCTTGGGTGCCACTTAATTGAGGCCTTCCATTTATACATACATACAGAATAAACTTCTCTATTGTTCTTGAAGAAAACTTGAGTTAGAAGGATGTGATCTTTGGTCTATTAACTTAAATAGGTTTCCTTAACAGGGCAGCAGCATAGAAAGTTGGAGAAATCCTTTATTTAATCATCAATTTATTTTGTGTTTCTCTCTCAAAAAAATTAGGATTTTCTAAGTTACCTCTACTTGTTCATGTGTATCTTTCTGAGGAACAATATTAACACCCAAGATCAGACTTTGTCCAGAAAAGGTGAGAGAGTCCTGACCTCACTGTTACCTCACATAGAAAAAAAAAAAAAGCAAAAATGGAAACAAAAACAAAAACTATGTAAAGGAATGGGTATGGACTTGACACAGCTTCAAACTAGACTAAGTTTGACAGTGTCAGGAATAATTCGGGATTCAAACACTTAGTTTTGATAAATATACTACAGAATAGGAGGGCTGCCTTTCCTGGTGAATATAATGCATACCACACATTTGTGATGAAAGACAGTAATGAGCATAAGAAATTTGGGGATATTTGTGAAGAAAATAAGTCATATTCTTGTGACAAGATAGGAAACAGAGTGGAAGAGGAAAAAACTTCTGCATTTCTCAGAGACACAAAAGGATAGCATATGTGAAAACTGAGATGTACAAGTCTCAGGAGATTGCCATTGTGAGGGCTGAATTTACCTCCCCCACTGCACCCCACCCATGGCACGGAGTAACCTTGTAGGAGCTGAGCAGACGTCCTGGCAAAAGATTGTAAAAAGTTAGTAATTACATGTAATTATGTGACAACATATTCTGTGTCACTACTGCAAAGTTTCAGCAGTCTTGTTAAGAGTCCTGTCCTGGCCCAATCTGTGTTGTAGGGAAAGAAAAGGAGTGAAGCTTTTTCCTTCCTCAAGAACATGGAATGTTTGAGATGAGAAGACAGGGTTGGGATAGTCAAATGACCCAGATATCAAATTGGAAGGAACAGGTGAGGATGGATGCAAATTATAGGTCATGAATTATTGAAAGCAGTACATCAGAATAGCTGTCAGTGGAGTAGCTTTGCTTAGCTAAGAGTTCTCGCGCATGGATTAGCAGCTGTGGAAACAGTTAGTGATAATATTAGAAGATATAAAACCAGAGCAGAGCAAGTGGAAGGCCTTTTCCAGAGCACAGTAGAGTTCCTATTCTAAGAAGCTCCCAGGAATGAAATAGAGATATCTTTAAAGGGGTGCCACTTTCCCAAGAGGAGATCATGGATCAAACACCCTCTAACCATTGGGGGGGTGAATGGAGCATAATTTCATTTTATAGCACTAGGCTGGTGAAACAGAAGCACATGGTTAAACAATGAAAGACATGGATAAGCTGTTCAAGGATATACAGTTGCTTTAAGATGACACACCATTTCCACAACAGAGCTAGTACTTCTAGGAGTGGTCAGATTTTACTCTTGGCTGACTGATGCAGAACTACCTCACCTTAGTCTTTCTTTCGGGTAATGCAGATTTCAGCTCGCCACGCCACCTACTTTCCTGCCCTGCTAGTAGATCTGGGCATCCATCTTCAAGGTGCCCTTTACACTCAACACATGAGTTTGCTATCAGCCTTCTTGATTTCCAATTCTGCTATTCCTTCTAAGGGGTACTTGCAAAGAATGCTGCAGAAATGGTTTCTCTTCCCTTCAACCTTCCAGGGATACTTGGATCTGGATAACACCCCTAAGAACAGGGATCCAGCCTGGAGAGAAGACTTCAAACCAAATCCATAACTGACCTATGCCAGGGTATTCCAAAGTAAAAATCTGAACACTTCAAAAATAAATATAACATTCTTATTAAATATACTGGCTTAACTAGAATTTGGAGGTCTTTAATTTTTTTTTCCATATGTCAGTTCCAATGACTGTATCTTGAGGAAGCCATAGATCAAGAGAATTAAGGAAAATAACTGCTGAGCCAGGGAGGCTATTAGCACACTGACATCCATAAAGCAATCTCTTTAAATGATGATTTCACCCAAAGAGAGGGGGCATTTCTACAACTCTTCACAGAAATATCCTTGCATTCCTGCTTGACTAACTGCTCAGATTAATCCTAATGTTTAATTTCAATTTTTTTCCTAAGCAAAATTTATAGTTTATATGTTTGGATTTTGCTTTGGAAACATGAAAGAGTATCAGATATTTTTCTCTCAACATCTTTTATAGATTTGGTTTTTGTCTTTCTTCCTTTAGTCTGAATGCTCTTGGCTCATTTCATCTCTTTATCATTATGTTTTTTTAACCTCTAGTAATCCTTATGTCTCTCTTGTGTTGGACACAAAGACATCAAGTCACTTCTCTAAAAGTGTTACCCATAATTGAACATACTATTCTCTTTTAAATCAGTGATAAATTATCCTTGTTTCAATTATTTATTTAGTTAAGTCCTATGACTCAAAACATCTACTGTTAAATGGTTAAATGCAATTTGGTCTTAGGCTAGGTTTTTTTTTTTTTTTTTTTTTAAGAAGTCTACTGATAGCTAGTATCAAAGAAATATCTTCCAGAATGCCACCAATTTAGCAACAAACATTGAGGCCTTGGTGCTTGGCTTTATTTGTTCTTACTAAATCCATGTTGGTTATTGATTGACTTTTCAACCCCAGTAGATAGTCAGAGATTTTCTCTTTTCCACAGCCTGAATGGGATCCCAGGAGAGCTTCATGTAGTATACAGACTTCTGGAAGGGAGCAGAAGGGAAAGGACTATAAAAACAAATTATTGGTAAGGGAAGTGGGAAAAGATATTCTGTTAAAAGGAATTTACTGAACAATTTATTGGCAAGACTTTCTTGAGTCATTCACAGGAGTTAGACCTAGGGGGTTTTAGAGACATACAAGTTCAATATAAATCAACAATATGAGATAACAATATGAAGAAAAATCTACCTCAATCTTAGGTTATACAAGAACAGTATCACATAGAGAGGTTACAAGCTTATATTAGTTTTGTAATATAATAAAATTAAGTTTAGTTTCAAGTTCTTAAGTCATTTTATGCAGGGGAGGTAGCATAGGAAAAGAGTTAAATTTTGCTTATTATTTACCATGTACCAGCAACTTGGCTAGACATTTACATAAACTAACACATGAAATGTTATGCCTAAATCAACCATTTGAATATACAGAACATATACAACACCAAAAAACCAATCTGATGAAAAAATGGGCAGAGAACCTAAATAGACATTTTTCTAAAGTAGATATACAGATGGCTAATAGACATGTGAAAAGATGCTCAACTTCACTAATTATTTGAGAAATGCAAATCAAAACCACAAAGAGATATCACTTCGTGTGTCAGAATGGCTGGAATGAAAAAGACAAGAAATAATAAGTGTTGATAATGTTGAGAAAAAGATATCCTTGTACTCTATTGGTGGGAATGTAAATCAATATAGCCACTGTGAAAAACAGTATGGACATTTCTCAAAAAATTAAAAACAGAAATACCATATGATCCAGTAGCAGAATGCTGGGCATTTGCCCAAATAAAATGAAAACACTAGTTTAAAAAGATGTATGTACCCTTCTATTTATTGCAGCATTATTTATAATAGCCAAGATATGGAAGAAACCTAACTGTCCATTTATAAATGAATGGATAAAGAAGATGTAATGTACACACACACACACACACACACACACGGATACCCAGTGGAATATTACTTAGCATAAAAAAGGATGAGATCTTGCCATTTGTGACAACGTGGATGGACTTAGGGGGTATTATGCAAAGTGAAATAAGTTATACATAGAAAGACAAATGCCATATGATTTCATTTATATGTGGAAAACAAAAAACAAAACAAACAAAAGGCAAAAACAGACCCATAACTACAGAAAACAAATTGATGGCTGCCAGAGAGAAGGGGTGGTGGGGGATGGGCAAAATGAGTAAAAGGGAGGGGGAGGTACAGGCTTCTAGTTAAGGAATGAATAAGTCGCAAACATGAAGGGTACAGTATAGGGTATTGTAATAGTGTTGTATGGTGACAGATGGTAACTATACTGTAATGAGTATAACATAATAAGGGTTGTTGAGTCAATAGAGTATATACCTAAAATTAATGTAATATTGTGTGTCAACTACACTTCAATTAAAAATACTAACACTTTTTTTAAAAAAAATCAATCATTTTACATACGTTTTACTTTTCTCTTTTGGATATGAGAAAACTCAAGAAGATTAAGTAACAAAGCTCACAAATAAACTAAACTCTGATGACCAAATCCATGTTCCTGCATTTTTTAGTACTGAAAAATTTAATAAACTTACATGTTTAAAAATGAGAGAATGATTAAAACATTTATTACAAATACATGCAATAGACACGGCAACATATGCCCTTTGCAAGTATGACCTTTCTCTAGTATCCATTACAAAGGAAAAGCATTATCTCATAGACCTCCTAGCTGGTTGACTTAGAAGGGTTCTTAAGTACTGTGCATCCTCATGGCTGATCCCAGAACTGAGACCACTTGCTGTACTAATGAGTTGCCATTCTAAATTTCTGAATACAGAATAGGGCTTCCTCTATTTTTTTAAATTTTACTTATTTATTTTGAAAGAGAGAGAGAGTGAGAACATGAGCAGGGTATGGGCAGAGAGAGCGGGAGAGAGAGAATCCCAAACAGGCTCTGTGCTGTCAGTGCAGAGCCCAACTCAATCCCATGAACCATGAGATTGTGACCTGAGCCCAAACTAAGAGTTGGGTATTTAACCAACTGAGCCACCCCGGTACCCCCAGAGTCTTTCTTCTCAATGGTTTAAATAAAAAGCAGGTCCCAAGGCTAGAAGGAGACCTTCTTCACTCTTCTAATGAAAATTTGGGCTAATCAAAGAGAATTATAATGTAAGAGAAAAAGTTTAAATATATTTGCTAACTATCACTGTTCCTATATTCTAAAGGATAAGGACCCAATAAATTAAACGATCCCAGAAGATTCCTTTATGAGCATCTCCCAGCCTATACTCAAGCAGTAGCTACACTACCTCGATAAGGTGGGTGAACAAGAAAACTTAAGATTGAAAATAAATTAATTTGGCAATTTGATTGACTGACCATCTTGGATACAATTGCTTGTCAGACTTCTATGATATTGATGGTGGAAAATGCTTATGATAAAAATATTTCTGATATGTATTTTAATATTGAAATAGTTTGTCAGTATTAAGAAAGAAAGAACATCTAAAATGAGATACCATTTTTGAAGGTAGAGAGCATTTATATAATATTCTGTATCACTTTTTAAAGTTTTTTCTTCTAAATTTATTTTCCCCAAATTCATATTCTTAATTTTATAATTCATAGACTTTTGACAAGTTTATAAAATTTAAGTGTTTATAAAATTTCAATATTACACCTATTCTTTTTTTTTTTTTTTTTGGTTGTCAAATTGATCCTTTATTAAAATATTTTCCTTTGTAATTCTTAACTAGCCGGGCATTCCACTGCACCACTATTGATGTCATCTATGATGTCATGAGGGTGGCAGCCATCAACATTGCAGCCCACAGACTGGGCGGTCCCCAGAATCTCTTTAATGGTCCCAGAGAGTTCTCTGGCTAATGATCGGTGCTGCATCTGTCGGGCAATGTTGACAATCTCATCAAAAGTGATATTTCCACTGTGCTTAATGTTTTTCTGCTTCTTTCTGTCTCTTGGCGGTTCCTTGAGGGCTTTGATAATCAGGGCGGAGGCAGATGGTACCACTTCAATCTGGGCCTGTCTGTTCTGAATGGTCAGTTTCACGTTAATCCTCATACCCTTCCAATCACCGGTTGCCTTGGCGACGTCATCACCAAACTTTTTTGGAGACAGACCCAGCGGGCCGATCTTCGGGGCCAAGGCAGGCGTGGCACCGACTTCGCCACCGGTGCACCTCAGGTATAAGACTTTGATCTCCTTGGGGTCGAATTTAGGAGGCATGGTGGAGGCGGTTGGTGTCGGATGAACCCGGTCTCGGGACGACCGAAGACTGTTGCACTGTTGCCTCCTCCGAGCTGAAAGCCAAAAGCATATTATACCTATTCTTAATTACTGCTGCTTCTAAACCTAATTATTCATCAATTTCTGTGGCTTCTATAATCAATTTCTTCTAAAAGGGTCTATTTCATCTTTATCATATCGTGTTCTCCCTAACCTATTTAAAAATGCCCTTCATAATCTCTTTAACCTCTTTGCTGGTATTTTCTCTTTCCTAGTATCTATAAAGGATATCACCTATTTCTAAATTACCTCTAACTTTTTTATCATCTATAACCATCATTCAAGTCAATCCTACATGTTTTTCTTCAGTGAAGATACTTATTTTCCTATTGATGTCTGATAATTTCATGGTAAATACCTATTCAAAGTTTCTAGTTCTTTATGGACACAACTGTAATCTGCTCTGCTTTAGTTATGGTGTCCTTTAAAATACTCATGAATTTTAATATTTCCTCTCTCACTGAAACATAATAACTTTATACTTTAATTCCTGCAAATTTGATTTATTGGAAGCTAATGGTATTGAAACACTGTTGTATGTGGTCTTATTATTTAATAATCTAAATTTTAATATCTTGTAGGCTCTATGTGCAAAGCTTGCCTGATTATAATAAAAGAAGCCTGATGTGAGAGGCTTTAGAAGTCATCTCTTTCCATTTCTTGCTTTGGTAAGATGATAATGATGCCGTGTTGAACAAGCATAAAGCTACCTTATCTCTTTAGCTCTCCAAAGGACATTCAAATTATAACTAGGTGGTTTAAAATCTCAGTGTTATTGAATTATGTAGATTTTGACACAATAATCTCTAAAAATTTTTCACACTAAAATATCAGATTAATTTAGATGGCAACCCCTTTTATCAATATTGACATTCTAAGAAGAAAATGGCTATTAAGTAATGAACTTTTTTCATTTATACTCACTTGGGATTTTTTTCTATTCTGCCCACATTGCTTATCCTTTTTGTATACATATTACATGTTATATGCATATTTCTCATTTCACTTTGGTACATCTTGAGGTCCTTTTGGTCAAGAAGTATCAACATGAAAAATCAGTAAAGTAGGATATTATCTTTCATAATATTGATAAACAGAATATTTCTTTTCATTATGTCTTGAAAAGTTGATACATGCTGTATTTATTAGTCAGCATTCTCCAGAGAAACAAAATCCATAGAATGTATGTGGGTGTATAGTGGAAAGAGATTTATTATAAGAAATTAACTCACAAGAGTATAGATACTGATGAGTTAAAAATCAATAACATGAGCTGGTAAGCTGGAGACTTAGGAGAGCCAGGGGTGCAAATGAAATTTGAAGGCAGTCTGTTGGAGAATTCTATCTTGCTCTGGGAGAATGGTCTTTTTCTCCTATTCAGGCCTTCAAAAGATTAGATGAGACCAGCCTACATTATGAAGGACAATTTATGTACTCAGCATTCAGCAATTTAAATGTTAAGTTCATTCAGAAACACTCTTCAACTTGAGACATAAAATTAACCACCACACAGCATTAAGATATGATATGATAAAACATCTCAGATATTGTCTTTCTCAATGTTATCTCAGATGATAGAGACAACTTTGCAGATGTGATCTATAATTTCCTAATAGTAGCATTCTTTGTGGTAATCCAGGACAAAAATCCATGAGTCTAGACAATGCCACATTATACAATCTAACAACTCTATCACCTTAATATCAGTTCATATTTCAGATTGCCATTATTGCCTTATTCCAGAACTGAGTAAAATCTATCAGCATAGAACCCTGGGTTAAATAATATTCCTAGCAATATTATTCTTAGTCATGTCCTAGCAAGGGATATTTTTTAAATTAGTCAATAGAAAAGTTCATTCTTTAGTTTGTCAATAATCCAATAACCATACTATTTAGTAGGATTTAGAAAGACACTAAATCATCTTTTTTGTCCTTCCAAATGCTCTTTAATTTATTAAACAGTGAATTATTTATTTATTGAAGTGAATATTTAATTTATTAAAGAGTAAATTATTAGTGTGTTCATATAATAGACACATTTCCTTTGCCTCTTTTTTTTTTACATACTTAGATAGGTGAACATTTCATAACATTATTCTGTAACTTTGTACATTAAGTCTCAACATTCACATTGCTTCACTTGATCTTCATCACAACTACATAAGGTAAGTAGGAATTTATGGGATTGTCACTGCTTTATTATTTTGAAAACACAAACAGAAAAAGTAATGGTTTTCTCATGGTCATCCAGCTGGTGACCAAGGCTTAACTAGAAGCTGGGAATCTTGACTATTAGTTTATTACTCTCTTTTTTGACTACATTACATTACACTGAATGCCAACCGATCCAATGAGAATTATACATTGATTAGGTAAACTTGTTTTTTTTTATCTTGCCCTTTATATGAAAAATAAGTAGTTTAAAACTTGATTTTCTATTTCATCATGAAGTTATTATGTCAAAACAATTTAATATATTCAGCACTACTGTCTACAAAGCATTGGATTACATTGACTATTGAACTGTAACCCCAAGAGATTCTGAAGGTCCTGTGAAATTCCAATAGACATGACTGTAGATAAGTAGGAAGCTAAATTGGGAATATAGAACTAATTGACACTAGAAAGTGAGTCTGCCTGAATCAGCTTTCTCACAGTATTATTCCAGAATTTTCATTGAAATGTTCACTAAGTCAGAAGAGTTAATTGATAGTATCTGTTTCCTCCCAAAATTTGAAAGGCAGTTTTTTGATATAATAGTGTGGGTGTGTTTAATCAGCATTCCACACTCCCTCAAATCCCAGCAGGTGATGTTGTATTTACTTGCTTCATAATGTTTGGAAGGGTTGAAAGCAGAAGCTATCAAATAGAATTGCTTTATATATTTGATTAAAGCCTACTCTTATTGAAAAGTGGATGCTGGATTTTAAGTGCCTTTAAGACCAAGCTGCCTAGAATGGAGATGGGGAAGTCGCTAGCAGACTGGGCAACTCTACAGGGCAACTCTCACAGAAAGTGGGCAAATCTCAGATAGGTCTAGGTACACAGTGTGCCAAGGGAGTCTGGAGCCAAAAGGCCAGATATATCTGCTCTGGGTCTATGAATGGCAGAGAAGTAGAAAGCTATTGGATTCTAAGGGGCCCTATGAACTCCAAACTGAACTACAATTGGTCCTGTAATGCATAAGTTAGACTAGAGAGGTCACATGAATCTTCTACAATCAATTGCAAAATTGAGAAAGAAAATGGATTTTATCCTGACCTCCAATAACTGAAATTGAATATAGATCCAGAAGCAAATCAAATTAAACAAGGCTATACTTTCCTCACATATAAGTATAAACATTGAAATTTGCTCTTATTACACATATTTGACTCTAAATAATGTTGAAAATCAGTAGAATAAGAAACTGGTTGAGTGATCATATTCTTTATTATTAGCTTCGATAAGGGGAAGTAGGAAATGAGTACTGGGTTCCTGGACTTGTGTTAAATGTTTTACTCACATTTTTCACTTTTAGTAAACACAATGGAGCTTTGAGGTATTTATTGGTGTTTCTGTTTTACAGATGAAGACTTGAGGCTTAGAGTGAATAATTTAAGTCACATGCATTCCTAATGCTAAAGAGGCAACCACAGAGCCTACTTTTTAGGCAGTGAGTGATAAAATATTTAACGGCTTTAAGATTCAGGCCTAGAGAGAATAGCACAAATTGTTGATAATAAGTATGATTAGAAGCACAAATATCCTATCAAAGAAGAAATATTAATAATATAAAATGCCAAATAATGAAAAACTGAAAATCTCTTTGTATAGTTGATCCTTTCGAGCTTAGGTTTACAAAGTAGTTAAATTATACAATGTGCACATAAAGCAAAATTTCTAGTTACTTCATCATCTTCTGATATATGGTAAGCATTATAAGAAGGCTGCCTCCTCTAAACCACAGAGACAAATGAAGTGTCTTATGATGACCAAAAGCTTGAGAACTGAAAACTTAAGAATCTAACCAAATCCGGGGCACCTGGGTGGCTCAGTCTGTTGAGCGTCTGACCTCTGCTCAGGTCATGATTTCAAAGTTCCTGGGTTCCAGCCCTGTGTCAGGCTCTGTGCTGACAGCTAGCTCAGAGCCTGGAGCCTGTTTCAGATTCTGTATCTCCCTCTCTCTCTGACCCTCCCTGCTCATGCACTCTCTCTCTCTCAAAATAAATAAAACATTAAAAATTAAAAAAAAAAAATCTAACCAAACCCATAAAAGTTTACTCTCATACCCTCTGTGTAAAAGCTCTCAAGTTAAAAGTTGTTAAAATCTGACTTTCAAAAATTAAAAAAAAAAAGATTAAATGTAGCTGAGTTCACAAAAGATAATGGGATAAAAATGGAGGAACTTCTTAATTGTTTCCTACCAATATCAGCAGCCCCAAGACATTAAGCTCATGATATAATCAATAAAATTGTCATGCCCTAAATTCTAACATAATACTGGGTAGCATTAAATCTCCTGTTGAAGAAACTATAATACACTCCAGATTTTGTTTTTGGCCTGAAATATAATGTTTCTTGCATGGCTAAAATTAAAAAAATATATATAAGAGAATATAACTCACCTACTGATATACGTAGGTCCCCCTCATCAAAGAACCTAAGAAAATCAATGTATATAATTCTACCCCAGAACTCTCATTTGAAATCACTTTGTGAGTATTATTTCTCATTTTTAATAACACAGAATTGGGAAGCTAAGATAATGGGAACAAAATTGCTCTAATGGTTATAAAATATTTGTAAACTAAAATCTATTCATTTTGACTGCAGAAGATACATTTAAATAATTTAACTGCTGTGAGTAAAATTGAAATGGAGCTGTAATTACTCAGATTTTCAGCATCCCTTCCTTTACAAAGAGAAAGAGCCGCTACTGGTTTCCTCATCACAGATACTTCTATCCTGCCAAAAAAGAAAAAGATTAAAAATATGCGCCAGCTGCAGGAAGAGTGAGCCTGCAGCAAATTAACAAAATACAGGTGACACTTTTTCCAATCACTCTTTCTTATTAATGTGGTGCCTTGCAAATATGTATTTCATTAACTCTATAAGAATATACATGAGGGATACATCAGCCTTAAATGAAAGCAGGAAAACAGATAATTTTTTTTCAATTTCGAGGTCCTTTTAAATTAGCTCTTTAGGAAGTATTAAAAATAACTCTTTTAAAACAAGACTATAAAAATGTGGCCAAAAAATTACCTGAGTAGTTTTCTACTCTTTCCTGGGACATCCCCCAAAAATCTGTAAATCTATGAGTACCAAAGTTGAAAGTCTATATAAGAAAACAATGTTAAGGATTTTAAATATTATTCTAATGCTTTCCTTGAATATTCACAGATAATGAGATGATTTCAGAATAAAGGCATCCTTCAAAACAAATAATCTACTACTTTTTCACCTACACATTTCTCCATACACATACATTTTTAAAAAATATATCTTCTACTAATGACTATTATTTTCTCATCTCTATTATTTTTCTTTTACCCTGTCATTGCTTTTTTCTGTCCTTTGTTCCATATTAAATTCAGGTGCCAAATCTTTGCCACATGCTAGTAGCTAAGGACCACTATTATTTTAATAGCTACCAATTTATTGTTTAACTGGTTCTTTTTAAAATTTAGATGGCTAAATTAGATCTCAGGGAGAAGGTTAAGAACGTTTTTGTTGGCTCTTATATTCACCCAGCCTTCTAGAGATGGAATTACTAAGAGGATCTACCAGAGCTGATCCTAATTCAGAAAAATGTTTATCATCATGGTCTATCCACAAGGTGGTGGGATCCAGATGTCAATCACCTAAATGTGCAACACAAGGGCAAAACTGGAAGCTCCTGAATTCATAACACCCTTCTTCTGATAATTCATACCTAAAACTCCAATATGAATACCCATGTCTTATCAGTACACATAAGGAGATCTCTGACTCGTTTTCACATACATATTGGGAATGGAGACTGACTGTGAATCCATTTTGCTGGTGCCCAACTCTTATCTCTTTTCACTCTTTCCCCCAAGTAATCAATCCTCTATTCTCCTCCCCTTGCCCACAAATACTAGCTGAAGAACTATGGAGGACACTCATAATTTAAAGGCCATAGTCTCTTCACCTGTAATAACACATAACTTCTTTCTTAATTCCCAGTACCCCTCCAATTTTTTAAAAATAAATATATTCCTTTGAACTATGTGATTCCAGTAGTGGCTTCCAGTTATTACACTGAACAGAGATCCAGCCATGAAGGTTCTATATGAGCTGTTCAGACCATAGCACAATTACACTGTCCTCAAGCCAGTATGTAGTATTAGTCCAATAGGTAAACACTTTTCTAAGCTGCTCTAGAGTCATTCTCTGAGGGCTTGCTTTATTTTGATATTTATGTTTTGTGTGTGTGTGTGTGTGTTTATACTTGAAAATAAAATCCCTTGGTTATAAAGGTACAAGGACTGAGCTCAAGAACTGCCAGCCAACACAGTTCTATTTTGTGAAGTTTAGTGGCTAGAGATATTGAAGTCAACAAGCAAAGAAAGGGAAGGGAAGGGAAAATATAGTTATTGGTCCCTGAAGTCATTGGAGAAGTGTAGGACCTGTTTTTCTGAAGCTTGGTTCCTTAGGTCTTTCTTCAATTTAGAGCATTGAATAATTTTTATTTTTATGTAAGTTAATTTCAGTTGCATTACTAACCTCCTTGTGAATCACACGCCTGGGATCACTTGATTTGTGTAAATATACAGGATGGTCATCTGTAGTACTCTGGCAGTAATACCTATATAATAACCAATTTAGAGTCATGTCAATTATTCTCAACATTCAATAGTGCTAACCCCAGGTGCTGTTTGCTTTCAAGTATCAAAATTAGCCCAACTCAAATCTCCAGTATTAGTGTCAGGATAATATTTAAATACTGAAATTCATATTGCAAAATCATTCAAGTTATATCTACCCTCAACTAGGGATCCTCTCCCTCAATTAGATTAAAAATCCATTATCACTGTCACTTGTTCCTAAAATAGTTATCTAGTGAAATTTTCTATATGGTCAATTTAAGTTATGAGACAGGTTCATCAATTGTATATAAATAAGCTCAAAATCTTTTTGACTTTTTACTATTTTACTTTAAAACATACAATCTCACCAATATCTTAATGATCATCAAACTCTTGATTCTATCACCTTTCACAATAAAGTAGAACATGAGTGAGATAAAAAAAAAAAGAGCATGAATCTCTGAGTCCTAATTTCTATTTTCAACAATAACTATTGCTTAAAGCCTCACAATCATCAAGGATTTTAAAAATTCTTTTGTACAGTGTTTATAATATAAGATAAACAACACTACCAAAATGTTTGCAAGTAAAGACTTTCACAGTCTGAGGCGTTTCCTATTAGGATATACATTAATAACCAAGTAGTTTCATTTTGACTTATAGTAATTATCTAGAAGAAACACTAAGTGCTACCTAAGTTCAAAGTGTCACAGAAGACTTTACGGAATCAGTGGAATCGGATTTGAGATTTGACACATGGGTAGAATCTTGTTGGATATGCTTTAGCAATGACAAATGGGCAAAGGTATAAAAGCCATGTTTAGGGAATTGTGAATAGAATACTTTGCTTGATATAGATCAATTGATTATGCACGGAGCAACTGAAAAGATAAGGCAGAAAGTGTGAGCAGAACTCAAATTATGGCAGGAGCTGAATATCAAATGTTAATCACTTCCTGCCTTTGGCTAAGGATAAGTGAATGTCGGATGTCAATCATTCTATCAGTCCATCAAAGTACATCTTGAAACCATATCTACTGACTATGTACTGTGTGCCAGGTATTGTGTTTAGCCCTGATAATACAAACTTAAATTTAGTCCCTAGGGCTATTAGGAGAATGACAAGTAACTAAGATGTGATGAGGGATACTGAAGACTGAGAAGGTTTCCTGGAGGAACAGATACCTGAGATGGGTACTGAAAAATGATAATCACTGACAGGATAAAGACGAGACAAGATTGGGAGAAATATATTAATTGAGTGCCAGAAAGAGGGGACAAAGACAGAGCCAGAGGGAATATGACGTACAGAGAATTACAAATAATTACTAAAAAATTCTATAAACTTGAAGCTTACAGTATGGAGACAGAATTCAGGAGTATATTTGGAAACTGAATTATTATACCCTGATATTAATAGGAAAAAAGAACTTAAACATCACCTAGTTCATATTGTTTTATTCTTACAAAGTTGGAAATAATTTTGTTCATATTCTTTATGTAAACCACTTAGCTTAGAAAGAAAACATTCTTCATAATATTCTTTAATCCAGTTGTAGCTGTATTATCCAAAAGTGTTAATTAGCTTAGTTTATGTGGTGTGTGCCTCAAGGGCAGGATGTTTACCTGTTCCATTCACTGATGCATCTCAAGATCTTAGAGATAATATCTCATCCTAGAGTAGTACCTAGGACAGATAGAGCATTCAGAAAATATTCAATACAATTAATAATATATTAATATATTCTCTGAGAGGTGATTTTTTTTCTTTTTACATGTGAGCGCATTGAAATTTTAAAAAGCTTATCATTGAGGTTCTGGGTTCAGAGAAGCATAGGATTGAACTCCATGGAAGAATAATCGAGTTTTATTTGTAGTTCTGCAATTACCTTTTGGATAAGGATCCCAGGGAACAAAACTCCTCCCCACTCTGATTGCTCCATGTTGTCTGGGAAAGACTTCTCAAAGAAATACACTGAGTACAAACCTGGACTGCATATGATCTGGGCTAGCTCTCAGCTTTGAGCATATTTAAATTCGTCAAATGCTTACTCTAAAAAGCACTGATGTGGGAGTACTCAACTTCTGATGCATTTTAGTTGAGCACTAATCAGCTGCTAGCCTCCTGTTACTAATTAGCTTTTGGTTTTCCAAGGAGTTCAAACCGAAAACTTGTAGAAGTTTATATTTCAGATGTCTGCAGATACTTTAACAGTCTCAAACTCAACCTTTTTAAACTCTAAGACTGGGGAAATAAAAGAATAATCTGTTGGTGTTTGTTCCTGTAAAATTAAATTAATCACAACTTTTATGAAGGGTGTTAGACCCCCTGTATAGTGTGTACAATTGCCAAACAACCAAAGTCCTTTAAATCCATAGCCCAAACTTTTTTGAAAAATAAAATGAGTATGCTCAAGGGTAAACTCTCTGAAAGAATAAAGGTTTAGGACATAGGATATACCTGTCACTGTAGCAAGTCTACATGTTTCACAGAAAACCCCTCTCTGGACCTGTTGTGCTCTTTTCCTTAGTTAACTAAAAACACTTTGAGCACTCATCATGGGTAGATGACTATTATTTATTTTCTCTGTTTCAAATACAGAAGATATCTTTTCACAAGTAACATATATCAGTCAAGGGATACCCTTTTGAAGACTTGTTTTGATAGTTGTTGTTTTCTATGTATTTCTGATTTCCTAAATCAGTCAACCTATATTCTGCCTCAATTTGACCTGTAGTTATGATATTATACTTTGCTTTAGATGTACAGAGGTTTATATAACAATGACTTTATAGCCTCTTGGATATACAGTCTACATTTGTGCTTGAATATTCTCCAATTATCATTTATCAAGTGTCTACTACATGCTCCAACTGTGAAATGATATTTAATGATTGATGCCTAAGTGCATAGTTCTGAATTATTTAGGTAAGAGGTAAGATAAGATAAGATGGAATGTCAAAGAAATACCATTTCCATGTAAATTGAGGAGCAGCATGGTTAGTAGCCATATCATGACTTCTGGACTTGAATGATTTCCTGTATTTACTAGCTTTGTATCTTTGGGCAACTTTCTTAAGTCTTCATGTCTCTTAGCATCTCTGTTTCCTCATCTATAAGTTAGTGATAATAATAGTAAAGATAATACATTAGCTTGCTTAGAACATTGTTATAACCTAGGAAGTGAGAGAAGAAAGATGATTCATTTTCAGAAATACTAAATAAAAGCCATGCTGTCTAATTAACAACAGGTTTGCAACCTATTGGAAATATGTATGAAACCCTGCCCCCCCACCCTCCCAAATGGAGTCCCAAACCCTTGACACTTCACTTCCTGGTTCTTCTTCCCCTCTCTGTTTACCCATGGCCCATATTCTATGGCTTTGCAATGAGCATATGCCAAAGGACAAAGGGAGGAGGGACTGAAATTCTCTGTGTCACCTCAGCAAATGAACATTTGTTCCAATTAGACTACTTTTTGCCTTACATGGACATAGGCAACATCCTGATAAGGCTGTAACCTTCGTAGTACTCAGCCAATGAGGAACCGGGGCAGGGACTTGCATGCTAGGAGATAAGCTGCCTGATGTAACTGCCCCAAGTGTGCCAATATATCAGACACCCACTCTTGCAGGAATGTTGATTAAAACTTCACCCCACTGTGGTTTCAGTCTCCACATACCTCCTTTGATTGGGTTGATGGACTTATTTCTAACAGAAGGAATTAATAAACTCTAGCTACTATATCAAATTGATTCCTACTGAAAAACTCCAGGACTCATAATTATACTTTACTCGTAGTAAATAACAACAAAGATATTTTGTGAGGAAAAAAATCAGTCCTTTTTGGGAAAATGTAATTATCAGTTATATAATTCACAATTTAAAATAGAGAAGATAGGGGCGCTTGAGTGGCTCAGTCAGTCAAGCATCCAACTCCTAGTTTCCGTTCAAGTACTGATCTCACAGTTTGTGAGTTCAAGCCTCGCATTCAGCTCTCCTCTGGTGGCACAAAGCCTGCTTGGGATCCTCTCTCTCTCCCTCTCTATCCCTTTCCCTCTTGCTTGTGTGCATACTCTCTCTCTCTCTCTCTCTTTCAATGAATAAATAAACCAATTGCTCAGAAGAACAATTGACCTTGGTGATAAGATCAGCCAGTAATTTCTTCTAGGGCTCCTGATAAAAAGACCATTGTATGATGAAATAAACAGTGCTTTTCACAACAGCCATAGAATAAGCATAATGACAACTTCAATCCTCAGTATAGGCCCATGGCATCATAACAGTACCCAATTCAGAACAACAATTCAGGAAAATCAGTTTCGTAAAGGGTTACTCTTGGTTCACAAAATTGGGAGTTTCCGAGGTCCACATACATGGAGGGTAAGAGGAGACTAACTAACTAACTAACTAACTAACTAACTAACTGAATAAATAAATAAATAGGCAAGCCACTTCACATTGGTAGGTGGCAGGTTTAACAAGCAAGGGAACTAACATATGAGGCTTGTTTTGGGTGGCCACAGGACTAACAGATCTCTGCACTGGCCTGCCTAAATCCTAAGTTTATATAGATGCCTTAACTAGGTTCAGTCACAGTTTCAGTCCAGATAGTCTCAACAACACCTTACTCTCAAGGCTATGTCCTTGAACTAGCAACTGGTTGGGGAGTGGTGGGCAAACATAGATTCCAAGGACAGGTGTGGTGAGGAGCCTTTGATCTTTGGATCCAGCTCACAGGTCAACCAGTGGTCCTGTCTTCTCAGGGACTCCTCCAACAGATGCTAAGGAACTAGATAGCCTGCTTTCTGCTGTTTTAACTTCTTCTACTGGGGCAGCTGGGTCGCTCAGTCAGTGAAGCGTCCGACTTCGGCTCAGGTCGTGATCTCACAGTTCCAGCCCTGCACTGGGCTCTGTGCTGACAGACAGCTTAGAGCCTGGAGCCTACTTCGGATTCTGTATCTCCCTCTCTCTCTGACTCTCCCCTGCTCATGCTGTCTCTCTCTCTCAGAAATAAATAAAACATTAGAAATAATTAACTTCTTCTACAAACATAATCTATATTATCTATAAAAATGCTTGACATTTAAGCAATCCTCTGAATACTTTTGCCATCAAATAATGTTTTGAAAAATGAGTGACAGAGCTTGAGATGGTATTCTTCGCAGGGTAAATAATCCACGCTGCCTTTTGAGCATACATATGTCTTTCTTACCAAATTGTGAGGTAAAATCATTTTGTAGAAGCTGAGCTGTCCCATAGAGACAGTTATCGAAATATAAAGCCATCCAATCTTTGCTCTGTAGTGATGTTATCAAGTATTTTCTACAGGTGGGCATATTAAATACAGCCCAGCACACAGACACAGTGGTGACATGTCCAAGCTTTCACTCCATGAAACATAAACTATTTTAGTTTGAAAAAAATGTGATACTCACAAACAAGTGCCCTGAGCAAAATATACTCTCTGTCGTGTATCCATAGAATGTCTACTTGTGAGCAAAATAATTTCTAGATAGACTGCTTATGAAAGAACACACCAAAGTAACCAAATGAGGTAATTTATTTTGTGTCTTTGTCTTTTACAAACCTGTTAAAAGCAGGGAAATGTCTATCAAAGGTAATTGGCTCTGTTTTAGAAGCAGTGTAGATTGTTTCTGAACAAATCAAATTCAAGCTGATAAAGTTATAATAGACACTTACGTGTCTACTATTCAAAAAGTAGTGTCAGCTCATTAAGAAACACACTTTTTAAAAAGGCTAACAAAACATACCTTTTCACCCCTTTGAAAACTTCACTATGGATTAGAAGACTGTTCTTACCAGTTCTAATTACAGCATTACCAAATGAGGTACAGCTTTTCCAGGAGCAGCAAATGGATCTATAACTGTAGCTGCAGCCCGCCTATCACTAACTCACTAACTGATGGCCACCAAGGTAGGAGTTTAAAAAACAAAATGTAGATTTCTTTTCCTGGGAGATGTTTCCATGGGTTGATAAAGAATTCAACGAGAGTAAAAGCTATCCCTAAAGCCTGCCAAAGCCTGGGATAAAAGTATTCAAGATCAGACTAGCACCCAGCAAGTCTGGGATATCCAGTTTGGGATATCCAACCAACAAATTGTTCTGTACTTTACTTGGAGCAGAGAGTTTTCCTTTATGAAGTGAAATAACCATACTCTTAAATGAGATCTCAGACCACGCCTGTTGAGTTAATAAATTTAAAATAATGAATGATAACCAGCAAGATTCCTTTAGCAGTCTTACACAGAGTGAGGAAGAAGGGAGAGAATCTTCCCCAGATGCTTTCTTCAGCAAATATTTTAAGAACAAAATGAGAAGGGCTGTTAGTAGGAACCACTAACAGTGGTTACAAAATTGAGGAACTCTTTTTTAAAAATTTTTAATGTTTATTTATTTTTGAGAGAGAGAGAAAGAGCACACAAACGGGAGCAGGGCAGAGAGGGAGGGAGATACAGAACCTGACGCAGGCTTCAGGCTCTGAGCTGTCAGCACAGAGCCTGATGTAGGGCTCGAACCCATGAGCAGTCAGATCATGACCTGAGCCAAAGTCGGATACTCAACCAACTGAGCCACCCAGGCACCCCCCAAATTTAGGAACTCTTTATCTTTTTTGTAAAACTAAGAAAAATGAGTCCCCATGATGTAGTTAGAAACACACAATTCTACACTCTCATCTTTTAGTTCTCCTTTATACTGGACTTAAAACCTTTAATAATATTACTCAATAACATTTTGTACTGGCTAAATGTTGAAACACTATGAAATGTACAATAATGTTACATATGTACATTAACAGCATTAAATGTTCTAAGGTCTCATATTTAAAATTTTTTTGCCCAATGCTTCACTAGCCTCACTTAAATATTTTAGCCTTCTGGTGTTCCTTGTCAATCCAAGTAATCGCTAGAGTTTTGACAGTGTCTTGCTCATTGGTTCATCCCTAGGGTATTAGCCAGCAATAATATTGTCTCCATATATCTACTGTTTTGGAACCATGAGCTAGTATAGTAGGCCTTATGCTTGTTCTGACCTTCTGGAACTAAGAATTTTTTTAATTTACCTGACGGCAAGAGAGAAAATAAATTTCATCCTCAAGACACCCAAATGGAGTTTTATAAATCTTTTGCCAAAAAGCATTAATGACTAGAGGTGGACTATTAATCCATTTTAATTATTTCCCCCCTTGGCTTCTCTAGTTTCTTCATTTGTCCTGATAATACTCTAATATAGAAATGATCAGGCTTAAAACAGGGGGAAATGATCTGTCTTTTTTTTTTTTTAACTCAATCCACAACATGCATTTTAAAGGTGGCATGGAGCAGTGATGCATAAGATGACTAAGTATAATGTAATCTATAATGCTGTCTCTCTAAATCGATATGTGGGCAATACTTCCCTTACCTCTATCCTATATAATATTGTATACCACCACCAAGTACTAATAAAAATGAACTTGCTAAGAAGTTTCCTATTAATAATAATATATATGCTTCTCTGAACGCATGCCTTGCAGTGAAACAAGACTTTTATTTCTGCCCAAAGCAGACCACTTTCAAACCTGACACTAATCCTGGTACTCAGAAACCTATAAATGATTATCTCAGCCATGGGCTACATAAAATAAATTAACTTTTAAAGATCATAAAAATAAAACCATGTGTCTAAACATATGGCATGTTCACTGGCAGTGTGAATGCTCATCATAGGAGAAATCTCATAGAGTTTGTCAGGAAATGGAATCAAATATTTCCTCCCATGTAAGTCAGAGAGCTCAGTAGCAGCCTCCCTAAGGCTTATGGCGAATGTGCCCATTGAAATACTTACTGACAGTTCAGAGGTAAGAACCCAAAACCATAAATGTGGAAGAATAAAAGTTAAAAAATCAATGCTTAGAGGAAACTCAAACCTCAAATGGATGCTCTTACCCTACCAGAAAAAAAATTGAACCATCCTGGTAATTAGTAGGTTGGGTAAAGACTAGAATAAAAATGGTACCAGGCAGTTAGCCACACAACATCAGTACATCCTCTTATTAATGTTTCTTGAAAGTTTTAAAACCATCTGGTTTTACAGCTAAGTCAACCCAGGAGGGAAGAAAATTGGAGTTCACCTGCTGCTTCTTAAATGTGTCCACCCTAGAAGTGATACACAATATTTTCCATTTGAATATTAGTAGCCAGATCAAATCTTCTGTGATTACTATCTTCCCACATGCGTGAAAATAGAGCAAAGCTGGGTATTGGTATAGGCTTGATGCTATGACCAGACAGGACTTCGGGGTTTGTAGAATTATATAAATCCGCCTCTTTCCAAAGTACCTAACTATACCCTTGACTTACAGGAAAGTAGAGTAGCCCCTTTAGGAAAGTATTCAAACGATGTCCACAATTATACATGTGCCCAACAGACTTAAAAGGACTCGAAGTGAATTGTGTATGTTGGTAAGAACCCAAATTGTGATGAAGGATAATGAAAGGGGGGGAAGAAGGCATCTAGCATTTTTGAGTCAGTCTCAGCAGTCAGAACTAAGGACTGTAGGCAAATGATGAGACCACAAATAGTTTAGTGATTATTCCATAATGAGCATGGTTTTCTTCTACCATAAAAATGCTTTAAAAAAAGAAACAAAAAAGTCTCTAGAGTAGCATAAATTTCATGGAGTCAAATGTCGTTGTTTCCCATTCTTATACCAATCAGCCTTTGAAGATATTGCCCTATATAACTTTATAGCAGTCAATGAGCATTTGCCCTTCCTTATCAAGAATTCAATGACAGCTCCTTATCAGGAGTGAGCCAGCCTGCTCTCAAATATGAAATCATGTTAAAATTGTCTGCATCCCATTCTTCTTCAGAATAGAAACCCTTCAAAATAGATACTTCTTCAAAATAGAAATTTGAATTTTCTTTTATTTATTTATAGTTCTTTTCAAAATTTCAACTACCAGAATACAATCCTGAGAATAAAACAGATTATTTTTCTAAATGTGAAGATCATAAGACATAGTAGAAGACGTTTCCTCAAACTGGTGTAATGTTTCAGTTGCTATTTTTTCTTTAAAAAAATATAGAAGAATCCTAAAAAAGGCAAGTGAAAATAACCAAATACATAAATGAGTATTATAATCCTCCTAGTGAAATTCTATGTCCAGTTTTCCTTTAAATAGAATTTCATGTGAGAACAGCTGAAATCCTACTCCCAACTGGTTGTAGCATGATCTTTAAACCAAAAACAAGCAATCAACTTAATGTGTCTCAAGAGGTACCAGATGGGGTGTGCCTAGGTGGCTCAGTTAGTTAAGTCTTTGACTTCAGCTCAGGTCGTGATCTCAAGCTTTGCAAGTTCAAGCCCTGCATCAGGTTCTGTGCTGACAGCAAATAGCCCATTTCAGATCCTTTGTCTTCGTTTCTCTGCCCCTCCCCCACTCGTGCTAGATCTCTCTCTCTCTCTCTCTTTCTCTCTCAAATAAATAAACATTAAAAAAAATTACCAGTGGGGCACCTGGATGGCTCAGGCCATGATCTCTTGGTTTGTGAATTCCAACCTCACATCAGGCTCTGCCTGCTTGAGATTCTCTCCTCCCTCTCTCTCCCTGCCCCTCCCCTTCCTCACAGATGTGGACACGTGCTCTCTCTCTCAAAAATAAATAAAATGTTTTAAAAAGGTCCAAGGTTTTTAACTCTTAGTCCGGTTTCAAAATCTATGATGTTTCAGTGATCTTAAGTTACCAAATACAAAATATAAAATCAGCCTGTTTAAATTTCACAAAACTAAATGTATAAATAAATAAGTAAGAAAAGAATGAACAGTAAGTGCTAAATATCTCCAAAGTATCGCAAACTTTAGGAAAGAATCAAGTTTCCTTTCCATAAAATTCAAATGATACCAGCAAAGTTAAAATGATTTGTTCCATACAATCATAAATAGCATGAAAATATGCTAGTCATTCTGTTTTTCTTTTCTCTGAAGGACTTAATATTTCAGGAAACAATGAGGAGCAGAAGCTAAACAATAATGTCTCAGAAAGAAAGGAATAGAGAAAGGAAAAGTACACTAGCTAACAGTACAACACAATGACTCTTAAATGGATTAGTTTAATAACTCAAGAAGCTCATTTTGATTTAGACGTTGTGCTGAAATGTGTGTATTTGTTCTCTTTACAGTGATGATACCATCTTCAAAAATCACAGTCTTTTGATTTTTTGATCGACTTTCCCGATCAGTCTTGAAAATTACGTCTTTTAAAAATATGATAGTTTCATAACAGCACCTTGGCAGAAAAGAGTTAAAAACTGAACAAACGAAAAAAACTTATATGAAGTAAGATAAAGGAGTGATAGCGCCAGTTAGAGAATATTCCTTATTCTTTTTTAGGAATTACACTGAAGTTTCTTATAGGTCATTATAACAAGTTATTTTCTCTGTGTTCTAAATGGAACAAACAGACTTAAAGTTTCTGGGATTTAAGTTAGATATCTGGAAGGATCTGCTGACAGAGGGGTCTGTTAAGCCCCGAGTATAAGTTTGGAAAGTCTTTTTATCCATTAGTCTTTAAAAGGAATATGGAATGGCTTTTCAATGGAGTTTGCCTAAAGACAAAGAAAGACTAGCTGACGTTCCTGGAAACTTTTTCAGCACTAATTTTCTCTGATGTGGTTATTATGTAATTAGGTCCTTGCCATAAATATTTCACCCAGGTGAAATACCAAAAACAGTTTCACTGCAGAAAAGATGACCAAATTTAATTATGTTGTATATGTGAATTTATTATATGAGGATATATATATTTCCCAATAAAGGAAATTAATAAGGCTTTATGTGACTATCAGTATTTAGGAATACATATATGTACATATAGCAAGTAGTTAAAATAATTGGAAAGCCTTACTCATTTTCTATATCTCCGGATTTTTATTATTATGCCCCATTTGGTCATCCTATTCATAAGTTTCAAATAACATATGTGTGAATTGGAGATTTAGCTTTGCACTTCACAGTAACAGATTTCCAGAAGCACCCGGGTGATCCTGTTTACAAACAAAGTTGCTGCCTGTGTATTTCACCTGAGAAGGATTTTGGAAAATCTTTTATAATGCTGACTTGAGTTGGGTCTATTTAATTTGGTTTGGTCTCAGCTTTCATGAATTTTCTATTTGAGTCAGTAATTTTCAAAGCCCTTCTAGGATTTTTGTAACCTTCCCATCAGCCATCAGCGTTGGAAAAAAATTTTGTTTGCTAAAATCTTTGTAAATTACTTTATGGCACACTCACAGTGCAAAAGATTTTACCAGGCAGCAAGACCAAACTTACAGTCATTCAGACTACATTTGATTTCACAAATTCAACTATTATTTTGTATGTGATCACTTGTTAAGTGTAAACCACTTTTCCCAGAGAGTTTTTGGGTGCAGTTTGTGGTAGGAAGTTCCATTATTTCAAATATCCTATGTAATCCTTTACTATGGTTAAGTGCTCATTCCTGATCTAGGTAAATAAATCTATTCCACAAATTTCTGCCTGTAAGCTAGAAGCTCATGATGATTGTCTTCTTTTGCTCCTGAAATTTTATACATAGTCATATGTCATACTTTAACTCACATTCTTCTACCTCTTCTCTTCTCCTAGTGAAATTATTATGCTCTCAGTTGATATTTTTTGCTTTCCCTTTTGTAAAACTACAGCTAATCTTTTTTGAGTACTCCCTATGGAACAAAACTCCCATCAATCATACAGGTTCGATTTTGTCATTATTTGAATCAGTGGGTTTCATTTACAATTGTTCTAGGCATAACACACTTACCCTGAGTATTTTCAGTTCTATATTCATTTTTAATTCCACTTTAAGCTCCAATTTTTGGTGAATTTGTCATAATTCTAAACCCAGATGCTGATATTTAGTGCTTTCTTTTTAAAAAATAAAAATTCAGTAGTGTCTGGGTGGCTCAGTCAGTTAAGCATCCAGCTCTTGATCTTGGCTCAGGTCATGATCTCACATCATAGTTCCTGAGTTGGAGCCCAGCGTTGGGCTCCATGCTGACAGTGTGAAACCTGCTTGGAATTCCCTCTCTGGCCCTCCTGCACTCACTTTCTCTTTCAAAATAAATAAATTTATTAAAAAATAAATAAAATAGCAGTGCCTGGGTGGCTCAGGTCATGGTCTTGCAGTTCATGGATTCAAACCCCATGTCAGTCTCTGCGTTGACAGCTCAGAGCCTAGTGTCTGCTTTGGATTCTGTGTCTCACTCTCCGCCCCTCCACTACTCATGCTCTGTCTTTCTCTCTCTCAAAAATAAACATTAAAAAAATTTTTTTTAATTCAACTGAGTAAATTTGAAGATCAAACTGGTTTTATTAAGCCATTCATGAATCAGACACCATCCCATCTCACAAGTAGTGGGGATTTCTGAAGAGTTGTATCAAATGGAAGGCTTTTATAAGAAGGAGGGAGGGGTGTGCAAGAAGTCATTAGCAAAAGTAAAGAAAGGATTGTTTCAAGCTAGGTTACTTTCCCTTAGGGGGAAATGCAGGGGATGTTATAAGGTGAATTACCCCACCTTCCTTTGGGGAATGAAAAGTCACAAGGACAGATTCACTCACTGGTGCTGATCAGAAACTCCAGATTCATTGGCTTAAAATTTCACTTCTGGCAAGGTTGAAATGGCAGTTAATCTCAGTTTGCTGTCCTGGGGTAATTAATTCCACCTTAGGCCTATAGTTTTCTTTAACAACAATTAGATTCATGTCATTCTGTCATTGTATGAAATCATTTCCAAATTTTGATCCAAGTAAATCACCAAGCTGGTATGGCACCTATAGTTCCCCAGCAAAAGGGGACAGGGAAGAATGTTGTTCCCCTTTCTCCTCCCTCTGAAAATCAAGTATGTTGTCATCAACCATAGCTCTTTAGTCCATAATGTCAGTCCTGGGACCACAGAGCTATGACAGTGATAAAGATAAACTGAGGAGAAGCCTTGAGAAAGAAGGGGAAAAGCCGAAAATACTGAATCTCCCATAATATGCTTCAATTGCTTCTTCTCCTGCCAGTCTTCAATTAGTATTTCAACAACCAGCATATAAGTATAAAGAGTGAAAATTTGGATCAGGGCCTGATGCACTGCAAAAAGGTAATTATGGTAGTAACTGAGCAACTCCCTGAGTGCCAAGCAACTTAGAAAACAGAGGAGCCTGCTACCCACAAATCTTTCCTAAAGCCATTCCCTTAAACCTCACCCAAGTGATCCAGTTGTGAATAAAGTCAGCTATAACATAGCCTCAGCTGCATTAGGTGTGCTCCCACATTCCTTAGGACATCTAAGAATATTGGCTCATTTAATACCAATTTCTAATTTATTAATGTCATTCGTTTTTAAAAATTTATATTAAGTGAACTCTGTGAAAATTAAATTTTTAGAAAATTTGACAATCAAATGTCTGGTAAAAATCTGAAATCAGGAACTTTTTTAAAAAAATCAGTTACTTTCTAATGTTTTCAATTATACTAAACAAGTTGCATATGCACAGACACTGTTAAAAAACAGAAACGTTTCTCCAACACTACTAAATGTGAAAATATGACTTTTGCCCAGTATGAGAAAAACTAGTGTATTTTGGATATATCTGATATATAAATGAAAAGTTATGAATTTAATTACTTGATGGAGCTGATAAGCAGATATGTATTCATCTTAGGTTAATCATTTTGATTTAGGCCGTGATTGAAATGTCTTACAACTCTAACTTGACATTGCTGGACGTGGCCAACTCAAAGAACCTATTGCTTTCCCTCTTTTCCCCTCCTCCTCTTTTTTTTTTTTTCTAAACAACACTTTAAAATCTTAGCTTGCTAGTCCTGCAAAAACAAGCTGCAGGCCTCGTTTGTCCTGGAGGCATCAGCTGTAGTTTGCCGATCCCAGTGATCCCAGTATTAGATAGACGTTGGTTGTTTCCATTCTATTTTCCTTCCTCCATAAAACGTTTACAGATACTTAAATGGAGAGGCTAGTACTATCTATTGATATCATGAAGTAAATAATTTCTCATATTTAAAAAAAATTTTAACATTTATTTTGTTTTTTGAGACAGAAAGACAGCATGAGCAGGGAGGGGAGGAGCATTTATAACTCATGTCTATGTCCAGAGGAATTCAATTAAACTGTTCCTTTATCATTTACCACATGGAACTGCCTTATGTTACTTCTCTGTTAATACATAGGAAAAGATAAGATTCAGTTGGCAGAGAGGGAAAGATTGGGACCTGAAGTCCCTGTGTGGGAAAAAAACATTTTGGAACAATGCTGGAAGTGTCTCACCACATCAAACCCCCTCAAGAGTAAGATTTTTCTTAAGAATGTAACAAGACACCGTTTACTCCCCCTTAGGTTCCCCTCAGGAATTTGACAACAGACCTGACTAAAAATAAGTAGACCATAAAACATAACTCACAAGGAATAGTACAGCCATTGACCACCCCTCATACTATGGAAACCAGCCAATCAGGAAAGAACAGCCCTACACTTAGAGTTATCCAGCCAATAAGGGTGGGACCTGAGAAGGAACCAAGGGGAAAAGAAAGGGTGGGAAGGACTAGAATAGTATAAAACAAGGACCCTTACCTATAGTCGGTGGACATTCACTTTCAAATGCCCCCTCTCTGTAAAGAGAGCTTTAATACTATTCTTCCTTTCTGATCTTAAACTCTAATATAAACTTTTGCCTGCTGCTCATTTTGTGTCTGCCTCTTCATTCTTCTAAGAAATGAGACAACAAATCCCAGATATTGAGGTAAAAAGTCCTGCAGCATTAAGATTTCTATTGAAAACTTTTGTGTTGACTATTCTCTACAAAGTTTACATATGCTGTATTCACAGACAAGATAACTGTAAAATATATTAGTTTCTAATATTTTATCCTTTATTCAGCCCAGTGTAAAGTACTGGGAATACTGGGTTAAATATAACCAAGTATCTGCTTTTTCCACAGACTAGTAGAAAGGATAGACAGGTAATAATTAAAATATTTAAGCTAAAGAATTTGAAATTTAAGCAGGACTTGGATGCATTTCCAAGTGGTCCTGTGCATGAAAAAGAAATATAGTCTTATCTAGAACCCAGAAAAGAGATGTGGCCTGGAGAGATATATTTGGGACTTTTCAGTGTATATATGAGCTAAAAATTTATACATACACAAGACCCCTCAAGGAGAGAACATAGAAAGAAAAGTGGCTGGAGGGAGAGCACCTGAAGAGAAGGAAATGGTACACAGGAAGTCTAAATAAGAAATGGTCGCAAATAAGGCATGGTCAACAAGTTCCAAGGCTTTGAAGAGCTCAACTAAGATAAGGCTGGAAAGTCACATTACAATCTGCCAGGTGGGCACCATCTCAGTGACAAGACTCTGGGGAATGATGAGTGCTAACTGTGAGGCACTGCAGTAAGATAGTGATTCTCACATGAAAATCAACTAGGGAGCATTTTTCAAAATTTAAGTACCTTGTTCCCAAAGGAAATATTCAGATGCAATATGGCAGAGAAAATGTGTTTTAAAATAAGCTTTTCACTGTTCTGCTACCTGCTTTCCTCACAGGGTGAAAATTAATTGGAAGTGGAGAACGTGAGATTGCAAGTGTATCTTATTTTTTGAGAACCATGGCTTTCTTAGAAAGAAAAGAGATAAAACCATAGTGAAAGAGGAAGATGGGATTTAGGAAGAGCTTGCTTTGTTGATGTTTAGGTTGGGCAAGATTGGAGAATATTAGGATCAGGAGCCACTAATAGAACCAAAGCTAAAGATAAATGATAGAGAAAAGGACTCAGTGTCTTGCCCTGTCCCTAAGGCAGTGAGAAGTGATAAAATCCAGAGTAAAGGCAGAAGGACATGTTAAAAGGTTTTCATTCCTAAGTAAAAAGTTTGTTAAGCAAGCAAATTTGAACAAAAGCTTCTACACAGCTTCAAATCTACATTCCTCCACTTTAAGTTATATCTGTTTGAGAAAGGGAAATAAAAGGAAAGGATGGAGGTGTCACCAGCTACACCCCAAGATCTGACCTTTACTGTCCACCTGCGTGTACTCACCAACCTTTGTCCTACATTTTCCCTTACGCTCTTCTTTCCAGCCACCCTTTTACTCAGGCAAATGGAAAGCTGCCCCTGTGAGGAATAGATACTGCCCTGACAAGACCTCCAGCCAGCCCAGACCAGCCATGGTGGCACAAGCCTCGTTTACGTTACATATGACGTGTGTATAGGGATGTTTCCTTCAAGGACACGCATGTGACCTATGCCCACCTCTTATCGCCTGACAAGGCTTCCCTATCTAAGTATTTATCCTAACCCTAAATAAAAGGAACCCATCCACCTCTGCTTGGAGAGTCAGGGCTTTGGAAGCCATTCTCCGTGATCGCCTTACATACTGCAAATAAAGTTTTCTTTATACGACAACTCACCAGGGACAGCTCCTGTGATTCACCAAGGACAGAACTCATGTTGTTTCACTTACAGAGGGGTCAGAAAGCAGATTATAGGCTGCTCTATATAATGGATTTCTACTCATTATTTCTCACCGTATTATAGTATTTTAGCATCATAAGGGGAAAGAGGAGTTACTGGTTTCATTTGGAAGATGATGTATAGAAGAAACAGAGGTGAAGTTCACAGTCTGGATACCAATAATGAAATTAACAGGAACAGCTCATATGCATAATCTAAGTATTTCATTAACTAAATGAAAACAAAGCTGTGAGTCCTGATGCAGCAGGCTGGGTGACAAGTGTGGTGCTCTGGAGTACCACTGAGGACATGGAAACAGAAGGCTGCTGACAGATGTTTTCCAATGAAAGGAAATATTTAAGTAAAAGTTTTTGTTTTGTTTGTTTTGTAGCCATCTGAGAGATATCAGAAAATTTATGGAAGAACTAAAATGGCAAGTGTTAAAATTTAATAATTTTCCCACTAATGCTAAATTTTTATTGGGGGAGACTCTGTTTAAGTGATATTTCAAGATCTAGCATATATTTGGAATATGTAGACTTTGCCTATAAAGTGTTAATTCACTTGAGAAAATAGGATCTATGTCTTTGTACCACTTACAAGTCTATGTGGAGAAAATAAACCACTAATAGAATGATCGAGAATGTCAAAGTGCCATCTAGAGGCTGGTCAAGCTCCTTATAGGTAAATGGTCCTTAAAATTCACATGGTGTGGGGGTATTGGGTAAAACATAGGAAGGGACTTGAGAGCTGATACAAATCATACAAAATATGTGATTATTCAAAGCTCCCACACCGTAGACTACTTCAAGGGAGAGATGCTACTCCAGTTCTCCTTCCTTTAAAACATTAACTCATGTTTTCAGCCAAGTGCCAGCACTGAATCAGCTTGTGATTATGGGCATTAAACATTCTGTGTGCCATTTAAGCACCTTCAGCATCAATTTTGCAGCTGGCAAACTATTGCTATTTATGTTTTCAGCACATTTGAAATAATCTGGAAGTTATTTTACTTCCATTAGACATTAAGAAAAGAACCAAATGTAAAATCATTACTTTGCCAATTTACTGTGAAACCCAAAGGAAATCTCGCAAATGTATCATTTATTGAATGTAAAAATGAAAAAAGAAAGCAATTCTTGAAACTAGTTAACAACATTTTGGTCAGGTAGATTTATCAAAAGTATATTAAGGATTTGGAGACTTTTCCCACTTATACTGCTATAAAAAATAGCATAAAATAGCTGATTAAATATCTCCTGTATGTCAAGTATTATTAGTAATGTTATATTCCTTTTAATACTAAAATCCCAGCAAGAGAAGCATTATATCTATTTTACACATAAGGAAACTAAGGCTGTAATCCATTAAAACACATGACTAGCTAATTAGTGATAGCCAAGATTCCAATACAGACTTGGAAATTCAAAGCCATTACTCTTATATACTCGAATGAGACACTTTAGGGATTCAGAGATATATATTTAAATCTCTGAAGATAATAGATACCTATGTACGCAACAGAATAAGATTAGAACTAAGATTCCTTAGGTAAATTCCTCAACTTTCTCACCTCTTACCATGTGAGAGGTGACAACGTACAACACGTGAAGCTTCCGTGCTCTGATTATCAGTATATTCTAAGCTGTTTCAACCAGTTATCAAAGCAATACAAATCAGTTCTCACTCCTCCACCTCCCCTGAGTTTTGCTTTGCTCTTTTCTGCTGGAGCTTAGCATTGTTGGAGGAATATTTAGAAGCATAAAGATTTGATCTTTATCCTATTAAGCATCATCCAGATCCTGAATATTACTTGTCATCCTTTTATGCCTCCTTTTTAACTTTCTTGCAGACCCCAAGACTACATTTCACTTGGAAGACTAATTTTCACTTAAAACTTCCCATTGTGTACCTCTTTACCTTATGTTGGCTCCTTCATTGCTCATATATTCTGAGCTCCAGCTTTTACTTTTCCTATTTCATTAATTCACTTTCTCTAAAGATCTATAGATAGATATCTGCTATCTTCCTTCTTTCCATGGGTAGACAAGATGACCTACCTCTCCTGACTCAGCTTCATTTGTCTTCAACAGCTGAAGCAACTTGCCATTATATTTTTCTTTTCAGAGACTCAGTCTGTTCCTCTTCACTGAATTCTTCTACCTCCATTCTTTACCTACTTCCTACTTTCTTAATAAAGTGAACTTTTTATTCTTACAGTTTTACTAGAATTGCTCTCTTGGAGGCCCTTAAAACGTAGTTTTCTTACCAAATCCATTGGAAGTTTTCTCCATTTCCTCAACATTGTTAATATATCTGATCCCGCTGACTTCCTCTTACATCTTGAAATTACTTCCTTTCCTTGGTTTCTCTGGTCTTAAAGAGGCTCCTGGCTTTCCTTATTTAGATTATTCAAGAAAAGTGTGGCCACCTTGGGCTGTTGTCTCAAGAAAAGTCGATCTCTTGTGGGTAACTTTGAGACCTGCAGCTTCCTGTTTCTCTTTTGGATCACTGCTTCCTTCTTTAAAAGAGTGAGAGAGGTTCTTTATTCTTAAGCCCCAATGCCTTCGCTCTTCTGCCAATTAGCCTTCTCAGGCCCTTCTCATTTACTTGAGGACTTCAGAATGAAGGCAACACAATGATTAAGAGTGAGAATTTTTTTCTTATTGAAGTACAATGAATTTACAATGTGATATTAGTTCAGATGAACAACATGCTGATTTAACCATTGTATAGATTACTCAATGCTCATCATGGTTAGTGTAGTCTGAGAATTTAATAGTGACCTCCTAAATTAGTTTTGCTTCTCCTCTAAAACAGCTAAATCAACTACATTGTATATGAGAAGAAAATTTTACTGATTTGAGTTTGTCTTCTTTGTCTTATTAAACAACTGATTGAAGACTGCAACAAGCAAGGAAATTCTAAACAGCAAAGAGTTCTGAATAATCTACAAACTAGATAATAATTCCTTGAATCTTTGGGTTAGTCGTTCAGTCATAATTGATTTTATTGATAACTATGTAGTAAGTAAAAAAATAAAATGTTTCTAAAGATCATAAGGCAGTTAAAACATGTTATTAATTTAATGCCAAGTGAAACAACTATTAAAAATGTATCATTACAGATACATAAAATAACCTAAAGATAAAAAATACTTTAAAAATTTACTCAGAGGCATCTGGGTACCTCAGTAGGTTAAGCATCCAACTTCAGCTCAGGTCATGAGTTTGAGCCCTGAATCAGGCTCTGTACTGACAGTGAAAATCCTGCTTGGGATTCTCTCTCTCTCTCTCTCTCAAAATAAATAAATAAACTTTAAAAAATACTGAAATATTAGTAAGAGTTATAGTTATAGTACTATAGTTTTCTTTAATATTCATATATTTGTTTTCTAAATTTTCTTTTTTTTTCTAAATTTTTTTTTTTGAGAGAGAGAGAGCATGCACATGAGTGGGGGAGAGGGGCAGAGGGAGAGTGAGAGAATCCCAAGCAGCCTCATGGAGCCTGACATGGAGCTTGACCCCAAAACCCTGGGATCATGACCATGACCTGAGCTGAAATCAAAAGTCAGACCTGGCTTTGGCTCAAGTCATAATCTCAAGGTTCATTGGTTTGAGCCCCACATTGGGCTCTGTGCTGACTGCTCAGAGCCTGGAGCCTGCTTCTGATTCTGTGTCTCCCTCTCTCTCTGCTTCTTCCCTGTTGGTGCTCTGTCTCTCTCTCAAAAATAAATACACATAAAAAAATTTAAAAACACTTTTAAAAGCAAAACTCAAATGGAATCTCCCATCAAATAACTTACTCTCATCAAATAACTTAGATATACCTTCTCCATGGCTCCTGACACTTGACATGTATCACTTACTTTATTCAACAAGCTAAACTAAGAAGCAATTTTGAACACACATTAGGGCTATCCCTATGCTCTTTATCTTTTAGTAAACAAAGCACACATTGAATTATTTTTTAACCCATCCACACCAATTTTATGAGCTTTTTAGGATATGCTGTATGCTCTTTCATAAATAAGTAACCAACTGAGATTTTTCTAATGCTTAATGAATCAAAGAATAAAATGCCACTAATATACAATAAAGTATAACTTAAGGAAGTCTGCCTTTTTCTTTTTTGCAGCCAGAAATGCATGCTGAAGTATTTATCTTTTTAAAGACCAGCATTTAAACATCTAAAAAGTCACCAAATAATCTCTACAAAAGTGAAAACAAGTTGCAAATACTGCATGTGAAAGAAATTCATCTTCTAGACAAAAGACCCTCATCACCATTGAAATAACATGATAAATATGTGATAAACAGAAATGACAAATGCAGGCACTTTCTAAAACAATGCAAAATGCGGATTTCAGGGACACGTAATTTAATTTGCATCCCAGGAGTATATTTTCATCTTCTTGTCAAAGAATTTACATTCATAACCTGTCATGCTCAATTACAATAAAGAGAGGTCTGTGATGTGTTTGTGTTTTTTCTTTACTTTTCTTTTTTTTTTTTTTTTTTTTTAAGCCAGGAAACATACAACCATAACTTTGGAGTGTTGACCATAGTAAGCAAATAATTTGAAATGTGTCTCCTGTCATTCTATCAAAGTAAATAATCCAGTTTGCAAATTCCAGAGGTTTGGGGGATTATAGCAGTACTACTGTTTTAGACCACAGGTCCCTGTTGGCTCATACCTTTTCAAATCAGTGTTTTTGTAGTCACTCCCTTACTTCTCTCTTCCCACATAAATATTTGCACATATTGAAACAGTGAGATTCCTGGCATACACATAGGTCGTCTTAATCTCTCTCTTTTGTTCTGCTTCTGTTCTCCGGCAGAATGAGAGAAAAGGATTTTTTTTCCTTGTGTCTTCATTTTAGTATAGCTTTTAAAACCTGAATGTTATTTACATTTCCTTTGAAATTGCTTTTTCAATTCATCACATTGCTGTGTGTTGATTTCCTTTGTTTGCAGCTAAACATGGCCTACACATTTTCTCTGGGCAGAGTGGATGCAGTATTGTCCAAACACGATCCTTCCTCTTTAATTGTAACTGATGTATTGACATTTAATTAAACCCTCCCAAGTAGATCACATTATTCATAATCCTCTAGAGCTATGCTGTTCAACACAGTAGTCACTAGGCATGTGTGGCTATTTACATCTAAATGTAAAGTAATTGCAATGTGGGGTGTCTGGGTGGCTCAGTCTGTTAAGCATCTGACTCTTGATCTTGGCTCAGGTTATGATCTCACATCATGGTTCCTGAGTTCAAGCCCAGCGTTAGGTTCCATGCTGACAGTGTGGAACCTGCTTGGGATTCCTTCTCTGAGCCTCTTGCTCTTTCTTTCTCTCTCACTCTCTCTCAAAATGAATGAATGAATGAATGAATGAATGATGTAGGGGCGCCAGGGTGACTGAGTCGGTTAAGCATCTGACTTTGACTCAGGTCATGATCTCGTAACTCATGAGTTTAAGACCCATGTCAGACTATATGCTGACAGGTCAGAGACTGGAGCTTGCTTCAGATTCTGTGTCTTCCTCTCTCTGGCCCTCCCCAACTCGTGCTCTGTCTCTCTCTCATTCTCTTAAAAATAAATAATAAAACATTTAAAAGTAATAAAGTAATTGCAATGAAGTATAATTTCATTGTAATTAAATATAATTATAATTATATTAATTATAATTTAAAAATTAGTTTCTCAATTGCACTAGCCACAAATCAAGAGCTCAACCACCATATGTGGCTAGTGACTATCATATTGGACAGCATAGATATTGTAGAACATTTCCCTCATCACATAAAGTTGCATTGGACAACATTACTTTAGAGAAAGTCTCATAAAATGAGGAACTACAAAGCTGACCTTCTTGAAGTGAAAGAGGTCAGAGGTGTTTTGTTCCTTAATCAATGTACAAAATATACCAGGTAGAATGTGTTGATTAGTATCTAGGTGGAAAACAGAACTGCCATGGTAAAATTTACTTGCCAATACACATTACACAAAAGGGAAAACAAAACACCCAAGCTATAGTATACATATATTCCCTGTTCCTGATTAAAACTCTGGTTCTTGTAAATAATCCTTGGTACTACTGAGGCTCATTCAATCCTAACTTATTACACACCCACTATAAACAAGTTGAATCTTCACATTTTCTTGTAGAGGAAAAAAAATGTAGAAAACATCCTCCATTTTAATGGGGAAGATAGTCATGTACTTGAATAACTATAGTATAAGCAAGGATATAGTCTGGCTTTGTAGGGCCTTGAAACCTACGCAATTTGGAAAACACCTAAAAAATAAAAAAGTGAGCTTCTCCCCCATTGTAAATATGTAAAATTATGATCATGTGAACACATTGGGAAGGCCACTCCCAGAATTTTGGAAGGAGCCTGTGCAGGTAAGAGTTCCTGAAGTTTGAGCTTCATTAATTTACTGTAAAGCCACTTCTGAGTATGAAACTATATAACAAAGGGCTATGTGCAGACAGCAGGAGAGAGTAAAAGTAACCGAAAGTAACATGAAAGAGTAACTGGAGATGGCATTTTTACAGAAAAAAGACTGAAAAACAACCACTCTGTATTGTTAAAGTGATAGTGGTTACTCTTGGTGTAAGGAACACTTGAGGGCAAAAAGAATTGGTTCCATATTTTACTTTTTATATTCCTCACAGCTTTTACATTCTCCTATTTACATTGAAAACATTCTCTGTAACCTGTTTAAAAACAGTCTGCTTCATTTTTAAACACACACATACATACAAAGAAACATAATACCTGACGTAACTATCAGAGATGGACGTGATAAGAGATAGCAGAGTGTCTTAGCTCAGGCCACTGTAACAAATACCACAAACTAGGTGGCTTCTACAGCAGACATTGTGTTTTTCACAGTCCTGGATGCTTGGAAGTCTGAAGTTAGGATGCTACCATGGTGAGGTTCTAAAGAGTCTTCTTCCTGGCTTGCAGACAGCTACCTTCTTGTGGTATCTTCAAATGGTTGGGGAGGGGACGAAAGTGTAGGAGAGATCTGGTATCTTCTTATAAGGACAAGAATTCTAACCTCACGAATTCATTTAAACCTAATTACCTCCCCAAAGCCCCATTTCCTGATATCATCATATTGGGACTTCCACAGACATTACAGGGGTTATAACCATTCAGTCCACATCAGAGAGGATTAATCTGGAAGGAAGGGATAGAATTTGTAAGGATATGAAGTGAAAGGTAAGGAGAATGTTGTAAGGTAATGCTGTTTTCATGCCTCCCTGGTTCCAACTCTCAAAATTCTCCACATGGCATAATATAACGCCCTGCAATCACATCTTGACATCCACATGGGTCAACAAGGTAGAAACAATTAAAAAAATAAAGATAAATTATATATTCTTATACATATATTCTTTTCCAGTCCCTGTGTCAGCCTGGGCCCCTTTCAGGCATGTGTATAAAAATTGTTTTCTTGACATGAAGTAAATATATACAGTGAAAAATACTGCAAGTTCCAAAATTTAGATAAATGAATATTTTGAATAAAAGGTATCATAAATCTTTTCTCTGCATACTTTGAGAGAGACAGAGAGAGAGCACAAGCAGGAGAGGGACAGAGGGAGACAGAGGATTGGAAGAAGGCTCTGTACCGACGACAATAAAGAGCCCTATGCGGGGGCTCAAAATCACGAACCATGAGATTATGGCCTGAGTTGAGGTCAGACACTTAACCGAATGAGCCACCCAGGTGCCCCCTGAATCTCTTAATTCAAATTAATTCGAAAACTGCTGTTATTTTTCATCTGGAATACTGAAAGTCCCCAAAAAGGATCAAGATTTCACCTATTAAAAGTCATCCTATCAACAGTTGTGAAGCACTTACTTTATGCAAGACACTCTCCTAATATAAGAAAACAATAAAACGTAGCCCTGCTCTTCAAAAAGTCACTCTTAATTAGGGAACAGGGACTAAATGGGCAACTATGGGAGAGTGAGAGCGTCTGTGATGGACATTAGCACTCTGCATTCCTCCAATAAGGTGTGCTGGTGAGCTCCACCAGACAATGAAATAAGTCCACCTGGGCAAAGAAGTATTGAAGGTAAATTGTAGTACAAGATGTTGACCACATTTTTTCTTGAGTATTAATTCTGACAATCATAATTTTACATAATATATATTGTACATCCATATGTTTGGAAGAAATTTTTCCTCATTTATAAAGTGGAATTGTCTTGGCAAATCTCAGTGTTCATTAAAGAACATGTTGTTGCACCAAAACCATCGATAACTTGAACAGCTCCCACCGAAACTAGAATTGCAAACGCTCTTCCTGACAGGTTTCCACAAAATTTACATGTAACCCAAATAGCATATGTTTTGGCTTTAGGCTCAGCCCCTTTCCCTTCTACTCTTAGAAGTCCAGCTGTACCAAATAAATTGTGACTCTTTTCATTTTATTGAAAACATGTGTGGTGAAGGAGAAGCACCCCCCCCCCCCCATTTCATGGATCACGGTATTTCCCTAGGAAAAAGAACACACACACACACACACACACACACACACACACACACATATATATGTGTCTTCTCCCAAAATTCTTGTTTTAATTACCATCACTGTGTTCCCCTCCTTTAGTTCTGACCCACCATGCAGCAGAGCATAGCTCAACCTTACTCCTCCTCCTTTTCTATCCATAGTATCTTCTTCCTCTGAAAATGTAGGACACAGAATATAGATGGTCACTTATCAACCTTAGAGCCTATTAAATATCTTTTCAAATAGCATTTGCTGGGATGATAACTTCTCCTCATACCTTTGCCATAAAGATAGGCCTAATTTAAATAAACCTTCTAAGTAAATAAGTCTACATAGCCCTATAACTCTATATTAGAAGATAGGATTAATCATAGCTAATATTTAATAAATATTTCCTCTGTGCCAGGCAATATTTTAATAGTTTTGGATAAGTAGTATCATGTGGTCCTCAAACAAGTCTTATGATCTATATTGTACATCCACATTTAACGTTCATGCTTAGCAAATCAGAAAACTGAACCATAGACACAAAGCAACTTGGCAAGTTCACTCAACTAAAGTGGCAAAGCTGTGACTTTAACCAGAAGCTCAGGTTCCAAAGCACAACATGTCACTTTATCATAGTGCCTCAGCCACTATCTGACCCCTCAGCTGTATTCTAATTTAGTACATGACATTAGAAAATAAATTGTATAGACCCACAAGGAAACTGTACTTTACATATTGCACTTCTGTGTAAGAAAAGGGACTTCAAAGGGTGGCTCTGGATCTCTGTAGAGAGAAATTAGACTGAATCAGATGAACAGTCTGGTTAAATAAGAATCGGGGAGGGAGAAATCACTGGATTTCTTACAATCTACAATATTTGACATTAAAAGATCTGTTTTTTGTTGTCTTTATCCTATTTAATTAATATATGATAGTTTCCAATTAAGGCAAGGACAGTGCTTCTAAATTCTTTTCTGTCTTCCCAAATTTAAAACATAATTCATAAAGAAAAAAATCCATCAATATCAAAGGAAGAAAAGACAGATGACAAAAGTGGAGTTATGAGGTTACAAAGTAAATACCAGCAAAATTGGCATTTGTTCACGATTTTTGTTTGAACCATCCCTCTCAAAAACCTTTATAATTTGTCCCACTTTGGAGGAATATAATTGTTCAAGGTGCTTTCTTCTCCAACTTTTTCTCTTCTAGATGCTCACTTCTCTATAACTCATTATTCATAATTTTTCTATTATGATATGAACTGGAAAAACAAAATGAGATGAAATTAAGACTAAACACTTTTACTACTTAGACAAATTTTTGATAGAAGATTCGCTGAGGACAAAGGGAAATGTACTTGGACAAAATCAGATTTTGAGAGTTTTCCTGTATATTGCAATTATACACAGTTCTTTTTAAAACACAATGCTTAGGGGGCACCTGGGTGGCCTAGTCAGTTGAGAGTCCAACTTCAGTCCAGGTTAAGATCCCATGCTTCATGGGCTCCAGCCTTGTGTCGGGCTCTGTGTTGATGCTCAGAGCCTGAAGCCTGCTTCAGATTCTGTGTCTTCCCCTCTCTTGGCTCCCCCCCCAAATCTGTCTGTCTCCCAAAAATAAACAAACATTAAAAAAAAAATGCTTAGAAGTGTCTGGGTGGCTCAATCTGTTAAATGCCTGACTCTTTATTTTGGCTCAGGTCTTGGCTCAAACTTTCATAGTTTGTGGGATTGAGCCCCTGGTCAGACTCTGCATAGCACAGAGCCTGTTTGGGATTCTCTCTCTTTCTCTGACCCCCCCCTCCCCCCACCCAAGCTCATGCCTGTGTTCGTGATCTCTCTGTCTCTCTCTCAATATAAATAAATAAACATTAAAAAAAACAACCCTACAATGCTTAAATAGACATAGCTCTTTTCATTTTTGCAACATGAAACCACATATATTTCTGATTTATTCCTCAGGAGAAACTTATAAAATGCTCTTCAAGGACATCAAGGAAAAACTGAATAAATGGAGAGCAATGCAGCAGCAATTACAAATATCATAAAGTGGTTTATTTTCCCCAAATTAATCCAAATATTAAATGCTACTTCAGACAATTAAGTCTTAAGTCTAATATGTTCCCTTTTAAACTTCACTTGACCAGATATTGCTGCATCACCATAAGTTTCCAAAAGCAATTAGAAAAAGAGATTACTTATAATTAAATATAAACTATCTTTACCTCAAAAATTTTCCCTATTATTAACTTATCTATTAACTCATGTGTCAATATTTATTGGATAACTGTTTTGCCCCTGCCATTGTGTTTAGATACTAGACATAGGCTGAGACTCTGGTGAACTATGAACTCATGACCCCTGATTTACAAAACTCAAGACTGTGCCTGCTATCAGCCAAAGGAGGTGGTAAAGCTCATACTTATTCATTGTTTGAGCTTCTGGGAGAAAATCTTTATAAATATGAGGAGGAGTTATCTTTACACCCTTCATTCTTCTTAATGGTATAATAATAATTTCAAGCATTATTATTGTTATTATTCTCTGTAATTATGTAATAATAATGATACCTTATTTCTAATTCTCCAGAGAGATGAGGAAAATCTCCACGGGGAAGATGATGAAAGAGATTAGACCAAATGGTCTTGATAAATTTTCTATTGTAATTTTAAACAAAGCCCTAGACACCATCTGACTAATTGCAGATATTTCTGGAAAGCTTGAAGGTCTCCAAATAATTAGATTGGGAAGAGGGAGGAAATCAGTTAGGAAGCTGATATCTCCCTGGACACTGCCTCAAACTGGCAAGTGGCCGAAAGGCCGTGGTGGCTCTGGCAGATTGCGTCCCAGGCAGCCCATCTCAGAGGCTAATTTGGTCTCAGATGCAATAGCGTGTCTGCCCAATTGGGGAAAGCATTTTGGCCGTGAGAAGCATTTCAAGCAAAGGTTCATAGAGAGAAGAAGAGGAAACTTGAAATTAAATTTAAAATGTATTTGTTATGAGCTGAACAAATAACAGTGTACTAACCAAAATGCTCTGTCATTCTTCATCAGTAACTGTTACATTCAAATTCCTTCGCTAAAGAATAAAAAGTGTCCAGGGGACTGATAAATCTTTATTTGCTTCATTAAGTCTGCTGAAAACAGACCCAAACCAAAGTTGTTAAAGGGATCCTACAAAGACATGGCTATCATCATTATTCCCATCTGACAAAACATTCTGATACAGTAAAAAGAAAGTGGATAGAAATATTTTTAAATATAAGGAAGAAATAATGATAAATATCAACATTGGCAGCAGGCAAGATGTTTTAGCTACAAGATCTAAAGAGGAGAAAAATTTCTTCCTTGCCGACAGTCTTCATTTCTTTATTTAAAATACCGACTTTCTTGCATAGATTCATTTCTTCCTGATAAAAATACTGGTATTTGACTTTTATAACAGCCACTGCAGAGTGATATAGAAATCTGGCTTTTATATTCAGTAGTTTCAATACATACTATTAGAGCCTAGATTCTAGAGTCTTTGCATATTTCAGCATAGGTGTATTTGGTTCCAAGAACTGACATAACAAACTGCCACAACTCAGAAATATATTCTCTCAACGTTTTGGAGGCTAGAAGCCCAAAATCAAGGTTCCATATGGCCACTCCTTTGTGAGCTCCAGGGGAGAATCTTTCCTTACCTCCTCCTAGTTCCTGGTGATTGCTGACAATCTTGGGCTTCCCTAGGCTTGCAGCTGCATCTCTCTCATCTCCGCCTTTGTCATCTCATGGCCTTCTCCATTCTGTGTGTTTCAAATCTTCTTCTCTTATAGGATCACTGGTCATTGGATTTAGGGCCCACCCTACCCCAGGACAACTTCACCTTAACTTGATCACATCTGCAAATACCCTGTTTTTAAATAAGAGCACATCCAAGGCAACCAGGGGGTAGGATTGGAGCCTATCTTTTCAGGAGACACAATTTAACCCTTAACAATATGACAAATGCAACTTTGGATTCTCTGAACCTGGAAGGTGGGGACAGATGAGGGAAATGGCTATCAGAGCAAGAGCTATTTATTCAGTTCAGATACAGCCAGAGACTTGGCTGATGAATCCCTTCAGATCTTGTTGTAAATATCTGGACACAGTTCTACTCTAGACAAGCCAACTTATTTGTATTTCCTCTAAAGTCCCACAGTCCACAGACCACTGTGTTTTGCCCAAGCAGCCCACTTCCCTTATAAGAATTCATCACCCCTTTTCTCCCAATCATTTGGACTAACTCTTGCTTAAATTCCTAGTTACATCTAAAGTGTTACTCCCATGTAAATTCACTTCCTGATCTCTTCCCCAACATACAAGGCTGAGTGTAATTTTCTTCTCTTCTGAATGTTTGGGACCTATAGCAGTGGGAATTCTTACCAACCAAACATTAATTCACATCTTCCTTCTTCTTAACAAAATCTGAAAATTAACCATCTTCACCCATAAATACAGGTACTCAGAGGAAGCTAACCCACCTCCAGCATGGGGAGATGAATTTGACTTCCTTCAAGTCTGGTAAAATTTCAGTGTATCAGCCAGCTATTGCCAGCCACAAATTTCAGTAGTTTAAGACAACCACAGTTTGTTATTGATCATGATTATGGGGGTTGGCTAGTCTAATCTTCTGGTCTGTGCCAGCTCAGCTGGAGTTGGATGGCCTTCACCCTCAGCTGGGACCTTAGCTAAAATGGTTTGGAAAGCGAAATGCTTTAACTCCACTTGGACTGTCATCCTCCCACAGGCAAAACTGGGCTTTTCCACTTGGTGGTGCAGGGTTTCCTAGCAACAAGAGGGGGCAAACTCAAATGCACAAGCATTTTCAAGTCTTTGCTATGTTTATAATCTTTAATGCCTGTTAGCCAAAGCAGTAACATGACTAGCCCTATACTCAAGACTTGGGGAGACAGATTCTACTTCTTGAGCACCAAAGTTGCATTTCAAAGAGGTGAGTATATAGGAATAACAAGAGTTATAACCTACTTCATCAATAAGAACTACAGTGATCACTCTTTTTAAAACTGCAACTCAGCCCCATGCAAACTATCCTGATCTGCCTTGATATGTGTTACTTTTTCTTATTTCCACAGTGTATGTCACATTCTAACATACAATGTTATTTACTTGTTAGATCTATTGTTTATTGTTCTGCCTCCTCTTTCAAAATATATGTTTCTAAGACAGAAATCTTTATTCACTAATTAGTCCACTTAGGGGAGTTTCTGACACTTAACAGTAGCTCAAAAAATACTATCTGAATGAATGACTGAAAGAACCATCAACAATCTAAGACCAATGGGAATCTCATATGCAGCCAGAGAAAGTATCTTAAAGGGAACACAGACAGAAAATCCCCAGCAATGGAGAGGGGAGGATCTAGGTCAGAATGATTCCTTGAAGAATCCATTAAACTATCATGATAAGTAAATTTCCATCTGAAAACATTAACAAACAAAATAACGGCAACAGTAACTTGAGAATCTGACACCAATTCATGACAGCATTAGTCAAATTGTAACTTTCCTGACTCTAAGGTGAGAAGCAGAAGTCAACAGAAAATAAGAGAGGCCATACAGCTCCTCTCCCACCAACCCATTAGTGAATGGCTAACCTACAGCAGAACTGAGCTGGGAAAAGGGAAGTAGCAGGAATTCAAACGAAGTTTAAAGTTTTAATTTTCATATGAAATGAATGAGAACTGTAAATTGCTGATGAGAAAATTTCTGTTGTCGGAAAGTGACAGAAAAGTCATGGGACTTACCCAAATTTCATCCAGAAGAAGGAAACTATTAGTCTCATTGAATAACTTAAAAACCAGTGCTTGGAGGGTGAAATACAATTGCCTTATGATTACATTCCAAAAGCCATACTTGTCAAACATAATGTTTATATTGCCTTTGCATTAATGAGAGACACAGTTGCAAAATGACTAACTTCTCAGTCATTGGAACACCTGCATGGGGGAAACGCATGCTTATCAGAGACATAAAAGAAGAGAGCTCACATGTATTGAATATATGCATGGGAATAGAAGTGGTCTAAGAATTATTTCATAAAATCTTTCCCCAAAGCTATAAGCTGATTATTAGTATCATCATTTTATATGAGGAAATTGAAGAAAAACTAATGTATAGTTCAGACACTTAAGAAGTGGCAGAGCTTGGCTTGAAACTGGGTTCTTGCTGATTCTAAATGCCATGATCTTCTATTAAAAGCCACAGCCTTCTACACTGAGGCAGAATCAAATATAAATCCTCTACTCAATTAGTTTATAATCTTGCTATATCATAAGACCCTGCAGAGTATCCATAAATCACTACCATACAAGGTCCTAAGTGCTTTAGGACAGGCACTGGGAAGTCAGAAAAGCAAGAAATTACTTCCAGCTGAGGATCAGGGAAAACTTCCCAAGGAAAAGGAATTATTTTTTTATTATTTTATTTTATTTTATTTCTTAAATAGTTTATTGTTCAAGTTGGTTTCCATATAATACCCAGTGCTCATCCCAACAAGTGCCCTTCTCCATGCCCATCACCCCCCTTCCCTTCGCCCCCACCCCCACTAGCCCTCAGTTTGTTCTCAGCATTCAAGTATCTCCCATGGTTTGCCTCCCTCCCTCTCCCCAACTATTTTTTCCCTACTTCGTCCCCATGGTCCTCCGTTAAGTCCCTCCTAATCCACCTATATGTGCAAACATATGGTATCTGTCCTTCTCTGCCTGACTTATTTCGCTCAGCATAACACCCTCAAGGTCCATCCATGTTGCTACAAATGGCCAGATTTTATTCTTTCTCATTGCCATGTAGTATTCCATTGTATAGATGAACCACATCTTCTTGACCCATTCGTCAGGTGATGGACACTTAGGCTCTTTCCATGTTTTGGCTATTGTTGAGAGTGCTACTATGAACATTGGGGTACATGTGCCCCTATGCATCAGCACTCCTGTATCCCTTGGGTAAATTTCTAGCAGTGCTATGGCTGGGTCACATAGGAGTTCAATTGTTAATTTTTTGAGGAACCTCCACACTGTTTTCCAGAGGGGCTGCACCTGTTTACTTTCCCACCAAGAATGTAGGAGGGTGCCCGTTTCTCCACATCCTTGCCAACCTCTAGAGTCTCCTGATTTGTTCATTTTCGCCACTCTGACCGGCATGTGGTGGTTGCTCAGTGTGGTTTTGATCTGAATTTCCCTGATGATGAGTGACACAGAGCATCGTTTCATGTGTCTTTGGCCATCTGGATGTCCTCTTTGGAGAAGCGTCTGTTCATGTCTTCTGCCCATTTCTTCACTGGATTATTTGTTTTCAGGTGTGGAGTTTGGTGAGTTCCTTATAGATTTTGGATACTAGCACTTTATGTGATATGTCATTTGCAACTATCTTTTCCCATTCCATCGGTTGCCTATTAGTTTTATGGATTGTTCCCTTTGCCGTGCAGAAGCTTTTAATGTTGATGAGGTCCTAATAGTTCATTTTTGCTCTTGATTCCCTTGCCTTTGGAGATGTGTCAAATAAGATATTGCTGCAGTTGAGATGAAGGAGGTTGTTTCCTGCTTTCTCCTCTAGGGTTTTGATGGTTTCCTGTCTCACATTCAGGTCCTTTATCCATTTTCAGCTTACAAAAGAAAAGATCATACAACCATATGATCCTGTTGATAGACGCAGAAAAGCATTTGACAAAATACAGCATCCCTTCTTAATAAAGACCCTCGAGAAAGTTGGGATAGAAGGAACTTACTTACACATAAAAGCTATCCATGAGAAGCCCTCAGCTAACATCATCCTCAATGGGGAAAAACTGAGAGCTTTCCCCCTGAGATCAGGAACACGACAGGGATGTTCACTCTCACCACTGTTGTTTAACATAGTGCTGGAAGTCCTAGCGTCACCAATCAGACAATAAAAAGAAATAAAAGGCACCAGAATTGGCAAAGAAGAAGTCAAATTTTCACTTTTCGCAGATGACATGATACTTTACATAGAAAACCTGACAGACTCCACCAGAAGCCTACTAGAACTAATCCAAGAATTCAGCCAAGTTGCAGGGTACAAAATCAACGTACAGAAATCAGTTGCATTTTTATACACCAATAATGAAGCAACAAAAAGAGAATCAAGAAACTGATCCCATTCACAGTTGCACAAAAAAACCATAAAATACCTAGGAATAAACCTAACCAAAGGTATAGGTGATCTGTATGATGAAAACTATAGAAAACGTATGAAGGAAATTATGTAATGGAAAAACACTCTATGGTCATGGATCAGAAGAATAAATATTGTTAACATGTCATTACTACCCAAAGCAATCTACACATTCAATGCAATCCCAAACAAAATTGCACCAGCATTCTTCTCAAAACTAGAAAAAAACTATCCTAAAACTTGTATGGAACCACTAAAGACCCCGAATAGCCAAAGTAATACACAAGAAGAAAACCAAAACAGGAGGCATCACAATCCCAGACTTTAGCCTCTACTACAAAGCTGTAACCATCAAGACAGTATGGTATTGGCACAAAAACAGACACACAGACCAATGGAATAGAATAGAGAACTCAGAATTGGACCCACAAATGTATGGCCAACTAATCCTGACAAAGCGGCAAAGAGTATCCAATGGAATAAAGACAGCCTCTTTATCAGATGGTGCTGAGAGAACTGGATAGCAACATGAAGAAGAATGAAACTAGATCACTTTCTCACACCATACACAAAAATAAATGATTCTTTTTTATATGGTTTTAAAAAATATATTGAAACCATGAATATCTACAGTTGATAAATATACTTGAGTCAATAAATATAAACAATGTCAGGGGCACCTGGGTGGCTTAGTCGGTTGGGTGTCCGACTTTCGCTTAGGTCATGATCTCGCGGTTCGTGGGTTCGAGCCCCACGTCGGGCTCTGTGCTGACTGCCAGCTCAGAGCCTGGAGCCTATTTCAGAGTCTGTGTCTCCCTCTGTCTCTGACCCTCCCCTGCTCATGCTGTCTCTCTCTCTCTGCTAGAAATAAATAAAAATTAAAAAAATTAAAAAAATAAACAATGTCATACATGAGCAATAAATGATTTCTTATGTATTATGGAACAAATGTTTTGCTATTTGTGCATAAAACCTGCTTATTTTTCTTCCAAAAGTTCAAATTTTGAACAATGAATCCTTTTTTATTTAAAGACAAGGACTCTGCAGTACAATGAGAATGGATTTTAACTATAATATGTACGGTATTTTTAATTTTTAATTTTATACCAAAAATGCATTGTTTCATACCAGGCAAAATCTGTGATTTCATGTTAGGCATACAAATTAATGTTTTCCATTCATTTTCCATCAGAGTCATATATTTATTTGTAGTAAGTCCTATTAAATGAATTTAGTACTAAAGACTTCAACACGGAGTTGAATCAAGTTCTGCTATTTTTTATCTGCCCTACCTTTTTTAAATTATTTTTTCTTTTTTTTCCCCTTCACAGTTTATTGTCAAGTCAGTTTCCATATAACACTCAGTGCTCATCCTAACAAGTGCCCTCCTCCATGCCCATCACCCCCCTTCCCCTCTCCCCCACCCCCATCAGCCCTCAGTTTGTTCTCAGTGTTTGTCTCTCATGGTTTGCCTCCCTCCCTCTCCCCAACTATTTTTTCCCCTTCTCCTCCCCTATGGTCCTCTGTTAAGTTTCTCCTGTTTCAACTATATGTGCAAACATATGGTGTCTGCCCTTCTCTGCCTGACTTATTTTGCTTAGAAGAACACCCTCAAATTCCATCCATGTTGCCACAAATGACCAGATTTTATTCTTTCTCATTGCCATGTAGTATTCCATTGTATAGATAAACCACATCTTCTTGACCCATTCGTCAGGTGATGGACACTTAGGCTCTTTCCATGTTTTGGCTATTGTTGAGAGTGCTGCTATGAACATTGGGGTACATGTGCCCCTATGCATCAGCAATACTGTATCCCCTGGGTAAATTTTTAGCAGTGCTATGGCTGGGTCACAGCAGAGTTCTATTGTTAATTTTTTGAGGAACCTCTACACTGTTTTCCAGAGGGGCTGCACCAGTTTACATTCCCACCAAGAGTGTAGGAGGGTGCCCGTTTCTCCACATCCTCACCAGCATCTAGAGTCTAGTAAGAAATTGCTGAAGTTGAGGTTAAGGAGGTTGTTTCCTGCTTTCTCCTCTAGGGTTTTGAGGGTTTCCTGTCACACATTCAGGTCCTTTATCCATTTTGAGTTTATTTTTGTGTATGGTTTGAGAAAGTGACCTAGTTTCATTCTTCTTCATGTTGCTATCCAGTTCTCCCAGCACCACCTGATAAAGAGGCTGTCTTTATTCCATTGGATACTCTTTGCCGCTTTGTCAGGATTAGTTGGCCATACATTTGTGGGTCCAATTCTGAGTTCTCTATTCTATTCCATTGGTCTGTGTGTCTGTTTTTGTGCCAATACCATACTGTCTTGATGCTTACAGCTTTGTAGTAGAGGCTAAAGTCTGGGATTGTGATGCCTTCCTTTTTGGTTTTCTTCTTCAATATTACTTTGGCTATTCAGGGCAGAAATGGAATTTTAATTTCACCTCATAATTATGACTAGTGAAAGCTCTGGTTTGTTTTCCTTCCTTTCTTTCCTATCTTTGAGAATACTGAGTCATATTTACAGTTTTTAGTTTATTTATTTTTAATGTTTTTTAAAGTTTGTTTTCAGAGAGAGAAAGTATGTGAATGGAGGAAGGGCAGGGAGGGGGCAGAGAGAATCCTAAGCAGGCTCCACGCTGTCAGCACAGAGCCTGATATGGCGCTCGATCTCACAAAATGTGAGATCATCACCTGAACTGAAATTAAGAGTTGGACGCTTAACTGACTGAGCCACTCAGGTGCCCCATTTTTTCAAGTGTTTGAATAATTTACTAAACTAAAAGTAACTTAGATCTCTTTTTTTTTTCCTTCCTGAATTTATCTTTTTTTTCCTTACCACAAAATCTAAGTGAAAAAAATAGAGTGGACTCCACCTCCCATTTCTTTGTATATGTGATGCATCCATTCTGAAAGCAGTTTTTTTCCCACTTGCTATTGAAATGATCCAAAATGAATGCAAGTACATAAATCATTCAAAATTTTATTAATTAATGTTTATATATGCTTTGACAAGTATAATTATTATTTCTAGCATTTTCTTCATTCTAAATTTTTAAGTTGTTTATTATGCTAAATTGGCAATATTAATTATATCCTTTCAAGCTAGAGGAAAGAACAAACATGTAATAAACATCACTGTACCTATCATAAACTATGAGACTCCAAGTCTAAATGTCAAAAAGGTACAGTTAAACATGAAGCTTGAAGTGATTGAAAATTATATAATAGGCACTTTATTTTGTCTAAAATACATATTTAAAATTATAAATAACAATAATCATTTTCATAATTATACACTTTAGCATTATAAATTAATATATAAAGATAATGTTGCACATTTATGTCACATTATAAATGACTGTAACTTGCATAGCTTTTCATTAACCAAGAATTTCAGAGTTCACTATGGGATAATAGACCAAGTCTGTTCTCTGTGAATTGATCAAACATAGAATCCAAAATTCTGTTTAACCAACCTAATTCTCCCTAAGAGACTAATGCACCTGGGTCTTAAATTGAAACCATACTTAGCAATGAGAATCAAATGAATCCACACCTTAGCTTTGCCTAATTTGGACACAGTCATAAAATGTAGTCTCTCAGTCACATAAATGAAGATTTATCTCTTCAACCAGATTAATAACTAAGTAGCAAGAAATAAGGAAAATATTTGACAGTCACTATGTACCAGAACCTTTATATTATCATTTCATTAAAATAATGCATGGTAGAGTTGGACATTGAACATACATGGTCTATTCTCAGAGCCAGTCACTTAACCACTACTCTCTGGGTCTCATGCTAGGGGATAACTAAGCTTTTAGACCAATAAAAAAAACTTATTGATTCCACAGTATTGCAAAATTTTGGAACCACTATTTTTTTTACATTTATTTATTTTTGAGAGAGAGAGAGAAAGAAAGAAAGAGAGAAAGAGGGCGGGAGAGGGAGAGAGTTCATGCGAGCGGGTGAGGGGCAGAGAGAGAAAGAGACACAGAATCTGAAGCAGGCTCCAGGCTCTGAGCTGTCAGCACAGAACCCAATGTGGGGCTCAAACCCATGAACTGTGAGTTCATGTGCTGAGCCAAAGTCAGACACTCAACAGACTGAGCCACCCAGGCGCCCCTGGAAATGCTATTTTACCATGTGTAACTCAGTCTGAAAATGTAAGGAAAATGACAGAGAAGTTTGAACAAACAGGGCTGTTTCACTCCAATACATATTTAAGAGCACTCCTGATAGTTCAAGGTTGAACATTTTGCCTTAATCCATCTAGCAATGAGACTAGTCTTTTCACCCTCAATTTCCTTTTTCTTATTCTTTTATGAATCCACAATCAGCAATGTAAGACCAAGAAACATGTGATGCCCAAAGTCTAGAAAAACACTTCACCCCATTGCACAATATGGCTTCAACTTAAACAAAGGCTAACCTTCAGGACTTGTCAGTTTCCCGTTCATGGCCCAGGGTGACTTCCTCTCTCCTTCTCAGCCACCACTTCTAGAGGTTCACCTTTCTCCTAGTAGAGCATCCACAAAGTGCCCTTGGGTTGCACACACCACAATGGCAGTTCAATAAAATCACTGTCCTCGTTGTATAAAAGTGGTAGGGTGGCCAGCACTGCTGCTGGAATGGTTTTTGCTGTCACTTTCTGCCTTATTTAACTCATTCATTCACCCAGTGGTGGACTTCTCTAGGGGATCCCATGTTCATTGTCATACTTGTACTCATACAGAATTTTATCATACCTTCTCTTTGATGCAGACCCAGGAATAAAATTGCTGGGCCATAGTTTATATGCTATAGAACGTGGCTAATAACTGCCAGAATAACCACCCAGAATAGTTGCATCATTCCCACCAGAAATGCATGAAAATTCTTACTGAGTACTGTTATTCTTAGGCTGCTTGTCCCTAACTTAAGATCTATACTTATGGATTTTCTCTTTATTTTTCCTTTACTAGTTTCCTAAATATAGCAATATTTCCATTTTTCATGCCATTTTGGTCTCTCCCTGTCTCCCACATCCAACACAATGTTGAAGTTATTTAGAATTTATTTATCTCAACCTGCACTTTTTTTTAAATGTTTATTTATTTTTAAGAGAGAAGAACAGAGAGGTGAGGGAGGGAGCGGCAGAGAGGTGGGGGGACAGATTATCTAATGCAAGCTCTGTGCTGTCAGCAGAGAGCCTGATATGGGGCTTAAACTCACAATCCATGAAATCATGACCTGAGCCAAAATCAAGAGTCAGATGTTTAACTGACTGAACCACCCAGGCACCCTCAATCTGCACTTTTAAAAATAATTATAATATCTTCTAGATGTTTAGCCACCCTGCCCATGTACCTCTTATAACACCCTTGTACTTTTATACATCATCTTATTTCAGGACATTCTCCAAGAGTTTTTCAGAGTGGGCCTCCATACAGTAATTATTTTCAGGTCTGATTGGATATAATGCCCTTCGTGTTACCATGTAATTATGGTGTTAAGAAGGCAGATATAAGTTGGCTGAGTGTCTGACTCTTGATTTTGGCTCAGGTCATGATCTCACAGTTTTTTGAGTTCAAGCCCGACACAGCGACTGCTTGGGATTTTCTCTCTCTCTCTCTGTTCCTCCCTGACACAGGCTTGCGCTTGCTCTCTCTCTATATCTATATAGACATCTATATAGATATCTATATATAAAATAGGGGGCTGATATAAATCTAATTGTTTTTCCCTGGTAGCTTCCATTCTCTTGGGTAGCACTTTCAATTTGCCTTTGATCGAATACATCTAGGTAATAATAATAACTAATACTAAAGTAATGATTATGAACAAGGCACTATTTTAAAGGCTTTACATATATTAACTCATTTATTCCTCACATTATTTTTTTAAGATATTAAGATAGACATTTATCTTCATCTTATTGATGGGTAAATTGATGCACAGAAAATTTATGCACTATTTTAAATTAGAAGTCAGTTGTCTTTTTCAAAACCCTGGGAGATTTGAAAATAACTCTGGGAGATTAATATTCTTTACTTCTTCTAATATGTCTTCTCTTAGTCCCCCACCATAAGCATCACCACCTTTCTTCAGTGATTATTATAATTGGATATTAGGCCTTTAATTGTTATTTATTTCTATCCTCCAAATCTCTTAGTTTGTCATAGTTTCTCTTTTTCTGTTATCTTCTGTTTCTGTGTTCAATCTGATCTTCCAGCAAATGAATTCTTTCTTCAGCTGAACCCTTTGGATTATGTATCCTATGTCTTCTGTTTTTGTCTTTGAACTATTATATTTCTCATATTTACTATTTCTACTTGGTTCTTTTTTATGACTTCTCCCACATTCAATTAGCACCTTTCTTATCACTGAGTATTTCAGTTAAACTTATTTTAAATTCTTAGTCCATCTGTTCCAAGAATTCTGTTTCATATGATATTAGTTTATCTCCTTTCTTTCATAGGTTGTTTTTTGCCAATATCGACATTCTTCCCCTCTGAGTTCATGACACTGTCCGATAATATGAATTAGGAAATAGCATAAGTTATATTCCTCCTGATAAATCTAAACAGAAGGGAAAGAGTAAGGCTAAGTGGGAGCCTCCACATAACAAAGAACATTTCAGTCACTTGTCTGCTGCCACGCCACCACACAAATCTTTTGAATCATTTTCCAAGATGGCACTCTCTCCTTTAAACAAAATCCTGGGGTGCCTGGGTGGGTCAGTTGGCCAAGCTTCTAACTCTTGATCTCAGGATTGCGAGTTCAAGTCCTGTGTTGGGCTCTGTGCTAGGGTGAAGTCTACTTAAAAAAAAAAAAATCCACTCGCCCTACTATTTAAAAGTAACTAGGGAAGGGAAATAAGATTCTGGCAGCTGACATCTGTTCTATTAGCCTCTCACCAGCAGAACTTTTGCAGACCCTAATATTATGCTGTTAGCACTGCTAGGTCCAGGGGTATTACTGTGCATTTCTAGGCAGATGATGGGGCAAAAACAATAATGTACAGAAGAGCAAAACTCAACAGAAACTGAAAACCTGTTTTTTAAACCATCTTCTCACAGCTCAAGGGTTTCTCATAGCTTTACCTCATTTCCAGAGCCAGGCTCTTCTCTGCTTCTATAGTTTCTCCAGGTAGTTTTGGGGGAGGGAACATCAGACTGTGCTAATTCACTCTCTTTCCAGGCACCAAATGCCACATTTCTGATTTTTCTCCTTCTTTTATTTAGGACTGAGAGAGAGGAAAGAAAAATTTAATCAATCTCACCTAGCTTTTTAAAAATGGCTGATCAGACTTATTTCCAAATAGCAAAGCACTGGCTCCTCCTTTTGTGTTTCAAGCCTCCAGCTTCCTGACAATCTAATCAGCTGAAATCACCTTTCCAGCTACCAGAGGGGAAGCTTCTATAACCTTCAAGCCCCTCTTTTTATGGTCATAGAATCTTCCAGAGCCTAGACACTAATATACACTTAAAGTCCTTTATAAAAAAAAAAAAAGTTCATTTATCTTAAGAGAGAGAGCATGTATGGGAGGGGTAAAGGGTGAGGGACAAAGAGAATCCTATCAGCACAGAGCCTGATGCAGGGCTCTATTAGAGGAACCGTGAGATCATGACCTGAGCCAAAATCAAGAAAAAGCAGCTTATCTGACTGAGCCACCCAAGTGCTCAAAAGTCCTTGAATTAATATGTTAATTTCAGGAATTTAGATCTAAAACTTCCCATTTTTCAACTTATTTTGGGAATTACTTTGGATCTGACATTTTTCACCGGTTCTTCAACTACAAGCCTCCATAACTTATTCAATATGCTAAACAGTGCTTTGATTTCTTAAAAATTAAAAAAACAAAAACCTAACAAAATCTTCCAAATGCTTTGGATTGCTTCTGATAAGCACACAAGGAAATTCTCACATTTTAAATTTGTGTTGCGAAACTGCAAAAATCTCACCACAACCTTAGCTATTACAAGTTGAAGTTCAGGATAATCTAAATTCAGAATTCCTTCCTTCAAAACACTCTTACTGTTAATGAATTACACAGGTATTGCACCTTCTGTGCCTTTCCGTTCAAAAGGAAAAAAGCTGTTCTTTTCATTTGGAGCAGAGTCTGTGATTACGGACCAACTAATTAACTTGTCTGATATGGAAGGGATGATGTAATTTCCACTTCTAGCTTTTCTTTCTTCCATATGGACAGGGTTGCCACTCATAAACACTGTGACTGCTGTTGGGCAAAAGCTTGTTTTAAGAACTTGCTTTAAGCTCATTTCTATACCTACCATTAAGCTCCCTTAGCAACAGAGAAAATTTTTAAAAGCCAGCCAAACTAAGTTACCAAGTTAAATTTCCACATATTCTTATTTATGAAAGGCAGGATTTTCCCTTAGCATGTTTCTGAGCTTCCTTCCAAACTTAAATATTTTAATAGACTATCACTGGTACTTAATAAAGTAAACCATGGGATGGGAAAGAAATACGACCTATGCTTTCTGACTGCAGTTGGTCATGACAAGACCACAGGAGAAAATAAGCCTTCAAAATTGTCCAGCTTCCGAAGGGGGTTAAGAGGGAGGGAGTTCTTACTCTGCCATTTTAGTTAGAAGCTTATTTCTCTTTTGCAAAATGACAATTCCTGTTGTTTTATTGATTAGATATTACTCTTTGTGAAAGTACAGAATCAAATTAAAACTAAAGCTCCTCAGAGATATTTTGTTAAAAACAAAAACCTTAGCAATTAACATTTAAACATTTTGCAGAGAAAAAGAAAAGGCCAGCAGCATGCTTCTCATTGATCTGAAAGAAATTTGTCCAAGCCAGATATGGATAGACACATATACTTCATCTAAAAAAAAATATTGGCAATTACATTAATATTGATAAAAATAATAAATTGCCTTCCAAAGAGGAAAGCATAGACTACAAAAAAGACATCTGTGAAGTATAGCTCAAGAACTCAAAATTTAGATCCAGGACGTAAGGGATGTTGGCTAATTTATAAAATGCCTTACTGCCTTGGGTTCGAGTGCCGGTAAGTATTTTAGATCATCAATACAATCATCCTTAATATATGCTTCTCAGAACATTTAAATAGCTGATGCAGTATTTCATTTATGACCATCCTGAGCAGGGTTTCTTTATGCAGTCTCTAGACTCAGGGAAGGGAAGGTTGGTCACGTGATTAAATTTACCTCACAAATCGGCAATATTTCTGACACTGCCTAAACCAGTAGGCATGACCTTGAGGGCCTGCCATGAAATCTCAGGACCTAGAATAGACCATAAAGATGTCTAATCCAGCTCCTCCACCGTCATGTGCTCTCCTCTGGGAATAATTCTAAGGCTTTGCTCATACCTTCTATATCAAACTTAGGAGATAATAATTATTGTCTTACAATATGTCAAGCACTGTTCTAAATGCTTTCCATGAGTCAGCACATCTAGTCTTCAACATAGGCCAATGAGGAAGGTACCATTTCTGTTCTCATTTTTCAAGATGAGAAAGTTGATTTCTAAGTGTTTTAAGTTTATTTTCCAAATTTACACTGAAACTCCAAAGCCTGTACTTAAACTTTTTAACTCTATACTGGTGTCTATATTGAACTCTATATCTAACAACTCAACTCCTTGCGAGCACAGGCACTGTTGTTTACACTTGAAATACCCTTCAGGACTTAACACCGTTTTTGGTAGGCTTACAAAAATAATGGTTAATTAATTCTTCTATAGAAAGTGAATATACTAGCTATTCTCTGTCCTACCAAAACTTTCTATTATTTTCCACTCTGTTCTGGGGCCCTAGGAGTCTGGCTTCCATAGGCTGTTTCATCCAGGTACTTTGCCCTCTGGCTTCTGCTTGGATCTGGTCTGTGGAGAGGGCAGCAGGGGATTAAAGGGTAGGAGGAGAGAGATCTGAGTTATTATCCCCAGCTCCATCATTTTGGCTCAGGAGATTGTCAGTGACTGTGTTGCTCAACAGAAAGCCATTATGTCTTCCAGGTAGCTATAGCTACAGCCACAGCTCTTTTTGGGTCCCAGTAGCTACTCCCTCCCCTGGCCCTTCAGCTAATTCAGCCCTTGTTAACCCAAAGGTGAATCATCATCCCTTTTTGATTTCACTTAACCTTTCCCACAACTTTGTAATGAGTACCTTTGGTTACATTCTTTTTTTAATTACTCTGTGCATGCCATCTGTTTTCTGCCAGGCACCTGACTGGTAAATAAAAATAAAGCTTAGAAAAATTAAACGATCTGCCAAGAAGTGCTCATTATATATCCCTTAGCAGATAGTAATGTTATCAAGTACTTCCTACATGATGGGCACTATTCTAAATGCTAACAGCCACTTGGAAATAGAGTTTAAGATACTCTTTAAGAAATGTATTCCATTTTATGTTCATATACTGTCTATTTTCATTATAATTAGTATGAATTTTGGTAAGTCACTTAATTAGTCTGTACCTCAAGTGCTCATCTATAAAAGAGGGAAAATAATGTCTACTTCACAGATTTGTTATCAAATACCTGGCACATGGTAAGTACTCAATCAATTCCTATTAGAATATGGTGCTCTGGGGCCCTGGGTGGCTCAGTTGGTTAAGCATTTGATTCTTAATTTTGGCTCAGGTCATGATCTCATGGTTCATGAGCTTGAACCCCATGTCAGACTCTGTGCTGATGGCACGGAGTCCGCTTGTGATTCTTTCTCTCCCCCTCTCTCTGGCGCTCTCTCTCTCTCTCTCTCTCTCAAAAATAAGTAAACTAAAAAAAAAAAAAAAGGAATCTGGTACTCTGAACTTGGAGTCATTGCCCTTTTTCAAAGAATTTAAGCCTTTTAGAAACAAATAAAACAGTTATTATTCAATCTACTCTAAATTTAATTCCAGTACTAGACTGACTTGTCTACTATGAATATTGCTTAGATGTTTTAGGGAATGCTAAGGTATTTTAATCTGGACCCAAAAAACACACAAATATATATCTGCTATCTAAGTCCAATATGGAAAATGGGCTAAATATGGGGAAATGGCTAAACTAAACCAGTTACCATTTTAACATATTAATACTTACATTAAATGCTGTGGATAAAGAGAAATGAAACATCTTGTCTGTATTGGACAAAAATCATTGAATATTGGCAATTAAGTGGTCTTTGGAAATTATTAGAGACCACCCTCTTATATTCTGATAAAAAAACTGAGGTTTAGAAAGGCAAAACCAGATATAAAGTGCTGCACACTGGCCAACAACTAAGTAGGTCTAGAAATCAGATCTTTTAACTCCTAAACAAATAGTGGTTCTAACCCTAAAAATATTGATCTTTTCAAGTTCCTCATATAAATGTTGGTATAAATGTTTTAAATCCATTTCTTTTCCTATCTTCTGCTACCAAAGTGTTCATATTTTCACCCAGGTAAACAGTTTCATAAAATAATATTTTGGGTTATAATGAATAGGACTCCTTAGAATATCTAAAATATAAGACAAGTACCAATGGCAGAAAGACATACAAAGAGCTTAAATTTATATAACAAATTTTAAATGGGAGTTCCTATCCTTTGGGATAGCATAGGCCAGTATATTTTGTTTTGTTTTGTTTGAATTGACATAGTCACCTATTAGAATAGCCTAACTCTGGAACAGTGACATCAAATGCTGAGAAAGATGTGGAGCCACAAGAACTCTCATTTATTGCTGGTGGGAGTGCAAAATGGTATAGCTATAAGTTAATGTAGCAGTTTCTTATGAACACATTCCTACCATACAGTCTACCGGTAATGCTCCTTTGTATTTATCCACAAGAATTAAGCATTTATGTCCACACAAAAACCTGCACATGGATGTTTAGCCGCTTTATTTATGATTGCCAAAGCCTAGAAGCAACCAAGATGTTCTTCAGTAGCTGAAGGGATAAACAAACTGTGGTGCATCTAGACAATGGCATATTATTTAAAACAAAACAAAAAACTATCAAGCCATGAAAAGACATGGGGGAAATTTAAAAACATCTTACTAAAGTGAAAGAACCCAATCTAAAAAGGCTATATACTGTATAATTCTAACCATATGACACTCTGGAAAAGGCAAAATCATGGAGGCAATAAAAGATCAGCAGTTGCTGGGGATTGGGAATGAGGATGGGAGAGTGGGAAGGATGAATAGGTAGATAATAGATTTTTAAGGCAGTGAAAATACTTTGTATGATTCCATAATGATAGATACATGTTATTATACATGTATCAAAACCACAGAATGCCTAACACTAGGAGTGAACCATAATATAAACTATGGACTTTGGGTAATTTTGATGTGTCGTTGAAGGTTCATCAATTGTAGCGAATGTACCACCCTCGTGGAGGATGTTGACAATGGAGGAGGCTATGCCATGTGTAGGGTCAGGGGGTATATTAGAAATCTCTGTACCTCACCATCAATTTTGCTGTAAGTCTAAAACTGTCCAAAAAAATTAAATTTTAATTTAAAAAAATGTAGTAAAAAGTTAAGCCACTAACAAATTGTGGCTAAGTCTTTATTTTTCAAATATATATTCATGTGTGTGTGTGTGAAATACCTAATCCATAAAACAGCAGAAATTATCCATTTGCAAAAACGACATAAGATAGCAAAATGGCAGTGTGAAATAAGAGCCCCACCCCCACCCTTTCAGCAGCTAAGATTTTTATGTTTTATAAAAGAAAGTCATTTACAACTTCTTCTCTCAAATAGGAGCACAATAATATCAGAGTCAGACAATTATTCCCTGCTTCACATCACAGGATAGAGCAATTTCTAGGACCAGCTATTGGAAATTACAACTATATAACACTGATATAAAACATTAAGTGTATAATTTATATGTCACCATGAACTAAGAATCCTAGGATAACTTTGATTAACTGGGCCCACTCCTCACACTTATGTGCAAATGTTTGAGGATTATGTTGTTTGTCATTCAGATCTCTGGTTTCCTGTGCCTTCCTGGACTGAAACAAAAAGCTCTGTTGCAGGTCCCTTGACTTTTTCCCTAGAGACCAAACTACACAAAACTCCAGAAATTTCATCCCTGAGATAATCTTTTCCTGTTCAACAGTTATTTCTCTTCCATTATCAACCAGTCTCTTGGGAGTTTGAAAAACAGCAACAACAGCAACAATAACAAAATCCTCTAATTGTTGCCTTCCAGTGATCTGACCATAGAAATCATTCTGCTTTACTTACTTAGTTTTAACCAAAGTGTGATTTCCTGCCAATAAACTTTGTTTATTCTGCAGTTCACAGAGGAGTAGAAAGGACCACATTTTGCTGTGAAATTGCCATTATTTTCTTTTTCTTTTTAAAAATTTATTTATTTAAATTCAAGGTAGTTAACATACAGTGTAGTATTGGCTTCAGGAGTAGAACCCAGTGATTCATCACTTACATATGACACCCATTGCTCATCCCAAAAATGCCCTCCTTAATGCCCATCACCCATTTAGCAGCAACCCACAGTTTGTTCTATTTAAGAGTCTCTTAGGATTTACCTTCCTCTCTGTTTTTATCTTATTTTTCCTTCCCTTCCCCTATGTTCGTCTGTTGTGTTTCTAAAATTTCACATATGAGTGAAATCATTTGATATTTGTCTTTCTCTAACTGACTTATTTTTCTTAGCATAATATACCATAGTTCTATCCACATTTTTGAAAATGGCATGACTTCAATGTTTATGATTTCTGAGTAGTATTCTATTATATACATAAACAACTTTTTTGTTTTTTTTTTTTTTCCAATTTATGTTCTTTTTGTGGCCAGAGAGTTCATTTTCTATCACAATTGGGACAAAGGCTTTTTTGCTCTCAAATCTTCATCTTTCAGAGCTTATTCTTATAGGTACTTATCATGAAAGTTCTATAATCAGGATTGTAATGAGTGAGAATAAATGAGAGACAACCTTGTGTAGAAGTGCCATGGGAAGATAATCTCCTGAATATGAGTAAATCATACTTTAGAGAGCAAGATGGACCAACACATTATATCATTATAATACAAGATCTACCTAATCTGCCTCTTTGACTTCATTCGCTATCACTCTTACACTAATTTATCCACCTCTCCATCATCTGGTCCCCATGATGTTCCTGTACAGTAGCAAGTATGCCTCTGCCTAAGGGTTTTGTACCTGTTCTTTCTTCTGTTCAGAGCACGCTTTTCCCCATAAAGCCACGATAGTTACTCTCTTACTTTTATTGGACTTTGCCATCTTAGAAGACACTATCTAAAAAAGTACCTGCCCATCATGTTCTAGATACTTTCCCTGCTTTATTTTCCTTTAAAAACGTTCTATCCGAGGGGCGCCTGGGTGGCTTAGTCGGTTAGGCGTCCGACTTTCGCTTAGGTCATGATCTCGCGGTTCGTGGGTTCGAGCCCCGCGTCGGGCTCTATGCGGACTGCCCAGCTCAGAGCCTGGAGCCTGTTTCGGAGTCTGTGACTCCCTCTCTCTCTGACACTCCCCTGTTCATGCTGTCTCTCTCTCTCTCTCTCCTAAAAAAAAAAAAAATTTAAAAAAAATGTTCTATCTGACATTGTATTACCGCATTTGTTTATTGATCTTATTTTTACATACATCATAGACCTTGTTGATTTTGGTTTTGCTATATTTTCTATTATTTCTGGAGTAGTTCATACTCTGAATTTGTTGGCTGATGGGGTGAATGAGTATATGAATAAATGACTATTACCAGTCTTTCAGTTTAAGTATTCATTTCTATTGTTCAGATTATACTGTTTCCTCTTTTGCCCATTCCCTCAATATTTTTGGGAAAGAGTTTATCAATTACATCCATATAGAAGGATTAGCTCCTAGATATATAACAAGTCAATGAATCAAATTCTCTTCATCTCTCAGACCTCAACAGATCACCTCAGTGCTTCCTCAGATCACTAAGGTGAGTCTTCACATTGGCGAAGCTCTTAAGGTGGCAGAGTCATATGAAAGTGCAGAGGAAGACATTAATATGTTACTCTGTCGTCTTTCAGGAATCTTTATGCTCTTCCTTATGGCTAAAGGCAGTGGGGTTCTGGCAATCCAATTCCTTATGGACTTCAATGACTCAATGTTACCTTTTGAAATTCATATACTATCACAATCTAATAAGGAGCAACTTCAAAAAACCTAAGATCACCTCCTCCATTCTGTTACTATGTGATTTTAAATTACTTCCCTTTTTCAAGTTTCAGCTTTTCAAATATAATACTGCAATTAGTCAAAGGGTTAGAATAAAGATTAAAAATATGTGTAAAATGAGAAACACTCACAAAACATTTGTTTTGTTTTGTTTTTTACAGCCTAAAACCACCTACTCTTCATAGTCTAAATCTGCGGTATTTATAGACTACAGATCCCTCCAGTTCTGTGAAGGAATCTAATTGCTTGCATGGAGATGGGTGGTAGTGGGTAATGAGGAAATGGGAGTAAGGATGGATGCTGAGGGAGAGGGCCCATGCATTTGACCTTCAGCCAAAGCAATTCCAATGTTACATGTTTTGTTTTGTATTTTGAAATTTCTAATTTTTTTTAAGCAGGCTCTATGGCCAACGTAGGGCTTGAACTCATGACTCTGAGATCAAAGGTTCACGCTCCACTAACTGAGCCAGCCAGTCACTCCTGTATTTCATAATTCAGAATGTAATTCTTTCTTTCAACAAATAAAACACCTTTAGATTTTGTATCTGATTATATAAAAATACATGATCATTTAACAACTCTTTAACCATGCATAAAAGTAACCCACAGTTACTTCATTGAAAGAGATTCAGTAGGGAGCAAAGAGAAAGTATAGTTACTCTTTCTAGCTACTTCTTTAAATCTCTCCTCTTGTTTTCTCCAATATCTGAATGAGACTTCAAGCAGATCCCATAACTCTCCTAGTCATGTGCATAACCTAACAAGTGATCTAAATTTTCAGAGAATTAAAAAGTCTATAGTGCTGCCTATGAAAAAAATTTCATCATCTTATTAAGACTTCAGCCTTTCCTGCCAGAAATTGCTCCAACAAGATTCTCATTTTCACATATTTTTATTTATTTTGAGAGAGAGAAAGAGAATAAGACGAGGGAGGGAGGAGAAAGAAGGAGAGAGAGAATCCTAAGCAGGCCCCATACTGTCAGTGCAGAGCCCTGTGTGGGGCTCTATCCCAAAAACTGTGAGCTCATGACCTGAGCCAAAATCAAGAGTCAGATGCTTAACCAGCTGAGCCACCCAGGCTCCCCTCATGTTTTATGAGTCACTTTGTCCCTTATATTCTGGAACACATGCCCAATTTTCTGATGGTTTTCTGAAGTGCACTTATTTGAGAAAACTCATCGTTCAAACTGAAAGTAAGGACAAGACCTCAGTAATCTGATTTTTAAAATCCCTTTCTCCAATATTCAAATCTTCTTTTATGCAGCTTGGAAGTAGGTAATCAACTAATGTTGGCAAGGACTGAGGATGTTCCTACAGTTTTCTGTTTATTGGTACATGGCTTATCCTTTTCCCAGTTTTAGGGCCTCAGCTGTAACTACAAGATATCAATCCCTAAAATTTCACCACTCTCAAAAAGACAAAAGTCATCTATGAAGAGAAACACTAAGTGCTGTTCCTTGATATTTTGTTGTTTTAGTAGTCTAATTCCTTGGAAACAACATCAAGACAAATAAAGTCCTTCAGCTTTTAATCACGGATGATATAAATTGTCATGTCAGTTAACTCTAGGGTCCATAAATCTCTAAAAATGTAGATTTATGACATAGGGAGGCAATTTACCAGTATTGGCTTTTTCAATTTGATTAGAATGATGGGCTGTGATAAAACAGATTTTTGCAATTCTGCTCGCAACCTTACCAAAAACGGAGGCTCTCAAGCTCACAGTCTGTTGGTGCATTAGGTATCAGCTTCACGTTTTCCCTGTTCAGACTAATTGCTTCTTTAATCTGTGATTGCTGACACACATGTGCAGTTGTGCAAGTTAATAAGAAGGAAGATGATTCTGATACTTTTCAGTTTCCTTATATTCTGTTTTTAATTGTCTTCACTGCTAAGGCACCATTATTTTATTTGATGGTCTAATAAGCAAGAAATCCAACAATAAAATTTAAGTGTTTAAAACAGCTATGGATAAACACTCAAAGTGTAATATACCCAAACAGACCCAAGGCTAAATGGATTAATTTAAAATATGGATAATGTTGTGCAGAGTGGTAGAGATTTACCCCCCACCCTGGAGCTTGCTCTGGTTTGCCTTGCTTAGCTTTTCAGATCACCTATCATAGTCAACTTTCAGAATCTGTTCTCTCAAGTTGCCATCCACTTACCCTAATCTCATAGCAAGCACGTACGCACTCTGAGTCAAGTGCCCTGCAGCTGACTGATATGCTGATGCATTTTTAGAATGGAACAGAATGAAGCTGAACCAATGCAATGGCTAAAATAAGAAACCAATTTAACTCCATTGTAAAGACAGTCACCCAAATCATCTCCCCCAAATAATTCAAAATGTTGGCCTGAAATGCTGAAAACACATACTTGTTCTTTTTTTGGCATGCATTTACACATACACACACACACACACACACACACACAATCTCTGTCCTTCCCTCCTACTGACTGAGATTCTCATCATCCTCTTGTTCTGGAGGTTTCTGAACTGTTATTATATCCACACTTTCACATGATGCCTCTGTTAAGTTTGGTTCAGCATTTCCATTATAAAACCCATAAGTTTCCAGAACAGACTTATTATAACTGTCTATGTGGGAAAAATAAATTGCTCTCAGCTGAAACTTAGTATATATCACATTCATTGTCAGTCCAGAAGGCAGTTGTCCTCTTTAACATATTATAAAATAAAATTTTATACCATTGCTTTTACTTTCTTTAGTTGCTTCTTTCAGTATGATAACATGAAAGAATAAAGTATGGAAACAAAGGAACATTGGTCTCACACTTTGCCCCTTTTCTGCAAGATACTGTTCTTTTTCCATTTCCAGAACAACGGTAAAGTATCAGGTCTTAGCCCAGTGTCCCCAAAAGGTTACTTTCACTAGACCAGTTCTGGCTACCACTAGACTGCTGGGTTACAGAGATCTGGTTAATCAGCGGGCCACACTGAAGGCTTTTTATTCACTCATACTCAGGAACAATCATGAATTAAAATACATAAAATGTATAATGCTAGAAACTTTCTAAAAATGACTTCAGAATAGAACATTAAAAGATACTAAGCCAATTCAAGCAATCTCATTTTGGGATTAAGTATGTAAATTTTACATGGTATTTATTTAAATTATTTTACCATCTGATGTTGGAAAAAAGGAAAAAAGAAGCAAAGTAAAAGCAAACTTGTAAAGTGAGAATTTAACAGCTGCATATAGTTTTGATTTTCTTCTTTTACTAAGTTAAGAAAACAGCATTTTTAACATCCCTTGAACCTGAGAAAAAATTTCCACTGGTTAAATAAACATTTGGATTCCTAGTGTGTCTTCATAATTAATATATACCAGTGTAATCAATGATAATTAAACTCCTGCTCCTCTGACTGGGTCTGAGGAGGAAATACATCACCTCTGGTAGATACCTGTAAGCAAGAAGGTGCAAGGGAAGACCTGCTCAGAAAAGAGGTTGATTGGGAGCCAGGGGTCAGGTGGGAAAACTATGAACTGATGATCCCTGATCTAGTCTTTTTTTTTTTTTTTTAATGTTTTATTTATTTCTAGGAGAGAGACAGCGGGAGCAGGGGAGGGTCAGAGAGAGAGGGAGTCACAGACTGAAACAGGCTCCAGGCTCCGAGCTGGCAGTCAGCACAGAGCCCGACGCGGGGCTCGAACCCATGAACCGCGAGATCATGACCTAAGCGAAAGTCTGACGCTTAACCGACTAAGCCACCCAGGCGCCCCGATCCCTGATCTAGTCTTAACTTGTGTTTGCCATCCATCTTCTGGCTCTACTCTGTTATCCATTCCTATTTCTATGGCTCCCCATTGAACAGATGATTTGTACAGGGCTAGTGCAGGTACTTTATGGTCCAGAAACCACTTGTAACTCTGTAACTGCCAAAAGCCACTTTCATCCTGAGGCAAAGGATGCTGCGTCTGTTATTGGCAATCCCTTTGTTCTTAACGCTCTGACGGAGGGAAGGAGTTTTGTATCTGTAACCAAGCTCAATCCAGAAGCCAGCATGCAAGAGAAGCCTATATGAGCATTCTGCTGTGACATGCAAGTTGATTCAAAGACAAGTTTCAACATAAAATACAGGCGTCTTCAGCATCCTATTGTACAGTAAAATGGAGAGAGCTGATACTTCGTTGTAGACACAAAAGAAGCTACATCGATTTCTTCATGTAGTCTATCAGATGGTATAGAAGCCTATCCAGAAACTTCTTTGAGAATCTACTTCAAGCCCAGCAGTGTGCCAAGAGTTGAGGAGCGGAAGCTAACATTTGTGCCCTGGAGCAGTTAACATTCCCGTATCTATAAACCAACAAAAATGTCTTCAGTCACAAATTAGATACTCTTTTAAAGCCATATAAGTGCTATCCATTTGTTAGTAAATACTAATAACTACTTAAATCAACATCAACATATTTTAAGTTTTCAGGAAAATTGCCAATCCTCAAAATAACATATCAAATTGACACTTTCTACATAACATGGTATATAATTCACTTCCATTGAAAGAAAATGGACTTTGAAGCGTATCTCTGGTAATATACTAGTTACGTCAACTTCGCAGGCAACTTTGATAGTTTTGAGTTTAAGCTTCCTCATCTCCATAAGGGGGAAGGAATCTCTTCTGTTGATAGATGTTGTATGGATAATCAAATGAACTCGCATGCCCAAAGCACCCAGAATGACGGCACCCCCTCTACTTGCTTCTGAAAACAGAACCTGAAGTCTCTCCACCCCATTTATATCTGCATCATGGTGATAAGAATGACAAGCAAAGCAAAGAGTTCTTTGTGTTTGCTGAGAGGAAGGGAAAGAACAGTCTTAAATGTAACTTCTAAGACACCAAAGTGTTGTGTTTTGAGTCTTTTGTTGAAAACGAAAACTGACCAAAGAGGAGTCCCTCATAGCTGAAGAGAAGATTACACTATGCTTTTAAAAGTCAGAACTCATTAGAAACCACACTCTCCAGGAAACTTACACTTCACACTTTTATTCATTTTTATCTTGTCCAATCTGGTTTTTAAAAAAATCCTCTGTGAACTTAACTTGAAACTTGATGATTTTATCATGTTAAGTTTCCTAAAGCACAAGTCATGGTCCTTCTTTACCTATCACAATTGCAGAGTGACATCAGACTCAAACTCTAATAAGTTACCCTCAGAATTCAATCCAGAACCAAGCAGAAAGAGTGGGTATGAGCTGGCAGATTACACCTGTGAAATGATGAACCCACACTCCAATTTACCTCTCATTCCCTTCTCCTCAGGCTTTACCAATCATTTGGCCCTTAATGGGTCTCTTTTGCTGTTTATCACTCTCTATCCCCATCAATTTTTATTGCTCTCTACAGCTTCTTTATCACTTTTTGTTGTCAAGAACATAACTACTTTTGGATCAGATGTTTGCCATAAATTCCTGAAATAGACATCTAGCTCATAAAGAATAGAAATGAACAGGCTAGTTTTAAATGTCACCAGTAGATAGTTCATCTCAGTAGGCGTGATTGTTAATACTTTCACATCTCGAGTTCAAAACTGAAATTTTTCCAGTGCCCTAGGCATAATTATTTTCCTCCAAATGACTTGGAAGCCAGTATTACAGCATCCACCTACACATTATATTTGACCAAAACACTGACAGAAAGCAGAATCACAAAAATATATTTACATATGCTCCTTAGTGTTAGCAGCCTTGATTTCTTAGGAAATAACATCTTATTCAGATGGAATAAAATTTGATTGCACTGGCAATTACTGACTTCTGCTTTGGATTAATGTCCACATATGCAAAAAAAAATGGAGTTTTGTGACTCCAAATGTTGAAAAAAATGACAATGACACTGATACTTTATATACCACATTTCAGCTGACAGCACAATTTAGGGTTGAGTTACACACCCTTAAAATGAAAGCTTCCAATAGAAATGCTGACAGACCCTTTACTTATAGGGAAGTATTTGCCTCTAGAATAATAGCAATATATTATATTTAAATGGATCCTTTTATAAAGCACTTTAAAAACTGTCAACCTGTATCTCTCCTTCCTATACACATGTATCTCTCATGAAAGTCAATAGCAAAGCTATATATCTATTATTTATTTAGTTAGTTATTATGTATTTATTACATTTATGAGATTCACCCATCATTTATTAGCCTCTGGGCACCTTTGCAAGTTTCAGAGCTAAAAAAAAATAAGAAGACAGTCTGTGTTATTATGATTTGCAAGTTATTCTAGACATCATGAAAACAAGACATATTGCTTCCAGCCTTATTATCTTAGAAGCTCAACACACCTTCAAAAATATACATTCATCAGAAGAGAAACACCTAGACTGATGTAGTTCAGAATTATTTCATGTTAGAAAAAGAAATCAGAAGTAATACCAAGGCAAGATATTTGATATTTTTTGTTATTTATATTTATATTTATGTGTTCTGAAGTGTTGTTACATAGAAGTTGATATAAATGGGATGTTATGGAGAAGTTTTCACTAATAATTTATTCAATTTTCTATATCATTTTCTCAAAAAAAAAAAAAACATGAAATCACTACTATGCGCTCGGCATTGTGTATAGGTATAAAACTTCAATCTTAAATTGAGTATTGAGTCAAACTCTCTAATTGGGCTAATAGCCAGAAAAAGCACTCCAGCTCAAAGACAGTTGATAATACAATTAAATTTAGTTTATCTAAGAATGTTCTCTCCATATCAAATATTTTGATCCTATAGAATATATCAATAGATTACATGGTTTCAAAAGAAAGAGAAAGAAAACAAAAAGAAATGACCTCAGATAATCCCTTTTACCCCTGTTCACTCAATGCCTCTATTACCATCCAGGAGAGATTCCAGATCTGATTTCCACTTTAGTTTCTTCCTGGTTCTCCCATGGAGAACATACTAGGGTCAGGGTGAAAAGAGACTGAAATAGCAAGATAAAAAAAAATCATAATTCCATATCCCAGACTTTTATACCAATGTAGTAAGTGACGTTGGATGAGTTAGAAACCTAGTGAGTCAACATCCTAACATCTTTGGCAGGGAGTAACTTCCTTCAACTAGTTAATAAGTATGTTTAAAATTGTTTTGAAATGTTGGAATGAAAAATGCTCTATGTATCCAAAGTACATGCACAGTATAAATATCCACTTCTATCTTTACTGGTAGAACTTATTCATCATGACCTGTAGCACCTTTGGTTTTCTATTACTATCTTTGCATTCAGTTGAAAAAGCTTGTCCATACTTCTAATTGCCAAGTGCTAAACCAATCAGTATATACTAAACTAAGCCTAGAAAAAATGTCCTGCACTCCTGACCACTAGCAAATCAAGATCTAAATGTAACTCCCCAGGAACAGAGAGCAAAGTATTAATTTACTATGCTTTGGCAAGTTTTTAGCAACTCCCTGGTTCAATTTCTTTAGCTTCAAGTACAAAGAACTCCTCCAAGTACAAGATTATGAAATTCACTTGCAACCTAAACCTAGCTCAGAACACTTGTAGAAAATTATTATACATTTGGTGTTCAGATGGTGGAAAGACAGATAAGTGAGGCAATTATGTAATGTAAAATGAAATAACCTTTAGGAAACCAATGTTCATATTTTTCCTGGATTTTTCCCAGAGAATCGTGTTTCTAACAAGGAGCAAGTGCAAAGACATATTCAACTTTAATATCTAAAGACATGTGCACATGTACAAGTTATTTTTATTACTTGTTAGTGATTCATTAGAATGATACCCCAAGGGCCATACAATAGTTTGTACTTAGCTCTGAATTTGATTACTTTCATAAAAATTTTATAAATAGTAACATTAAATACTTTAAAGCACTGAAAATACACCAAATACAAAGAGAGAGAATATCAGCCCCATCTCCACTCAGACTTAAAATTAGTTTCTGATTAACTCAGGAATTTTCAGGTCACGATCAGAACCCTTCAGTTCTGAGACATGACCTTCACCACTTTCTTCTCGCAAAGCATATGTCTTCAACCCTCATTACAAAACCTGATTTATGAAGTCTGCGAGTATGGTGAAGTGTGTTGATGTTAGAGGCAAGATTTACATTTCCTCTTCTTTCTTCCCTTCTAAAATGTTCTTTTGCTTTATCATGTCAGTCATGCAGGCACCTCTTTGACAAGAGACTTGAAGGAAAGTGACAAGTACTGGAGTAGAAGATGCTTGATCAAAAAAAGACTGAAGTTTTATGAATACTTCCTGCAATTGCAGATGTTCTTTTAAAAATAGAAGCATATTAATTATTGTAAGACTATTTCAGGTATTTGCATTTTATTTCTAAAAAAAAAAAATAGTAAGTGAAGCCAAAAGGCAAGGTGGGGAGATGGAAAGTCAGGGCTGGTAAAGAAGGGTTGTAGTGGGATTTTTATCCCTTAAGAGACCTTATATTGCACAACAGGTGGCCAATGGGAATTTCATCCTATTATCTTACAAGTGCAGGAAGCTTTGCATTGCAGGCCCCTAGGGTGCTCTCTGCAGGTCTACTGCTATTCCCCAGTTATTTTTACAAGTGATACTGCCAGAGATCCTATTACTCTGGTTTACAATAGTTGATCACTGCTGTGAAATTCAGGCTGTAGATGAAGGGGAATCTTTGGGGGGCGAAATGATCAGGGGCCCAAGAACCCTCATAAAACTCTTGGACAAGTTCTGCCAAATGCTCCACTTCAGAAGCCCATGAGGTCTTTCTGAACTTCCATTTCTATTATAATTGATTGGTGATTGCCTAGTTCACGGTGTCTAAGTTGAGAGCCTGCTTCCCATTCTTCTTTATGGGAATGTGAACTATTCCTGAGAGGTGCAGGGGTCTCTTTGCCCTTTGAGACTGAATTCTAAACAAAATGCTTACTCTAGAATGTTTATTGATGATAAAAGTTTGGCAGGTTAGAGTAAAAGAAAGATTGTAGGAGAAGGAGTACCAACTTTTTAATCTGAGGTGAGCAGAGATGGCTCTCATTTCCTTTATGATGCCACATTCCTCATTATGCCAAAGCACCCTAGAATCTCTTCACTGCCAGATGTCATGTGATGTATCAGTCCTACTGGAATGTGTTTATCATTTTATATACCATACAGTGTCTTATTGGTACTGTTTACTTACTTATCTGTCTTCCCTGCAAGAATATGAGATCAGGGGGGCACCTCGGTGGCTTAGTTGGTTAAGCGTCCGACTTTCGCTTAGGTCATGATCTCGCGGTTTGTGGATTCGAGCCCCGCGTCGGGCTCTGTGCTGTCAGCTCAGAGCCTGGAGCCTGTTTCAGTCTGTGACTCCCTCTCTCTCTGACCCTCCCCTGCCCACACTCTCTCTCTCTCTCTCTCTCTCTCTCCTGGAAATAAAACATTAAAAAAAAAAAAAAGAATATGAGATCAGGGCAGGTGGGAATAGATCACTCTTTCTCAACATTTAATTGCCATTGCCAAACAGAAGACTTGGCATTCAATTGATTCTTACTGCACAAATGAATAATGGATTTGTCTGTTAATATGGTTGCCTTTGTTACGTATCATTGTAAACAGAGCAACAGAGTTTACAAGAGAAATAAGTTGTCCACAACGAACAACCAAACAGTGGTTCAAAAAGTAGATGGAACTCTGCGCTCACGAATCTGAGATATCGCTTATGGGGTAAAATTCTCTATCCTTCATTCATAGGCAAATACAATCGCAAAGCTAACAGACAGTTTGAAGAATATTTTATTAATCATGACATTCTGTTGGAGCAAGCCTCTTCTGAAACCAAAGCAAATAAATTATAGGCATAGCTAATAAGCTGCTAGTACCAAAATCCTGGAAATATATTCTAAATCCCCAAATTACTTTTAACCAGCTTAAGTAACTACTTTATAAATGGATAGTCACCTATAAATAGTTATTCCAGAATAGATGTTTCCCTTTTCTCTCTGTGAACACAAGCTGTGAATTCTCTCTTGCCTTTCCACACCCTCTCTTATAGAATTCAAGCCCCCCTTGTAACTTATTCAACAGTGGGCGTGAAATGGTTAGAGGGTAAAAACCCAGGCTGTTGCAACCAGCAAGGAGTGTTAGGTACTATTACTCAGCAAGGTCAATAGATTGCCTGTTATTTTAAACTGTTACTTAGATTATCTTTCTAAGAAGAGGATTTTCAGCTGACTCTCCATCTTCTGAAAGATGCAGATTTTTACACACCTCACTGCCTCTGCATGGTGAGAAAACAGACACTGAAGCCATGGTCAGGAAGGACAGAATAAAAGCAGAAATTCATAAGGACTGTTAGAGCAAAGTGAGTCTAAGATAATTGTTCTCAGTGTGAGATTCCAGGACCAGCAGCATTAACCTCAATAGGGAACTTGATAGAAATGCAAATCCTTGGGTCTTATTCCAAATCTGCTGAATCAGAAAGCCTGTCAGTGGGGCCCATCAATTTTTAGTTGAACAAGCCACCAGGGATTTTAATGCTTGCTGAAACTTAAGAACGAATCAAATCACCTAAGGTGATCAGTAAGTAAAACAAGGCGTTTTTCAAAACTATATAGGCAACATCGAGTTACCTACCCATATAATTCATGAGGATTCTGTTAATATCAGAACTTCGTGAAACTGTAAATACATTAATTATCTTGATACAAGAAAGTGTCCATATTAGTGCAACTGTTGGTAGAAAATACATGTAAACACACATACAACAGAAAGAGAATGTCAAAGGAATTAACTTTATCAAAGATCACTTGATATTGATATTTATAATTGCATTAAAATTTTCTTAGGAAATACTTTTTACTGATTTTGGTGTAAGAGAATTTTATTGAAAATGCACAAAAGCCTCTAACTAGAAAAAAAGTTGAAAGTTATATGTATATTTGTTAATAAATTCCATTAATTAAAAGATATATTTCAAAAGAAAAAAAAAGCCAAGTCACACTCAACGAAGATTTTTATAATACATTTAACTGAGAAAGGAGAGGTGCCTGTGTGGCTCAGTGGGTTAAGCATCTGACTCTTGATTTCAGCTCAGGTCATAATCTGGCAGTTCTTGGGACTGAGCTGCATGTGGGGCCACATGCTGACAGAGCAGAGACTGCTTGGGATCTTTCTTTTCTCTCCCTCTCTCCCTTCCCTTCCCCTCGCATACATGTTCTCACTCGCTCTCTCTTTCAAAATAAATAAACTTTAGCAGAGAAAGGATTAGTACTAAGGACATAAAAAGAACTACAATTCTCTTTCAAAAAAAATAAAAAGAAGACGATAAAAACATGGACAAAACAAATGAAGTTCATTTGGCCAATACATGAGGAAATAATTGTGCATGTAATTAGGAAAGTCAAGACCACAATGAGATATCATTTTCCCTATTCATTAACTAAAGTAAAGAAGTTTAACAGTATTATGTGCTGAAGGAGAAATAGATTAAAAGGGTCTCTTTACATATTGCAAATATGAATGTGATGGTTACAGTTATTTTGAAAACAACTTGAAATTATCTTTACAAGTTAAACAATGACAAACTAGAGCTCCAAAATTTTACTCCTGGAAAAATGCTTGAGAATATCTTATAGATGAGCATTAGGGGACAGTGATAAGAATATTCATTGTAATTAATTACTAAAAACTGGAAACAATATAAATTTCCATCAAAAGGAAGATTAATGCCTATATTACTGCAATTTAACACAATTGAATGTTGTAGCTTTGAATAACAGGGTAATTTTAGTAATATAAAATAGAATTTTAAGACTTCTAAAGACACTACAACAGTATGATATCCTTTTCATGATGTTCAAAAACAAGTAAAATTAACAATACACTCTTTAGTCATATGAAGATGTTCAAGAGGATGATGAGCACAAAATTTAGGATAGTGGCCATCTCTATGAGGATGTTGAGGGATGGTGGAGGAACACAGAGTTTTTGTGAATTATTGCTCTTTTCAGATATTTAGTTGAATGCTCATTATATTATTTGAAAATGAAGAAAGATTACTTAATATAAAAAGAAGGCAATGCAGGCAAGAAATATAATCATGTATAATGAACTAAAGATTATGATTAAACAAATTCTATATATCTGAGGTCCTAAAATTAAAATAAGAAAGAAGAAAGAAGGAAAGAAAGAGGGCAATAAGTAGGAGGACGGAAGGAAAGAATGAGGAAGGGAGAAAAGGAAGAAGGAAGGAGGGAAGGAAGAGGGAAAAAATCAAATGTTAAAAAGAAAAAGTAGTTTGTGCTGAAATTTTTTAACCACTTAGTGCTCAGAGCTTCTAATTCCTTAAGAGGAGCTGGAAGTTGTATATGTGGGGGGGAAGGGAGTACATATGAAAGCTCTGTGCCTTCCTCTCAAATTTGTTGTGAACTTAAAACTACTCTAAAAAATTATCTTCAAAAATAAAATAAAAGAACAGAAAAACTCCACTGAAATTTTTTTCACTTCATGTTACATCTAGTCTGTGTTATGTCTACAATAAGCTATATCTAGTCTATGTTTTTTTTTATCTAGTCTATGTTAAATCTACAATAAACTATATATCCTTTTCAACTGTGGTATGGAGTAAGGCATTATTAAATATATTCTTGACTAGATTGTACTTCAAATTTGATTAGGTATTATTGAGAAATGAATCCTTATCTATCTATCTATCTATCTATCTATCTATCATCTATCTATCTATCTATCTATCTATCTATCTATCATCTATCTATCTATCGGGCAAGCATGTGCTTGTGGAGCCTGATGTGGGGCTCAATCTCACCACCCTGAGATCATAACCTGAGTAGAAATCAAGAGTAGGATGTTTAATCAACCACCACTCAAGCACCCCTGAATCCTCTAGCTGTAAACACCAAACAAATCACCTTCCAGAGGATTCATGTTGGGGTCCAGAGATCAGTGACAAAGAAATCCAGAAAGGATGTTAAGCTCAGATGCTGATGTACTCTAAAGCTACTAATGCTTCAGCATCAAGATCCCTCATGTGAACAGGCCCACTAACATTGTGTCACTGTGAGCCTTACAAACCTGGGGTATTTTAACCAGAGTCTGTTAACACAGCTATGTATTTCCACTCCGAATTTCCCTCCTGTTGGTATAGTTTGAAGTAGTCATGCCACTTTTAAAACCCAGTGAAAGAGAAGTTTGGTATACATACATATTTAGTATATTTAGCATAATGTATTTTTGTGATTTCATAGTCATTTCCATTCTTTTTAAAAAATGTTTCTTTTATATTTATTTATTTTTGAGAGAGAGAGAGACAGGGTGTGAGTAGGGGAGGGTCAGAGAGAGAGACAAACACAGAATCTGAAGCAGGCTCCAGGCTCTGAGCTGTTAGCACAGAGCCCAATGCGGGGCTTGAACCCACAAACCCTGAGTTCATGACCTGAGCTGAAGTCTGATGCTTAACTGAATGAGCCACCCAGGTGCCCCAAAATAAAAATATTTTTAAAAGTTTTTTTTTTAATCATAAGTTATTTATTGAGAGGCAGAAAGAGACAATGCCAGTGGGGGAGAGGCAGAGAGAAAGGGAGACACAGAATCTGAAGCAGGTTCCAGGCTCTGAGCTGTCAGCACAGAGCCTGACGCAGAGCTTGAAGTCATGAACTGTGAGATCATGACCTAAGCTGAAGTTGGATGCTTAACCAACTCAGCCATCCAGGAACTCCAGTCATTTCTGTTCTTAATAAGTTGTTGCTAGCTATCCCAGTTTAGGAGTGGTTTCTAGGAATAGTCCTATAATCTCCTGTATTGATTCCCTTGCAGCCTGACATAGCAATATGTGAATGTTTTCCCCAGTGCCCTGCACCAGAGATAAATGGTAAGTAGGGAAGAAAGAAGATTTGGAAGGTAATGTGTCACAAGCCAATCTATGGGAAACAGAGATGGGAAACAAGCAGAGGATTCAGTTCTCATTAATACCTACTCAAAATGCAAGTTCTATCCTGTCAGGAACATATATTTAACAATGCAGCACCTACAAGTATAAATGTATAACACTTTTTTATGGGAATCACATGCAATGTAACATATGGGATCCTTTGAGGTCACAGACCTGTAATATAAACTATAAGCATTTCTGTATTGAAATTATATATTTATATATCCCCATATTAATAAAAAATTAATCATGATAGAAGATTAAATTATCCTTCTATTCTTGACAGAGAAGTGATATCATAAAATCATTATCATACAAAGTGCCAAAGAGAAAGCAGCCAAAATAGGAGAAAGAAAAAAAAAAGAAAAAGGAGTATTATAAAATTGTGCCAGAGAGTTAATTAAGAAAAATGTTAGGTGGCTTTGGATTTTGTGATGCTTTTGGTATTTCTCAGCTTTTGAAAGTCTTTGATTTGGTTTATTTTTGTTCTCATCTTAAATATTTACTGTTTAACCTAATTTTATATTCATAAATTCAAATGTTTTTAAATTTTTTTTTATGTTTTATTTATTTCTGAGAGAAAGAGAGAGAGACAGCGTGAACAGGGAAGGGTCAGAGAGAGAGGGAGACACAGAATCTGACACTGGCTCCAGGCTCTGAGCTAGCTGTCAGCACAGAGCCCGATGCGGGGCTCGAACCCACGCACTGTGAGATCATGACCTGAGCTGAAGTTGGACCCTTAACCGACTGAGCCACCCAGGCACCCCAATTTTTAAATTTTTTTTTTTTTTACGTTTTCAGGGGCGCCTGGGTGGCTCAGTCGGTTAAGCGTACGACTTTCGCTCAGGTCATGATCTCACGGTTCATGGGTTCGAGCCCCGCGTCGGGCTCTGTGCTGACTGCCAGCTCAGAGCCTGGAGCCTATTTCGGAGTCTGTGTCTCCCTCTCTCTCTGACCCTCCCCTGCTCACGCTCTCTCTCTCGCTCTCTCTCTCTCTCTCTCGCTCTCTCTCTCCTAGAAATAAAATTAAAATATTAAAATTTTTTTTTTAATTTTTTTTACATTTTCAAATGTTTTTTAAAAAGACCCCACCACAATGTAGACGCTTCAAAACTTTAAAAATCTTTTAAAAATCTTTTAAAAATACCCTGGCTGAGCCCTTAAACACAAGTGGCATGATCCTTCTACTAATTCCAACCTGAACCACACAACCATTCCTTCCCCTCCCCCTGCTCTCCTGGGCTCTGAATGTCTTGGAGGCAGTCCCTAACCAAGACACTAGATAAAGACCATATTTTTTTTCACTGACAACAGTTTAGGGAAAAAATATAACAAAGAATGGGATGGGAGTAAAGAGCAAATATACTCTACTCTGTACCAAGTATTACATTAGTGACTCTGCCATATCTCATTTTAGCACCATAAACCATATTCTGTGCATCCCAATTTCCCATGCTGAATTAATCTATTTTTCCCATAGAAATGTCATTAAAAATAACATGTGTGGGGGCGCCTGGGTGGCTCAGTCGGTTAAGTGTCCGACTTCGCTCATGTCACGATCTCATGCTTCGTGGGTTTGAGCCCCATATTGGGGGCTGAGAGACCAAAGGCTAGAGCCTGCTTCAGATTCTGTGTCTCCCCCGTCTCTCTGCCCCTCTCATGCTCATGCTCTGTTTCTCAATAATGAAAACATTAAAAATTTTTTTTCAAAATGTGTGTACTCTACACCAGTCTTCATTCAGAGCTGCATTCTGGTTAGAAAGTATATTAAGAAAACTTCTGGAAGTTTTCTTATAGACATTCAACCATTATACATAACTTGACTTTTTAAGGGGAAATGGTTTCTCGGTTGCAAAAGATAGATTTACAAAAGACCTTTTGAAACAAAACCGGTTCCTCAGTCAGAAGTTGAAGTGTCTTATTGTGCTTCTTACCTCTTCTCTTTGTACCTCAATTTCCTTGTCAGTAAAACAGAAGCAATAATCTAACTTGTCTCCCAGGGAGTAGGTGAAAAAATGAGTGGGATAATTAAGACCTAAAATCTAAGACCCAGTTCTATTTTTTCTGAGTGCTCAAGGTCACAAATGTGTATATGTGAGTAAAACCTTCAGGAGAAGAAATAACTTTTTGTTAATATCATACCTTGAGACAACAGCTAGGTTTTTTGTTTTTGTTTTTAATGTATAAAGATCATTGACAACTGACTCTTGGGATTTGGATTCTAATTCTAGGTTTTTCTCTCTTTTTTTCAGGTTTATAGAGATTGGGAAAGTCAATGTCTCCAGTCTATAAGACTAGCTAGCATCAGAATAATGGAGGTTTGGACCATGTGGTCTTTAACCATATATTCTGGTTTTCATAATCTCTTATTTTGTGAACAATGTGACCAGAAAACATTCATTTTAAAAATATGTTAAGAAAAATGTTTTTTTTTTTACTAATCTCAAAGATAAAGTGAATTCCTATGATATATCAGACTTAGTTTAATTCCAACAATCCCAACAATATGGTTTTTGTATTTATAGGGATTTATAGGGATTTGTATTTATATGGATATAAATCTATTTTTAAATGTCTGAGAATTAAAAAAAAATGCCGCTTCAGATGTCAGCTATTATGAGACTCATGACATCACTGGCTGATGAAAACAAAAGGTAGATAATTTTAATAACAAAGTGAATACTTAGCATTTTTTCATTGATATTATCTAGCTTATGAGAGTCAAGATCAAGAAAAAGCTTACAATTTGTTGTAAAATACCATGTTTTCAAATTTTAAATGCATATGATAACATTTACAGGAAATTTAAGCCTAATGCAATAAAAAAAAGACATTGAAATAAAATTTTTAAAAAGGTCTAAAAGAAGGCTTATACTTCTGAGGCATGAACACTTGAATTTGGAATATAGTTATTTTACTGCTATCAATACAAGTGTTTCATTTTTAGCCAAGTCAAGGAAAATTAAAAATATCCAGGCAGTATGTATGTCATAAATGTAACTACTGTTTATTTTAAATCATTTCATTCCCTTTTATGCTTTTTTTTAAAGCAGCTGTTGCCACTGCTACATGTTTATACCAATCAATCAACCCCTTGCTCCAACATTTGCAAAAAAATCCAGAAACTACAGGCTGCAATGTGTCTATCTACTCATCTTGGCAGCCATGAAGAGAAATCAAATGAAAGCATTTTGTGTGAAAGGGGTAAAAAAGTTCCATCTACATTTACATTTATATTTAGCTTCATTGAGTTTGCAGCACAAGTTTTGGGATGAAATAGGGGTAAAATTTTCTGAAGTCTTGGCCTGAGACACAATTGAAATTCATAGGATTTAGAAAAGCCATAAAGCTGCAGTCCTATCACGCTTTGCCTACAGAAAGTTGTCCACCATTTTAGCTGAATCATGCCCACATCCTTGTCAGGACTTTCTTCACCATCTGTAGCCAAGCAATGTGAAGTATATGATGCTTCATTGCTTCTCCAGATCCCAGGGCAAAATGTCTTAAATATGCTTAAGGATCAACTTCCAGAATATTTTTTTACATTTACTTATTTACTTTGAGAGAGAGAGCAAGAGCAGGGAGAGGCAGAGAGAGAAGGACAGAGAATCCCAAGCAGGCTCTGTACTGTCAGACATGGCTCAAATTCATAATCTGTGAGATCACGACCTGAGCCAAAATCAAGAGTTGGATGCTTAACCAACTGAGCCACCCAGGCTCCCCTCAACTTCCAGAATTTATATACATAGCAAGAGAGAGAGAGAAACTCAAGAGAAGCAAATGAGTAGATATCTGATAGTCCACCAAATATTATTTTGAATGTCAATGTAATAATCATTATTTTCTAATCAAAGCATTTTTTTAACATTTATTTTTGAGAGAGAGAAAAAGTGCAAGTGGGAGAGGAGCAGAAAGAGGAAGGCAGAGGATCTAAAGCAGGCTCCAGGCTGTGAGCACAGAACCCCTCTAATTGAAACAGTTTAACAAACATAATTTTCCAACACTTAGAGAAGGGAGTGGCAAAATATCTATTTTTTATATAAATCTTATCTTCTGTTTTAATATTCCATTTATCATGAAATGGGGTGGAAGATAAATTTTATCTTGAGCATAAAATTCATATTCTACACCTGTTGAGACTGGTGCGTAGGTGGACATTGCTATCTCCCTTCCTCTGTGCACTAACATTCCTGGTGCTACAGAGCAGGCCTCACTTATCTATGCAATACAAATACAAGAATTCTGTATCTACACAAGAAAGGCTATTTCTTTTTTGCCAAGAAGATTAATTCTAATTAATACTAAAGTAGTAAAATTCTTAGTTCTAATTTAAATTTGTTACAACTACTCAAAGAGAATCTCCATCAGGGCAGGAATATTACCCATCTTATTAGTAGACTACCCACTATATCATACCTACCAGTAAATAGTCTTTCAACAAATGTTTGCTTGTGAATAAGCCTATGAATGGAGTTAATAATTAGGAGATGTGCTGACATTTCCCTACCAGATAAACTTTATCAATATTTATAAATGGTAAACATGTATATATCTATGCATTCATGACATAAGATGGTATACTACAGCAAGAGGTAGGACATGAGGTAACATAGGCCTTTAATAGGAGACACTCATTAAATGTTAGTTCTCTTTCCACTATATTGCGCAGCCTCTGACTTTAAAATCACTAAATACATATACAACTCGCACTAAAATAAACCATCCTAGGTACTTTAAGTTCCATGAAGGCTGGGACAATATCTGTTTTGATCTTTTTGTTTTGTTTTGTTTTGTTTTGTTTCCCTAACTCTTACCGTAATATGCAATAAATATTTGTCAAATAAATAAAATATGAATGAAGGAACATTCCAATGTTATTGGAAAATGTTATTGGAAAATAATTTGTGTTTTTTTAATTTGGCAATCTCCTGATGTATGGTATTAAAGATTCCTTTAAGGAAAACCATTTGCTTATGATTACCAGAGAACAAAATAAGTAATTTATGTATAATTGCAAAGTAGAATTTTATATATAAAAATCTCTGTTTTAAACATTCCACAGCAAGAAGAACCAGACAATGAACATGTTCCTAGATCCAGAAGCTCTCCAGTGGGTTGAACATGCTCATGATAGCCTTGAACTCTCCACTCTTCTCCGGGAAGAGTTGAGAACACATCTAAAGGGAATGGAAGGCTGGGTCATCACAGCAAATTACAGGATTATGTACCAGGCTCTTCCCATTATTCAGTCCCATTCATTGCTAAACTGCTGGTTGTCAGTGGTAGCAAAGATCAAGTCCATTGTGCTTAGAGAAGACTCTCTTGGTATTAGTTACTGTTTTCAAGCTAAAAAAGAATTCAAGGGTTCTATATCTAATATGTTAGAGGAGTGTTGTATTTGACTTTCTCCATTAAATGAGAGAAGGATGAGGAGAAGTATCTAAGTATATAAATATCATACCTAGTTTTAGGTTGGTAATGGGAAGAACAATGAAGTATTGCAAATAGGGTCCAAATTATGTTTATAATCTGCTTTGGAATAGTCAAATGAAAAAGCTATATCCCTGAAAAGAACTAATATATGAATTCTCAGAGAAAAGTATCAGCGAATATCAATAGCAAAAGCTTCTGCACAGACATCTTGTACAGATCGTACTGGGTACCAGAGTGGCTAGGGACCAGTACAAAAGTAGGGATATAGAGATGGGAAGGAAAAAAATTCAGTGTGAGGAATGGTTTTCACCACGTGGATAATGTGCTGTTGGTAAGGATGCGACTGGAACTCAGATTCATTTAAGCTATTTTCTTCACAATGTTTTCCATCTATTTCCTTGAAGCAACAATTTTAGGGGATTCTGTCTTTAACAAAATGGTAATGTTCTCCTTTGCCCAACTTAAAAAATCTCTAGAGTACTCAACTCAACTCTACAAATTCAAAATCAATTCCTGACACCTCTGTGTATACAGTTTTGCAATCCAATGGTTTTATTTTTGTGAAAATAAACTCTGTTTCCTAAAGACAGAACAAATCACAGCCAGTAAAAATCTACCCACGATCTTGGGGAAGTCTCACCTGAGCTTCTGACCTCACTTCCTTGCTCCTGGCTGTCTTTGCCAGAGGCCAAGAGAGATTCCAATACGTAGGAGGATTGACCTTGTGTCCAGGGAAGAACAGAGCACAATCAAACTCTGTGTCCACATCAACTCAGCCACAGCTCTCAGTGCCTGTGTCCCTTTGCCCTCCTGCCTGATATTCAGCCTGGCAGCCCAGAAAATCAGTTAAGCTTTTCAGTCACAGCACCCCTGTGACAAACGTGTGGAGCACCACATGACTCCTTCAACCAGCTGGTTTTTCTGGCATTTGAATAAAAGTAAAAATAGAAAACAAAGAGGGAGAAGAAAAGTGACAAACTGAAACCTGCTAAGAGAAAGAAGACAAGGTACAGGAAATTGGTTTCAGGATGCCAGGGAGGGGGTGGGGTATGATAGGCTGATGCTGCCATCTTGTGGCCGCATGGTACTTGGGGAAAGATACTAAATCAATCTCCAAATGGAGTGATGTATTTACTTTTTTAGTTCTAGGAAAAAAGAGAATACTTTAAAAGTTGAGCCAGGACTAGGAGGAGGACAAATGGCATTTGCATTAGCGAATGGCTTCCAACTTGCTTGATAAACTAGGGTAAGATAGGAAAAAATCTTACCAGAGTGCCTTGCTCCCTTAACAAGCGTGTCCTCAGATTCTATTTGAGACTGCAATAGAATCTACCTCTCTTCAAACATTAGCTTCCCCTCGCCCAGGGGTTGCCAGATCTAGGGGGAAAAAAGATTCCACTAGCTTAATTTCAATTCTAGGCAAATAAATAATAATCATTTTAGTATAAGTATATCCTATGCAATATTTAGAGCATACTGAAAAAAAAAACCTTTTATTTGAAATCTAAATTTAAGCAGCCATCTCACATTTTATCTGACAACCCTGCCCCACCCCCAAGTAAGGGCAATATTTAGCCAAAATTTTAGTTGACATGTTTCTATTAGGAGTGGACTGAATGACAAAAATATATTACTTTATCATCTTTCCTATCATTTTTTGCTATGATTACAGGTGTTGTTTGGATAAATGCTAGAAAAAATTAATAAAAGTAATATCTTAGACACTGAATCAGATTAAGTCCATAATGATCTTTCATACTGAATTCCTGTTTATTCAGCAACACAGATCTCTGAGATCAGAACTGGTGGAAAGCAACACAAGGCTTAAAGATCTGGTCATTAAAATATGCCTCTAACTAATAACCACACAGTGATTAAAAATCTGTATAAGTTTGTTAATGTGACCTTTATGTTATTGGTTCAGAGCTTATGTGCAAGTGAACAAAGAATTATGAAATGTGACTAAAAACAAGCTGTACCTCAGAAAAACTCCACTTGCCAGGAAAACAAAGAATCTAAAAAAAGACACCAGTGTCTTGGCAGCTTCATTTTTCACCTTTGACACACCTGACCGTCGGACAATCAAATTTTGCTTTTTAGCTTTTGACTTTTGATGAGAACATTTCTCTCATTTCATTTTGCTGAAGGACAAAGTTTAAATGTCCCAGTGAACGATGATGGCTTGTCAACCGCTACACAGATGCTGTGGGTTGAATGATCTGGTGTATTTAGGACAACCTATTCAATTGATGGATGAGGCCAAATCTTCTGGAATTTACTGCAAATATATTTTGGATGTTGTACAATCGTAGTCATTTTTCGGCTTCTGTCAGTCACCAATAATAATGGAAACTCCTTAATATGAGAAACAATAATCTCATTTGGTGTTGAAACAGCCACAGATCCAAAGAGTACTTCTGAGTAAATGATCAACACTACTCACTGCCCTTTGGCTGTTGGGCTTTTTATTCACTTCGAGCTGGCAGAGACTTCCACTTGCTTCCTCGCTCTTTTTAAAAATTTTTAAAATTTTTAAACATTTCATGCAGGAGCTGAGATAGAAAAGGAGAGCCATCCTACCCCCAACCTTCACACAACCCCTACACAAAACCACATTAATATCTCTTCTTTGCTCATTAATACTAGACACATCACCAACTTTCGGTGGCTTAATTTTGTTCATCAAAGTGGGCTGAAATCTAACCTGTTCTTGTCTAAATTAAAGACCCTAGCAATAGTAGGCAAATTACTTTGAAATTCCTGGAATAGAACACATTCATTAGAGTTTAAATTCTCCCAATAATTAAAGGATATCTTGGCCTCAAAATTGATCACCTTTAGATGTTATACACCTTGGACACTGGGCACCTAAGTATATTATGCATATAATGTGATATTCCAACACAGATGTACACTGCTTAACATAATAGGTGTAGTCCTGGATAGGGCATCAAGTCAGATCACCTTTTCATTATTGATTTATAGTATAAATTGGGAAGTATATTATTTCTATTCCTCCTTTAACTGTCAGTGATCACTAGTATATACCTTACATTTAGCTCCTTTGCCCCTGGTCAACTAGCTGTTAAAAAATAAAAACAACGAATATAAAATGGTATTTGGGAAAAATCATTTGTGTATTAATCTTTTATTTTATAAAAATTACTGTCTTTCTATATAAATTGGTATATTTGAGATTTTTCTCAAACACCAGTATACTTCATCAACTAAGTTGTTTTTAGGTTTTGGAAGCTACATTAGTCTTATTTAGCCAACAGAATCATTTTATAATTAGAAAAACCTATAAAATGGAAAATGTAAGATTTGCCCTATTAATCTCACAGAATTTATGTCAAATGAGACAATGTGGATTATAGGAAACAATATATGGTTGGGAGACAGTTTTCCGTGGGTCCCTTATGTGAAAATTCACATCTTGTCAGCAGAGTTACTAATAGCTTTTGTTCCAGATCTCTTTTCCAAAATGTCTTTTAAGACATTCCATTCCAGAGTGGCAAGCAACCTTGGAAGATATATGTCATGTCACCCTCCTGAGCAGAGTGCAGATTTGTTTGCTGCCCAGTATAATAATGTTAATAAAACACAGTGAGGGGGTGACTGGGTGGCTCAGTCAAGTAAGCCTCTGACTCTTGATTTTGGCTCAGGTCATGATCTCATAGTTTGAGACTGAGCCTTGTGTTGGGCTCTGCACTGACAGAGTGGAGTCTGCTTGGGATTCTCTGTTTCCCTCTCCATCTCCCCCTCCCCCACTCACTCTTGTGAGCATGTACTCTCTCTCTCAGAATAAATAAAAAGAAAAATACAGTGAGATCTCCCTCCAAGCACAGGTTGGGCAGATTTGCTTGCAGCCCCTTTAAAGACTGGGATTTCTCAGCTGTGACACAAACATACTGTGTGCACAGCATCTACTTGGATCCATCTCCAAGTGACTCCTTTGGGATCTGGTGGAAGGGAAGAGAATCAATGCAAATGAAGCTTATGCCGTCTGGTTTGCCATGAATAATTAGATCCTTTGTCTCTAACCCAGGAATCTTGTCTTTTTCTAGCATTCATGAATCTATGGTAGGCTAACCCTTAGCTCAAAAGTAGGGTGATATCTCAGACCCTCAGGGTTCTTGACATAAAGACATTAATGCGAGCTTTTTAAAATTACTTGTAGGTGTTGAGGTGCCTGGGTGGCTCAGTCGGTTAAGGTCTGACTTCGGCTCAGGTCACAATCTCACAGTTTCATGGGTTCGAGCCCCACGTCGGGCTCTGTGCTGACAGCTAGCTCAGAGCCTGGAGCATGTTTCAGATTCTGTACCTCCCTCTCTCTCTGACCCTCCCCTGATCACGCTGCCTCTCTCTCTCTCTCATAAATAAATAAAACACTAAAATAATAAAATTACTTGTAGGTGTTTACAATTCTGAGATATTATGATTACACTAGAGAATTACCTTACAAGCTAATAATGTACGTGTCTGTATATGTATCTGGGTTCATGTATTGTGGATAGGGAAAAATAGCTGAGTCCGTATCTCCCAAAGGTAATTTTGCTAATATGGAGACCACTATAGCATGCGTAAGTCCAGCTAGCATCTTGACACTTCAGCCCCACCATTTCTGGTGAATTCACAAAACTCCTGGAACGGGAATACGGTATACTGCTTGGGAGGGCAGACTGGGAAGTCCGTTTGTGCTGTCTCAACTCTACACTCTGGCTGTGTGACCCTAGACAAGACCTTTCTTTGTGGTTAGCAATATACACCTCATAGTGTTGTTGCTAGAACCTGGTAGTCAGTAATTGTGTTGTTTGTACCCCCATAAATCAATCTAATCAATAATTCAAATCTGATTTTCCTGAGTCACAAAGATTTGAGGCACACTATATATTGGATAAGTCTGGCTTACTGCCTTAATTTTGTGAAATTCGATGTTCTTATTTTTTTTTTTTATTTTGTAATTTTTAACCATTGCTCTGCTTCATACCTCTTTCATGAGTTAACACCCATGAAACTGATGTGTTAAAATACCTTCATAATCAACCTAATGAAATCAATATTAAAATTTCCTAACATTCATCAGCAACTGTCTCCTTGGATAGCTTTTTATTTATTTGTCATAAAATCTTTATGTTTCTTACCACCAGTATTAAGTGCAAGTATTGTACATACACATTTTTTCAGATAAGGATTTGTTGGCAATTATTACCTATTGCCTCTTCTGCCAAAATCTGAAAGTTGGATTCCAAAGAAATCTCAAATTAACCAAAATCCATTTAAAACTAATTATTATAATGGGGAGAAATAGAGTTTCAGACACTACTATGCTGTAATCAGACTACTCACAACTATCAAATTTAATTTTCCTGTGGGGATTTTAATATTAAGTGTAGTTTTTATGGTTAAAAGTTATTTTCATTATATCATAAATTTCTTGATTAAAGTCAGAAATAAGGAACTAATTCTTATTCAGTCCTCTTTTCAGTCTGCATATGAGTTTTATAAATTTAGCATATATTCTCATAATATACAAAGCACATCTGAAATAAGATGCTTTTTTAAAAATCACAAAATAGCAAGAAATCATAGTGGTGTTTATAACTGCCATCAGTTTAAAAAAAAATGATGGTAACCAGTAGCCATAACTTATAAACTCAAAAAAGTAGCTAAGCATATTTTATGTTACCCATAAAATCTTTTTTTTTTTAAACCTTTAAGATCACTACATTTCCCAGTTTCCTTCAAGGTCACTTCAGTTTCTCAGTACAGAGGCCATTGCACTATTTAAATATGTGCTAATTGTTGTCTTTTCAAAGATAGTTAAAATGAGGATCAGAGTCAGTGACACTCTCCATATCCCAAGAAAGGAACAATATATTTTCATCAAGAAAAGCTTTTAGTGAAACATTTTAGTCTATTTAATTTATTAAAACTGAATATGTTATGTATACTGATATCTTCTTACTTTTTTCCTCCACATACGACACACCTCATACCTACCAATTTCCTAAAGAACTTACATCTGACAGGTGGTGTGGATGAATTGCTCTATGCTTCTCTAGGTGTTGCCAAGAACAGCGGCCTAAGTAACCATTCCAGGAATTTAGAGGAAGAAAAGTCGTTAGAATTCAGGATATGATCCTACAAAATCTGAAAAGCTACCTGTTCTAATTATATGGCATACTCATTCAGCAGGCTCACTGGGCAGAATAGACGGAGATAAGGACCCTCTGCTGTCCTCTACTCTTTCTGCAACTCAGGCATCAGCAGAAGCCTTAAGTCAGGGGTTTGATTTGTCATTTTCCCCCAAACACACGAATAGGCTCTTCTCTGGCCCTTGCCAGAATTGATTCACTATCCAAACTGTTTTTACCACCGTGGATTTATTTACATGCTTATCTCTTTTCTTCAAAATCTATAAAAACAGTGAGGGCAAAATGGCAAGAACTGCCCACGAACAGGGGTGGAATCAAGCCATGAGACAGAGATATTGCGTGGGGGGGGGTCTGTTCTATAATTCAGACTCCTGAGCCCATGACCATTCCGAGCACTCACTTGTGTGTTCTGACTAAGGGCATATATTAACATGCACTGCCTTCCTACAGCCAACAATGCAGCTGGGAGAAAGACAAGTCATCCATTACTGCAAAAATGCTATTGACAAATGAAGCATTTCAAAGTTTTATTCTTAAAATGTCCCCTCAGAGCAGAATGTTGAAAAGCTTTACTCTTCTCAATTCCTAATGAGGGACACTGAGGCAGGAGGAGGTTAAGTGAGTTGCCCAAGGTCACGCGGGAAGTCCGTGAATTAACCAGAAATAGCACCCAGGACTCCTGCCTCCTATACCACAGCTCCCACCGCTGGGCCATGTTTCCTGATGGCAGAGTAGCATTAGATCACAGTGGTTTGCCAGCAACATCAAATAGCATTTTGCCAGAGTAATTTACCTCTTTCGGAATTAAATAATAATATCATTTTACCTTAATCTATCACCTTTCGTCCCAGAGGAGCCTAAAGTGCTAAGTGGTTTAGTTATGAGTTTTAGCCTCTTCCACATAAATCACTTCACACACCATTAAAATGCAGCTGTCCTTGGAGTCAATGTTGCAGCTGTTAAACATAAGTATCCCAACTGTTAAACATTTATTGAGCACCAACGATGTGCTAAATATTGGAGAGAATGGAAAATCTGAATTTAGGGAGTTTACAGGGACTAAGAAAGAGGAAAGAAAACTACTTAAAATGTTGATAGCATACAAATAGAAATCAGACTGTTACTGGAACACACTTCTGTTTCCAGTGAACATAATCACCAAGGGGTTGGAAAAATTGCCTTTGATTGTAAAAAGGATTTTTAGATAAGTGTTCTAAAATTGTGAAAGCAATAGTTACACCGCAAGGACGTTGCAGACCCATTCCAAGTTATTCCACTAATCTTACCTGATTCCTTGCATTCAGTTTTTCTCCTTCCTTGTGTTCTCAGGCACCCACCATGACAAATTTTAAATAGCCAAGTACAGTAAGTTTAATATACTCTGATCTGATTTTTCCACGGAGATCCATTATATAACTAGAAGCATATCTTCCCTGGAGGCTGGGGCAGGGTGGGGGTGGGGGGTGGCGGGAGTAATGGCAGTGGGAAATGGATCCAGAAGACAAAGCACAGTTGAGGATACAGTAAATAATGACATGGTTAGTAGGAAAATAGTAATTTGTGATAAATAGTTAAAATAGAATTATAAGTGTTTTCTGTTGGTTTTTTACCACAGCTCCCTCACCACACACATTATAATACGACATGCCATAAACTATGAATCCAGTAAATGTGCAAGAGAAATTATGAAGGGTATTAATCAGGATTATTTTCATTTGCTTTTTAAGAAAAATACAACAACATGAAAAGTTAACAGGAAATAAAGGATAGTTCAAAGAAACAGAAAATTCCAGATGAGGAGTGAGTTTCTATTATATCTGCCCATTATTCTATGGTTTGGGAACATACTTTGGTTGCCCAGATGTTGTTTTGTAGTACTTTGTACCAAATGATTGCTTTCAAAATGAACAAGTTGATCTGATCTTCAGGGAGGAAAAGATACAGAAACACAGTAAGGGAACCTATTGGACATGTCAGGGATGTGAAAACAACAAATGGATCACACTGTCTCAAACACAGAAGTTGGGAATAGAAGCAAGAAAGCCCCTTCTTTCTCTACAGTAGTCTGTGCTATTAAAAAAGAACAAAAGCAAGCCCCCCAAATCTCCTTTACCATGTTCTCTTTGTTGATTCTCAGGTACTGATAGCTTACATCAGAAAGTGAAACAGTTTCTAAAACCTCCCTGGTGAAGGGTAATCTGAAAGAATGAAGGACAGGATTAAAGACATAATGTTTCCAGGCACCTGTTTGAGGCGCCTGGGTGGCTTAGTCGGTTAAGCGTCCGACTTTCGCTTAGGTCATGATCTCACGGTTCGTGGGTTTGAGCCCCGCATCGGGCTCTGTGCTGACTACCAGCTCAGAGCCTGGAGCCTGTTTCAGTCTGTGACTCCCTCTCTCTCTGACCCTCCCCTGCTCACGCTGTCTCTCTCTCTCTCTCTCTCCTAGAAATAAATAAAACATTAAAAAAAAAAAAAAGACATAATGTTTCAATGTTTTCAAGCACTTGTTGTATTGTGAGTGACTATAAAGTCTACTCTGGATTAATAAATAGTTTAAAATAATTTGGAAATATTTCAATTAAGATATACTTTTCAAATCTGAATTTTCAATGTATAATAAGATTAAAGTGTATGCATGTAGGTGTAAGTGTAATGGATAAAAGTGAAGAAGTCTCAGAAATGTAAATTGGCAAAGTGTTCAGCATGATTCTGCCATATTAAACAACTACTAAAAGGGCTGAAGGGAGTCTTAGTCTGCAGTCACTTATCCATTCACTAAACATCGTTTATCAAGTCTCTAGTTTGTGTCAGACCTAAGGTGAATCCAGTAATGAATAACAACACATTGTTCTTATCTCAAGGAGCTTAGCGTTTAGTGGGGGGAAATGGCTGTAAAATAAATCATGAATGAATGGCTGAATAGATAAAATCGCTGTTCAATGTCATGTCTGCCAAAATAAAGGTGTATATATAAAGTGATATTTAAGAACAGAGGTAGGCATGGGGCGCCTGGGTGGCTTAGTCGGTTAAGCGTACGACTTTCGCTTAGGTCATGATCTCGCGGTTCGTGGGTTCGAGCCCCACGTCGGGTTCTGTGCTGACTGCCAGCACAGAGCCTGGAGCCTGTTTCAGTCTGTGACTCCCTCTCTCTCTGACCCTCCCCTGCTCACGCTGTCTCTCTCTCTCTCTCTCCTAGAAATAAATAAAAATATTAAAAAAAAAAAAAAAAAAGAACAGAGGTAGGCAGAGAGGAGATGTCCAAATTCTAAAGAATGAGTAGGATTCCACCAGGAAAATATGCTTAGGGTTGGGGGGGGGTGGAATTGAGAAGCAGAATATCTAAAAATAAGGAAGACAGTTCTCCCATTCTACTTGGAGCAAGTCAGACTCCCTGGGCAAAGAAACTGAATCCGAAGGAGACCTCTGTGTTGACAGGATTTGTCACCTTCTCTTTGTGGAACAATTAGAGTCAATGCAAGTGCTGAGTCTTCAAGGAAGAAAAGAAGAAAAACATCTGCATTCTCCTTAGATACTTAGAGAGAGAAAGAGAGCGAGAGAGCTGGTCTCTGTTTAGCTTCAGCTTGTAGTGTTTAGCTTCAAAGAACAAAATAAAGAAGAATGTTGGAGAGAAATTAGAGCAAAGCAAGCAAATTTGGCTTGATACGTTGACATTCCCCAATATATGCCCAAATACAGTATGTCATCACCATGACTGGAGGTGTTGAGGCTGAATGAATTATTGGCAGAGATGTTACAGAGGAAACTTAACCATCATGTGATGAACTAACTGACATCTACAATCCTTACCTCTTCTGGGAGTCTATAAAAAATAATTTAAAACCAGCCTAAATAGTGTGAGCTTGGTTTTCTTTACAAGTACACTGTTTTCTCAGTTCAGGTTGCTATAGCAAAAACACCATCGGGCTGGTTGGCTTAGAAATCATAGAAATTTACTTCTCACAGTTTTGGAGCTGGAAGTCCGAGATTGAGTTCTGGGCATGGTGGGTTGTTGTGAGAACTTTTTTCCAGGTTGTAGACTGTTGACTTTTCCTTGTATCTTTGCATGGCGGAGAGCCATGCACACTCTCTCTTAGCACTTATAAGGACACCAATCCCATTTTTGAGGGCTCCACCCTCATCAACTCATCTAATCCAAATTATCTCCCAAGGGCCCCACTTCCTAATAACATCACATTGGAAGGTGGAGTTTCAACATATGAATTTGAGGGGAACAAATTCTTCTGTCTATAAAATTGGTATGTTACATTAGGTTTCTGGTTTTCTAATGAGGCCCTAGAGATGAGGGCAATCGATCACACATGCAAACAGTTTCCCCACAGATATTCTAAGATGTGGATAAAATCAACTTAGCAACCCTTAGCCTGTGGTCTGCCTCTGCCCTCTGTGAGGAAAGTTAAGAAATTCAAGAAAGATTGATCAGAAGGGAAAGGATAATGGCAGTGAATTAACAGAAGTAAAGAGGACTGTGGCATTTTTCTTCCCTTCATACCGCAGAAGGGAGGAAAATATGTCTTCTGTTGAATTCTAAGCTAAGTGAGAGGAACAGCAAGCCACTGTTTGAAATAGAATCTGAGGGTCATTCACAAAGAAGGGATAATGACCTCCAGACTTAATGTTTTTGGAGCTTTGGGACTGGGAATTGGATGCCACCTGCTATAGACTGAATGTTTATGTCACCCAACTCATGTCACCCATAAGTTGAGATCCTAACCCCAGTGTGATGGTATTAGGAAGTTGAACCTTTGGGAAGTGATTAGATCACCATATTGTTGTTTATAAGCCACCTAGTTCATAGTGTTTTGTCAGAGCAGCCCGAACAGACTAAGACATTCCCAAAGGACCATGAACTCATGCAATGGAGGAGGCCTTTGGAAAAGTTGGCATATGTGCCTTGGAATACGGGGAGCATGAAGACCAGTGTACGATTCTTGCCTGAAAACAAGGAGAGAATGTGAATGATACACATTTCCAGAGTTTGAAAGAACAAGCATATGTGTTTCCTTAAAAGCCAAGTAGACACTGCCAAAGAGAGCTGGGAGAGATCCTTTATGAAAGGATTCTGCCCTCAGGGGCTTCTTGCTGGCATAAGAGGACTCCAGAGTAAATCCCTAGGCAGGAGCAGAGAGATTCTTTTGTATGTTCCAACACAGAGGTCTGCAGCATGGATGCAAGAGACAGATTGGGGAGTGTTTCTTGAAAGGCCATAAAAATCCCCCCTGAGAGAGAGCTGCCTGGCAGAGATCATGAAATGAATAATCAAGAATTATGAGCAGAGCCAGGAAAGCAATATTTTGTCTTCTCCTCTCCAGCCAGAGGAGCCTGAAGCAGAGGAGCCAATAGGAGAGGAGCTGACATAAAGAAAACTTTCAGAACCATAGCCATTCTCCTGCTCCCACACTGGTCTGGGAAGCCTTCGCTCAGGTTCAACCTGGGAAGAGGCACAGCTTTCAACTGCACGCAGAACAGAATTTAAGGGTTTTTTTTTTTTCTTTTTAGGTAGAAGCGAACTACTTAAATCTGAAAAGGATAGTGTTCCTAGTATCAGAAAACTTAGGTCACCTGCCTCAGATATCCTCAGCATATGGGAAATGGAGATTCAACACAATTTGTTAAAGGCAAGAGTAGAGAAATGAAAACTCTTTCCTGAATGCATTCCTTTAAATCCAAGTCATTTTTTTAAAGTGGCAAAATAAACATATCTCACCAAAAGCTACACTATGCATTTCATTTATTCAAAACACCCATATTCATTTATTCATTTAGAATATTCTTATAACTTCCATTACTATCCACCAGATTTTGTGGCAAATTTTAAGTAAATTCAAAATTAGAGTTTATAACATTTTAAAAGAAATGCATTAATGTTTGTTTGAGCTTCCTTATAAATGAGACACCATATAGCAATTATGGAAATCAGGTTTAGGGAAGAGAACTAAGAGAGAAGAAACAGGGCATGGTAATTAAGTTTTTGTTCTGATCTAACCTCACTCTGCTTTGCAGTAAAAAGCAGCAGGATAAACTTCCATTCCTGGAAATGTTGGCTGGGGTTATTGGTTATGGTGAGCACATTCCCTGCATATACTCCTAAGCACAGTAGGAGCCAGTACAAGTTTATGCTATGAGCCTGTATTACATGTGATGACTTGGTAATATACAGCCCATTTAGGACTGTTTCCTAGAAGCTTTTTATTGGGTCTCACAAAATCCACACTGTGCATACAATTTGGAGTCTATCAAAGCAGATGAGAACATATTATGCTTACTGTTATGAGGGACAGTTTCTATCAGTGTCCTCACTCCAGCCCAGTGTTAGTGGCCTCCTCGAGCACTGTGCTGAGAAGGATACTATCATCACAGCAGGGTAAAGCAGAGTACCAGAACAATTAGCAGCATGTACCATGAACAAGGAGAAGGGAGAGGTGGCCAGTGGGCCACATATTTGTCATCTCTAAGTTAAAGCCCATTTTTCCTTTTACTGTAACTATTGATATTGAGGTAAAAGCAGGCTGTCAATTCATGTTTAAACGGAGGGGGAAAAAACTATGGTTTGACCCTAAGTAGATAGCTTTAAGTCATTTCACAAGATCCAAAATGGCATACTACTTTTGATCTCAACTGTTTGTCAAACTATAAACCCAATGTCAGTAGCAGAAAATGAGCAACTGAAGACTTAGCCATTGTAAGCTCATGGGCCTATAGGTTGTGCAGACAGATGCTCAAAAAGCCGCCCCCAATCCCAATGTTCTTGAGTAACAGCCTCACACACACAGACACACACGTACCCCAATTCTTGTTTTTCACAGTAGTTATATCCTATGAACTCATCGTGAACACTGAAGAAGTGATAACTAACTAACAGGGTTAGGCTCCTACTGGCTTCCAATCAGATTTTCATCAACTGATCAATAAATAATCTCACTTTATGTATGTGTTTCCATTTAAAGACATCTTATTTGCTACATATCATCATTCATTAACATTGAGCTCACACTCACAGCACTTTAGCTAATGTCTGAACAAAGCTGACCTATTGTGCATTTTCTCTGCAAGGCACATCATACCTTCTTGTATTTAGGGACACTGGACACTACTTCTGCACTATGCTTAAGGGCATCTTAAACAGCGAAATCATCAACAAAAAACATCAAAAAAAAAAAAAAGCCCAAACCATCACTACCTGGACCTTGAAAAGAAGACTTGTTTACAGTGTGGTACAGAATGGGCACACTAGGTGCCTAATTTTTTGGAGACTCTGTGCAGGTAAACAAATGGTCATGAAGGCACCATCAGTATTGATGACTTTGGAGTTACAAATAAATTGTGGCAAGTAAGTGAATTTGAAAATGCAAAATCTGTGAATAATGAAGATAAGTTCTGTGCATATGTATGTATAGATACTAGAATGCCAGGATTTTTAATTAGAAACAAAGATGTACCTTGTAATTGATCTCATGAGTTTACATTTATTTAATAATGAGGATTAGCACAAATAAAATATTTAAAGGAGATATAAACTGGATATATAAGGAGACTACACTCAACAATTAAAATGCAAATAAAGAAATTAAGAGTTTGGAAAACTCAAAGCAGACATTTCTTTTTAAAATGGTGGGAATTTTTCTCAGTTCTTGAGTCTTGCACAGAATTTGTCTAAGAGAGATGTAACACATAGGATATTCCTGGAAGGGTTCAATACAAACAAATATTTGGAGGGAAGAAAGATGCCCTGAGAGTCCCCTATAGTGTTCCAAACCATGAAAACATGGAAACGAGGATGGGGAAGACAGAAAGACTGAGGCCACAGGACCACATGGAGCAGCAGCCTGGGGGCTTCATTCTGTAGTCAGAAATACATGCCAACCTGACCTTCACGTTCTGATTTCAGGCCCAGACTCCTCCAGCATAATGGCTGTGCCTTTGATGTCTATCTGTATTTAGCTAAATTAAGCACAGGGCACTCTGCACAGGGGAGCACTTGATAAATCTGTTTCTTAGTTATTCCTTCACTCCTTGCTCATACAAGAACAGTGAATGATTATAGTTTTTCCCCCTTTCCCAGCAGTGTGACAGTGTGGGAGTAGAATGTTCTTTCTCCCTGCCATTCCCTCTCCCCGGGATAAAGGAGAGAAAATGACTTGAGCCATAACAAATATTACTCCAGGTATAGTATTAAGCATTCCCAAGGGAGTGGAGACTAAATAAATCCACAATGTGTTTTTCAGAGTTGTGTATAGTCGGTGGCAATGTCCACGAGGATTTTATTTCTGAAGGCTTCCTGAGGATTTGCCCTGGATTAAACCATGGGCTACCATTAGAAATGAGGGGATTCAATACTCAGCAAGTAATATTGCACCATTTTTAAATATCCTTCATTAGATGTACTACTTTAAGGGATATAAATGTTGGATAGCTGTTGTGGTTACTACAGGAAAGATCCTATTTACTAAAAGAGGGTAAGCAGATGGATGTTGCTAGGGTAAAGTGACAGATTCAGTCAGTCCTCTTGCTGTAAGGGTCTGCAACATTTTGGTGAATGTCCAGATAATTAATATTTTAGGCTTTGCCTGAGAGTTAATCTCTTTCACAACTACTCAACTCTACCGTGAGACAGCAGTCACTGATAATACATAAATGAACGAGCACGGCTGTATTCCAATAAACCTTATTTATAGGGATAGGCATTTGAATTTTAAATAGTTTCCACACATCATGAAATACAGTTCTTTTGATTCTTTTCAACTGCTTCAAAATGTAACAGCCATTGTTACCTTGCCTGGCATACAAAACTGATGTGATCTAACAGGTGGTAGTTTACTGATCTCTGCTCTTCAGTAAAAGAGGGTAAATGACTTTCAGAGGCTAGGAAACAGAGTTCTGGGGCAGGTTAGGCATATAATCATGAATCCAGGTAAGAGGAAAAGGTTCTGCTTCTCTGAAAGTTTTAGGTCCTGCTCCATAAGGTATTCTCCAGGGACTAGAGTCACCAGCTTAGGCTGCGTTAGCATCCTAGAAGGATCCCCAAATAGTACCAAAGTAATTGCTCCATCAGCCAAGAAACTAATGCTGCCTTTTAAACTAATACCATTCAGACATATAGGCTTAATTCTGGCCTGTTTGTCCCAGCCTCCTGGACTTAATTAACTTATTCTCACTGGTCTCTGACAGGCTCTGCCTCACTGAAATTACCCTTTGCAAAAGGCAATCACTTAGGTGGCTGTGGCAGCAGCAACAAGAGGTTGGTTCTGGTCACCAGGTCATCACTATAGTAATGATCAAAAGAGTAGGACAGAGATTTCCATGATTAGAATTCTAACAATAAAGATAGTTAAAACTGGGGCACCTGGGTGGCTCAGTCAATTAAGAGTCAGGCTCTTTTTTTTTTTTTTTTTTTGTTTTTTTTTTTTTGAGTGAGAGAGAGAGAGAGAGCAGGGGAGGGTCAGAGAGAGAGGGAAATACAGAACCTGAAGCAGGCTTCAGGCTCTGAGCTAGCTGTCAGCACAGAACCCAATGCCGGGCTCAAACCCACGAACTGTGAGATCATGACCTGAGCCAAAGTCAGACGCTCAACCGGCTGAGCCACCCAGGCGCCCCAAGAGTCGGGCTCTTGATTTCAGCTCAGGTCATGATCTCACGGTTTGTGAGTTCAATCCCCACATCAGCTCTATACTGACAGCATGGAGCCTGCTTGGGATTCTCTCTTTCCCCCTACCCCTCTTGTGAATTCTCTCTCTCTCTCTCAAAATAAATAAATAAACTTAAAAAAAGATAGTTAAAACTGAGAAAAGATGACTTTCACATACGGTTTTGCATATGCAGTTTAGTTTTGCAAAGATGAACTCTGAACCAGTGTATTCCACTTCAGGTACTACATAGTCTTTTTCTTGAACATATGTTGCAAAACTTGTCTTTTCCTCATATAACAATAGTCACGTCTCCCTTCAGTCCTTCCAACAACTAACAAGTGTTAAGCCCTTAGTATGCACCAAGGATATCACATTAGAGTATTTGATTTATATACTTCACAAGACCCTTGACACTGATCACCATTATTATGACCACTCACCAGGTGGCTAAAATGAGGTTCATAAGTGCCATGTGGCTTGTTCAGGGTAGTAAGAAACAGAAAAAGGATTCAAACCCATCTGGCCCCTTACAATAGGCTGATTCCTTACCAATTTATAATATGAAAACATTAGTAAGTTATACCACTTTCTGAGAGTTTGGAGTCTTCAGTTTTCCAGAATCCAGCTGAGAACCAAAAGGCCTGTAAACTTCAATAATGTCAATGCACCGGAATTTAGTCTTACATGTTGCCGAAAGGAAAGTCCATCAGCTGTCACTCAGAGACTACCTATGTTTATGAGAGATATCATTTAATCAGTTTCGTTACCTGGTTTCCCAATTCTGAGCAACATATTACAAAAGTCAGGGGGATCTTGGAGACAGCTGATCTGATAGCTTGACAGCCGGAAAACAGAAAATAATTATGACATAAGGATGCAAAATATATAACTGTCTGGGACCACTTAATGTAGTGTCTTTACTCTCTTATATATCATGGAGTAGTAGTTAATTTTCAAAATTAAAATGACTCATCAAGAAATGCTTAATTTTTGCTCATCATATTCTGCTTATAAAAGCAAGAAAGTTGGTGAGACGTTTTTTGGATTCTTTAAAAAATCAAACTAGTTTAAAATGTTAAAGAAAGTTTGATGGCTTAGGAGGACACATATCAGTTATAGACAAATCTCTTTCTGTTGTCTAGCAGCACCGGGCATTGTCTATAAATCCAAGTTTCAGGAGATAGTTACCCAGATACATGTCCCAGGAGAGCCTTGTAGGGCTCTCTGTAAGGGCAATGCATATGCATGGGAAGCCGAAGAGCTGAGCCAAACAACTTCTCACCGAAGGATTAATCCTTAGAGGCAACATGCCAAAGGGAAGATATAAAATCAGAAACCAGGAAATAGAGTTAAAGGTTAATTTCCAGGAAAGTAATCAATCACTCCTTAAAGTTGAAGAGTTAAGGCAGGAGAAGGGTGAACCAGACAATGAGAAAGCTTTTTAAGTGTCCCAAAGAAACAAGTGGATAATAAGGAGAGGGAAACATGAGAGCATTTCACCTTTAGATGAAAACCAGGATGGTGCCTTATTTGGGTCATAAACGTCACAGGTCAAACCAGTTTACAATATGCACTGGAAACACTTCCAATCTATCCCAGCATTTTGGTTTGCAGATTCCTGGATTTAGCTCCTTTTTTACTTTCTTCTCTTGCAGTAGGGGGACTGGAGGAAATGTCCCAAATTTATAGCCAGGCCTAGATCTCAGCTTTATTAATTAGTGGATTCTCTTATGTTTTTGTCTCAACATACTTACAAAAATTCCTGGAGTAAAGGACCTAGCCAGTTGTGATATTATAAGCCTTAAGAAGAGGATAAAGAGGCATACCTGGATGGTTCAGTCGGTTGAGTGACAAACTTGTTGCAGCTAAGGTCATGATCCCAGGGTTGTAGGATCAAGCACTGCATTGAACTCCATGCTGAGCGTGGAGCCTGCTTGAGATTCTCTCTCTCCCTCTCCTGCCCCTCCTTCCACTTACACTTGCTCTCACTCTCAAAAAAATTTAAAAATTTTAAAAATGAAAACAGATAGGAAGGATGGAGATATCACACATGACTTTACAATAAGTTTTCTATATTAAATATTCTCTTAATTGCCCATAAAAATATTGTTCCAGAAGTACCAGTATTTCAAACATGCAATCTCAGATTTCCCCATAACAACTAGAAACATAACAAAAGTCCATGGGAAGTAGGAACCAAAGATCTATTTAGCCTAATTCATTTTCTGTTTTGGTGAGTAACTAATTTTGATCACCCTAACTTAACGCACATGTCAGTATGTTTAGGTTCCATTTGAAAATGGCTAAAGTTAACAATGGAACATCAATAAATTATCCAACTATTTGCTCTTTTATCTTGAACTTATATTGTTGAGAGCTATTTGTTTTTATTGGGGAAACATAAGAATTATTCAGTAGACTTTGGCTTTATTTCCAATGGAAGGTTTCTAATTACTTTTGTAGCTCTTTCCCTATTGCTAGCCCTTTCTCGACTTCTATTCTTATCTTCTGAAGACCTAAAGAAATGATCAGTTCCAGTCTGGCCACTACCCTACTTCCTGCTCATGGTTGGGATGCAAAGACAGAGAGAATTAAGCCTATATCTTAAAGCAAATTTTGGGCTTGGTCCAACTACTCATTCAAATAAATAAATAAGTAAAACCATTAAGACATTGATATTCACTGTGTTAGCTTTCACTAATTCACCAGTCTACTTTATTGAATAAATGAAAGACCATGTCTGTCTTGGTATTTCAGCATCTACAGTATGTGAAATAAATGAATGGATCGATAAATATATGCTAAATAAATGAATACATATTCTCTTCTAATACCATGCCCTATCACCTGATACCACTCCAGCCACGTATAGACCTGATTAAACATATCAAGGCATTTTAACAGAAAAGTTAAAGCTTCATCAGAAATATAAAGCTTCTCTGATTTTCTTTTCTACTTTATAGACAGAATAATGGCAGGATCTTTAAGTGTTCTAAAATAATTAAAAGTGTTTTAACTCCAAAATGAAAGACCTTAATAAGAGTCATAAAATTAGAGAAATTATGATAGGCCTGTGTAAATATATAGTGTCTACCAGCTAATCTCTTTAATAGAACTACCACCCATTTAACAAAGAGACAGTATAGCATAGAGGGCAAGAGTAGTGGCTGTAAAGTCAGACGGCCTTCCTTCATACCCACTTCTTCCACCAATTGGCATTGGACAACTAATTAAGAATCTCAGGCCCTTGGTTTATTCATTTGAAATTAGGGGTAATAGCAGTACTTACGTCACAGGATTGTATGTGGTTAAATGATTGTGCCTATTATTTTCTTATTGTCTTTTAGCCCAGATCTACCCTTCTCACCGATGTTCTTGGTGCTGAAGAGGATTTCTGAAAACTACATCTTTCATACCCCTTTGCCAGTTAGGTTTTACCAACAGGAGGCACGAGAGGGAGACTGAAAAGTAGGAGGAAGAAGAACAGACCTCTTCCTGTTTCTTTGTTTTTGTCAGCATTATTCACAGCAGTTTGCTTGCATTCCTAGCTTATTTCAGTACGCCTGCCCATGCCATTGCTTCAGAGAATGAAACGCTGGCTCCATGAGGCTGCTTCCCAAATTCATAAGGTGTTAAATGCAGGCAAGGCACTTTTGACTCTCATCAAAAGTCTGAGCACCCTCCTGTGATCTACCAGATCCTAGTAAACTCAACAATTTCTTTTGTTCTTCCAGCTGTGGGGAGCAGAGCACATGTAGCTGCTTCATATGCCTATTATTTCAACCTTCCAACACCTATATAACCAATTTCCTAAATTGCCTCTACCTGAATACCTATTGTGGTTATTATTTTTCTGACTGGACCAAATATCCACTAAGTGGATATTTGTAAAGTGCTTCGAATGTCGCAAGGCACATAGTACGTTTTGTTAACTTTTAGCATTGTTAGCATATTTCTTACTTCTTTATTAGGACAACAGCACCCTATCCCTAGTTTCCATGGTCAGGAGAAAAAAGGAGTTGAATGGGGGAGAAAAAGCTGATCATCATATTCTCAGCAAACCCTGTGAATGCAACACACTACTTTTGAGCCAGAAAGTAACATGTAGTAGGCATAAGATAAATATTTGCTAAAAGGAAAAGGTAAATATATGTTTCCCTTAACTCTTTACTATAGTGCTTCTCTATGGTGAAGAAACATTTTATTTTCATTTCTAGCCCATCGCAGACTGTAAGTAATGTGGTCTCCAGAGCATGATCAAAATGCAGCTTTGTGTCACTCATAAACTAGCATGAGTTCAATATGCCCAAACTGTTCTATAAACTATTCAACAAAACAAGTCCACCAGTCTTGGGCTTGGATGCTGTGGCAACATTATGTGGCCAAAAGAGTTTCTAAATTCTTAGCCCCAATTTGTATACTTATCTTTTGTGGATTGGTTTAAATTGTCCAGAACACACTTTTCAACTAGTACTGCTTTATAGTGATTTAGTGCTATCCACATTTCTTTTTGCTAGAAAATTCCCATTGAGTGAAAAGTTTGGTCCTTCTTTGATAGGACTGTGGATTCCCTTTAATTACAAGAGTTTTCTAAAGAGAGAAGCAAACTTGGAATATATTGGAAAACATGTGAATGGTGAATCACTTAGGCTGCCATTTTATTTATTTGTTATTATTTAAGATTTTTTTAAATATTTACTTTTTGGAGGGAGAGTGTAAGTGAAGGAGGGGCAGAGGGAGGGGGACAGAGGATCCAAAGCATGCTCTGACAGGCTGACAGCCTGAGAGCAGCAAGCCTGATGTGTGGCTCAAACTCATGAACTCAGAGATCATGATTTGAGCTGAAGTTGGTCACTCAACCAACTGATTCACCCAAGTGCCCAGGCTGTGTTTATTTATTTTTGAGGGAGAGAGGGGGAGGGTTCAGAGAGAGAGGGAGACACAGGAACCAAAGCAGGCTCCAGGCTCTGAGCTGTCCACGTGGGGCTCAAGCATACAAACAAAACCCTGAGATCATGACCTGAGTGGAAGTTGGCTGCTTAATTGACTGAGCCACCCAGATACTCCACCAGACTGCCATTTTAGAAAGAAAGGCACACAGCGTCTCTCTCTCTCTCTCTTTTTTTTTTTTTGTTTGTTTTGAGAGAGAGAGATAGAGACAGCATGAGCAGGAGAGGGCCAGAGAGAGAGGGAGACACAGAATCTGAAGCAGCCTCCAGGGTCTGAGCTGGCAGTCAGCACAGAGCCCGATGGAGGGCTCTAACCCTCGAACCGTGAGATCATGACCTGAGCTGAAGTCGGACGCTTAACCGACTGAGCCACGCAGGGTCCCCCACACAGCTTCTCTTACTTAGGTCTTATGTCTGGTGTCAAAAAGTGGCTCATCTCACCTCTCTTTCCCCAAAGAGGAACTACCAACCATACCTTATACTCCCTAATCTTCAATACTTTTACCATAGGATATCTGACACTGTAATGCTCCCTTCTTCTTCTCCCACCTATTTATCCTTCCAAGCTCAAACCCAAATTTATGCCATGAAGTCCTCTCGGATCCGCCAATAATACTTTACTTACCCCCACATACCTAACACATACTTTCTGGTACTACAGATTTTTAAAAATTTAACTCATGGCTTATCTTCTTCAAAAGCTGTTAGTTCCTTGAGGAAAGGACTCTCTTATAAAACCTTGTGTCAATCTAAGAAACCACCTGTGAGGCTCTACATAAAGCTGTTTTTTAAATACAGTTTTCGGTGTGCCTGGGTGGCTTAGTCCGTTAACCGTCCCACGGTCCCACTTCGGACCAGGTCGTGATCTGGTAGTTCATGAGTTCGAACCCCAAGTTAAGCTCTGTGCTGACAGCTTAGGGCCTGGAACCTTCTTCAGATTCTCCGTCTCCCTCTCTCTGCCCTTCCCCTACTTGTGCGCACTTGCTCTCGCTCGCTCTCTCTCTCAAAAATAAATGTTGTTGTTGTTTTTTTAATGTGGTTTTCTAGGCTAAAAGAATACAGGGAGATGTCTATACTCATAAAGGATGCTACTGGGAGCAAGGCGCATAAATGTGAGTACTAACAAAGTATTAAAATGTAGTGCCACGTACTGTTGTGTTTTGTTTTAAACCAAACAATAGTGAGACCAATGCTTATAGAGTGTTTGGAAACCCTTGGGTTAAAACAAATTTTAAAAAATAAATAAAAATAAAAAGATTTTATGAATGTAGAATACAATTGAATATTTCCAATTGGGGAAAAAAAAGAACCATAAGGTAAAAATTTATTAGTCATCTGAATAATATAAAGAACCATAGTTTTATTTTTAAAGCACAATAAAGTTTTAAAAACTAACTTTTTTATTAGGGAATATAGTAAAATGATTCATCTATATGGAACACAATTATTGGTGAATTCCAGACATCATGTAAAGATTTTTTTCTTTAAACATTTGGGATATTTCAATAGTTTTCAGCCAAAAATGGTAGATAAACACTGTAGATTTCTCTATATATATGAAAGGATTTTCCAAACAAAATGAAATAAAATTCAGCCTTTATCTAAACCATTTAAAATCCCTTCATATTAATTAATGATTTATTTTTCTCATACGAATGTCTGAGGAATAGAAAAAATAGTTCAATTCACTACACACACACACACACACACACAGTCCTGCAACTTACCAGTTTTAAAATTCTCTGCATATCTCTATGTTTATCAGAAAATGAGATTTTTGAATATATGATCTGTATGGTTCTTTTCATCAGAGTAAGAAAAGAGTTTCAAAATTTCTAAGATGAGAAGCCCCAGTGATTGTTGAACTACACCAACAGGCAATTTGACATTTCCTCAGTAGTTTTTGGATTAAGTCAAACCTTTTGAACTTTTAAAGGTGATAGAAAGAAAATGACTCAGGCTAACAGTTTCAAATTCTGACTGGCTGCTAGCATGTTTGGCAGAATTATTTTAACCCTAACCCTATCAGAACCCTCTTTTCAACAAAGTATATTTCTTTGGTATCAAACCTTTCTTTATAAGCTCTTTTATATAAAACATAAGCATCTCAAAAATATGCTTTGACTTTGACTTCAATTTTGAAAACATATTTCATGTTGTGGTCCATTTTAGGTAGAGCCAATAATAACGGAACATATTGCATAGTTAATTTCTGACTAATGCTTCATAAATTACTTAGACTTCTCCTTTCCCAGGAATAAAAAGAAAGCTATATTCACTAAAGTTTCTCAGGAATTACACTAGCAATTCACCTATGGCTGTGTTTTCCCTGCCTACTTATAGGTTTTTTTTAGTGACTTTGTGCTGTGAACATTCCTCTAGTCCTTGAGAAATATAGGATCCAGGAAAATTAGGAAATCAGATGATAAGATTCCAATTCAAATGCAATTAATCCTATGCAAAACATTACTGAGGAACAGAGTGACAAATCACATTTTGTTTGGCACTCATGGCAGGGCTGTGAGTGAATATTAGCAAATGGTATGCTGATCAAATAATTAATATTATAAAAGCCTATGTTCACCCTGGCAGTGATTGCAGACAAGGTACATGCTTTTTCACATGCCTTCTTGTTTGTGCTGCTTTTGTTTGTCTCTGGAATTAGGAATCATGTATAGTTAGCATGGTTTTTGAACCATATGGCACCAAATTATAGTTACCACGTATATAGGTGAACTCTTAATAACAGTTATTGTTAGTACATCCTTCAGAGAGGAAGACCTCTATTTCCAGACCAACATCACTGCCAGAAGTATATTTGTAAAAATATGCAAAGAAGGAGCTTACCAGAGCTGTGAGCCTATTGCTATATCTATATTCCAAAGGTGAGACAGTTATATCAAGAACACTATTTAAATAAATAAATAAAATAAGATAAATAGATAAATAAATAGATGAATAAATAGGGGGAGCCTGAGTGGCTCAGATGATTGAGCATCCAACTCTTGATTTCAGTTCAGGTCATGATCTCAAGGTTTTGAAAGTGAGCCCCACATTGGGTTCCTCACTGGGTATGGGGCCTGCTTCAGATTCTCTCTCTCCTTCTCCCTGTGTCCCCTCACCCCCTTCTCTCTCAAAAAAAAAGGTTTTAAAATACCATTTAGTCATAGATGACAGATAAATGAAATTTCAACCTACAGATGCTTTCTGTGCGAGTAGTTTTATGTGGAAGATTATCCTTTGCCAAAAGTATGGTAGATGATATAGCTATAACATACTGTATCTTTCATTCTACCATAGCAGATATAGCAGCTTGCTCTGTATTTTTTTTCCCCACACACAAAAAAACACTAGATACTAATGTTGAAATTAAAACAAAATTCAACTGAGTAAATCTTGAAGATCATATTGGTTTTATTCAATGATTCATGAGTCAGGCAGCATCTAATTTAGTGGATTGAGAGGATCTCTGAGGAGCTTTGCAAACTGAAAGATTTTTATAGGGAGATGGGAAGAGGAATAAGGAAGTTATGCTAGCAAAAGAGCAGGTTGGTTACTGCAAAATCACTTTCCTTTAGGGTATGGCAGGGGTTTATCAGGCAAATTACTTGAGTAGTGCTGATCAGACAATTCCTGATTGACTGGTTTAAGAGTCCATTTCTGGGGGAGCCAAAACTATAATTAAGTCTTGGTTTTGATGATATGAGGTTTAGCATAAGTGACTCCATTTTGGCCCTATTTTCTTGTTTTTAACACTAAGAATAAAACAATGGCCCAATAGGAGAGAAGAAAAAGCTATATGAACATTTGAAATAGTATGTACAAAACACTTTAATAGAGATATGTGCAATGACATTGGTAGCCCAGAGGAGGGAATAATTAACTTTCCTTAGCTTTTGGGGAGGGTCTCAGAATAAGAGGATATCGTTGAGAAAGTTCTTTCAGATGAGTAGAAATTTCCCAGACAGTTGAGTAGAGTGATAGGAACAAAAGAGACATGAAACAGTATGAAACAGCAGGATCAGAGAAGTCCAAGGAAAAGTTAGAGGGCCTATTATGCCACTCAGTAATTTGGGACTTTATGCCCTAGGCAATAGGAAGCCCCAGATGCTTTCTTAAAGTAAAGAAATAGGATGATCGTGGTCACCTCTTGGTGAGAACACTCCAGCTGAAACATACAGAATGGACTGAGTTATGCCAATTAAAGCAAAATGAGTGATTTGGAGAATCTTGTTATCATCAAAGCCTGAACTAAAGAGGTGGAAGAGAGTAAAAGGGGCTAATTTGAAAGACTCTCAGGAGAAAGAATGGACACCTAACAATTACATTAAATGAGATGGACTGATTTATTTATTTTGTGCTTTCCTGAGACACTTTTTTAGTTCCGAGGGATACAAGTAACTTGAACAGACGTAAAACGTGTGGCCCAACAGATGAGACAGATTAAACAAGCCTTTTCAGTAGGAGCTAAGCACTATGACGAGGTAGCAGGGGTTGCCATGGGAGCAGAGCACAGCGCTTCCAAAACTAGACAGGAGATTAGGGATTGTTTTCTAGGGGGAGATAGAACCTAAACTGACATAAGAAGGGAAGTAAAGGAGGTTGGAGGGGATATTTGCAGGAAGAGAAGAGAGCATTTGAAAATGTCTTAAGGTAAGAAATGGTCAAATAGAAGAGAAAACCTGAAGGGAATGTGTGGAAAGAGAAGAGTCAAGAGAGGTAAGCAGAGGCCAGTACATGGAGGGTCCTGAGGCAAAGTTAAAGAGTTCTGCATTCATCTGAAGGATACTGTTAAACCATTTTAATCACGAGAATAACATATATATCCACATTTTAAGAAATCACTTTGGATGTGATAAAGAAAAGTCACAGTTAGAAAAGGCCAGCCCTGGTGTTCTCTGTGTTACCAGACTCATCACATTTTGCTCAGCTTATTTGTTTAAAGGCTGTTTGTCTTATTAAACTACATAATTCATTAAGATAGAAGAAGCATCTTCATGTGTGTGTGTATGTTACTCTATTTCTATGCAGGTATTCAACAATTTTTAATGATATAATAAATGAATGAATGAGTGGGTGAGACAGGATGTTATTAAAGGATTGTACGAAGTTAATTCAGGGGTCTTGACAAGAGTAGAGATAGTGGACATAAAGATAATTGGACAAATTTGAGAGATATTTAGAAAAAAACCTGGTCGTTGAAAGTGATGGGAATAAAGTTATGAAGAGGCAGGAACAACTTCTTGTTTGCTGCCGTCCAAATCTCGGATGACTGCGATGCTTTTGTCAAAAGTCTCCCCTGAGCCATCTAACTTATGTGTCATGATGCTCCTGCCCCCAGCTTCGTGCTCTTCACTACTTCTTCACAAATTCTTCCCTAGACTTCCCTGAACAATTAGCCATCTTCATATTGGGATCTATTTCTCTTGACCTCCTCACAATCATATTTAAAACTCACACTTTCAAAGATTTGAACAAAGAAAATAAAGCTATAAAAGCTTAGGAAACAGTTTATAAGCCTGAGGCAAGAAGAGATCACACAGCTGAAGCTTCAATGTGAAATAAGAGGGAACAGAAAATGGCCATCATCATTAAAAATTATGGTAGAGGATGGATTATGTAAAATATACTGGATAGAGATGATTAAAGAACTATATTCTTCTATTTCTTTTTGAAAAATGTTTAATGTTTATTTATTTTTGAGAGAGAGGAAGAAAGAGAGAGAGCATAAGCAGGGTAGGGCAGAGAGAGAGGGAGACACAGAATCCAAAGCAGGCTCCAGACTCCAGGCCCAACGGGGCACAGAGCCTGATGTGGGGCTTGAACCCACCAACCCCAAGATCATGACCTGAGCTGAAGCTGGACATTTAACCAAATGAGCCACCCAGGCACCCCTGTTTTCTTCTATTTCAAAGAAAGGACATTTATATCCTATAATGCACATGTGTATAAAGAATATACAGCAATATAAGTGCCAATGGAGAGGCAAAGAAAATGTGGTCTACCTGAACTCAATTGTTGGAAATATTCCTGTGTGGTGGGATGCAGAGAAAGTTGAAGAAAGGAGTGGGAAGCTCCACATGTCCTAAATATCTTCTCAATAGAGCTCTGGATCCCTGTTAATGACTATATCAATCCCTATGTGGTGGGTTTTTCCATCAGAATACGATGATGTACGATGATGTTCAAGGTTTCTGCTCCATCCTGCAGCTGGCAATATTCCTGAGCAGACATAGCTAATACTCAACAGCTGAAAGTATTTGGATTGGTATTCAAAAATATTCATAGTGCCAAATGTGAGAAGCACTGATATTCATTCCACTTATCAAATGGGCAAATTAGTTATTTAATTCTCTGAGCCCTCAGAATCTCAGCACACTCATATCCTCTTTGATGCCAAAAAAGTGATATCTGGAGAAATGAGATTAAAATCAGAACATGTCATCAGGCATATAGAAACCAGACTATCTGCATTAATATTGCTCTCTCAGTTTAGCATGTTCAACTTAATGAAAATACCAGAACAGCAAACAGTTTTCTTCCTGTCTCTTGGGGAAATAAAGTGCAGCAGAAACCTAATGCTTTTAATATGATCTATACACTTTGGATAGTCTAAAGTGTCATGAGAGAAATGAATGTAAGAGATAAAAGCATTACAAAAACAAAAAGACAGAAAGAAATGACATGATAGTAATGTAGCAACCAAAAATGAGGATGTAAAGAGAAGAAAAACAAGACACCTAAGAAATAAACCATACATACGTGTCTGTAGATCTCTTTTGCACAAGAAACTTTGTGTGTGTGTGTGTGTGTGTGTGTGTGTGTGTGAGAGAGAGAGAGAGAGAGAGAGAGAGAGAGAGAGACTTGCTGGTGTTGCTGGTATTTTTTTTTAAAGTATCATGAAGAAATAGCCAGAAGCCTTTTCTTTCTACTAAAGATATTCTACAAGCAGCAAAGTAAATATATAAAGAAGAAAAGAGAGCTAAATATGTGTTATATGGTAGTGAAAAATTCCAGAAAGGGGAGAGAAGGGAGGGTAGCAAAAATGAAAAAATCAAAATCTATCTAATGGAACTGAAGTGGGACCGAGAAAGGAGGATACAAAGAAGTGATAGGGAAAAATTCAAATGGTCTAAAATGAAACAATTTAAAATTCAAATAATGTATGAATTCAACAGGAAAAAAAATTGGATGCATTAACTAAATTAAAGCAACGGTTCTTATATAGATATCTTGGTATATTTTCACTGTTACTTTATAAGGCCAAGATTTTATAAAATTAAAATAAATAAAGAACCTTAGCCAGACCAAATTTTGCTTACTAAAAGATGGGAATTTTTCAGGTTAACTTCCATAATAAACTGCTGACCAAATTCTGTTACCATCATGAAAACATAGAGAAGCCTCCCACCCTTATAACCCCTGCTCCACTGCCAGAAAGTGGGTCTTTAGAGCACAGTTTGGGGAATGCAGCACCAGGACAGGGTTACTAGAAAAGCAGGGGGAAAAGGGAGTCACTAACTCAGTTTCCAAAGTCAACCTGAACCCAAACAAGTGACAATACACGTTAACAAGAAACAGTCTTTGCACGTCTGAGTAAATAAAATCAGAAAAATCAGCAAGTATGTCACTCTGACTAATATTTGAATGGCAGAGAAACCTTGTGCTCAGTTCCCTTAAAAGCAGCAAAGCATGGAATTAACAATGGATCTGTCAGAAAAATGGCTGACCTCCACATCAAAACTATACTGGGGGAAGTGCATCAGGGTAAGGAAGATGGAAGGTAGAGAAGACCAAACCTGGTTGCAATCCCAGCTCTTTCCTTACTCATTCACTGTGTGACTTTTTTTTTAAATATTTTATTTATTTCTGAGAGAGAGATAGAGACAGCATGAGCAGGGGAGGATCAGAGAGAGAGGGAGGCACAGAATCTGAAACAGGCTCCAGGCTCTGAGCTAGCTGTCAGCACAGAGACCGATGCGGGGAACGAACCCACGAACCATGAGACCATGACCTGAGCCGAAGTTGGACGCTCAACCGACTGAGCCACCCAGGGGCCCCTCACTGTGTGACTTTTAAGTGGTTACTAATCTGAGACATTCCTTCTTTTGCAAAACTAAGGTAGTAATACCTATTTTTACAAAGATATTTTAACATGTGTAATTTATTCATTCAATGAATACTTTCATCATGTTGATGAGACTGCATGGGCCAACTACTGTCACAGGTATTCGTAGTTCAGGGATGAACAAGCAGAGATGGTCCCGGATGTCATGACACATTCTAGTAGACAATATAATAAACACATACATGCTCCAAAACTTGCAACTAGTATTTTATTTGTTAAAGGAATAAGAAATGAACTCAGGGTAATAGGAAAGAAAGTCTCTTTATATACCATAAACTATCACCTGCATGTAGGTGGGTCTTTCCTAAATTGAAAACAAATGTGGATGATTTGGCAGAGACCGTACTATTTTGACACATGTACAGACATGTTTGACAGAGTAGGAAAGCTAGCTGATGAAAGAGGTAGATGATAAAAACGTGCTGGGACTTATGTGTATATGTGGCTTCTGTAAAACTCATCCCAGCTGCCCCATTACATATTCAACAAGATTTCCTAAATTGAAGAAGCAGATACACATTGTGTTACTGCTCCCCTACAGACTCTCTGTGAGTATCGAGAGAGTTTTCAGTATAATAAAAAAAAGCAAAATCAAATACCTCTCTGGGTTGGTAAATAGGTTGCATATTTAGCTCATTGTAGTAGTGGAAAATTGACTTATTCTAAAAGGATCTCACAATCCATGCTCTTCATGGTGCCAAGTCTAGGGAAAATTCCTTCTCCCGTTACTTAACTACGAGAGCTGCCAAAAGCAAAGACCTTGAAATTGAGGATGGTCTTCCTTCTGTTTTCAGAAGTCCCTGGCATTTAACTCCAGCTTCTTGGGATGCTGTTTTGTTGATAGGTAATGCCCCAGAATAATTACTTCACCCAGAAGAAGAGCCTTTGCAGAAACCCTGTATAAATGCTACAAACCTTTTCTCTCTTCTTTTCCAAGATTCTATTTAGGTTACTACTGCAGTGACAGCTCTGTTGAGCTAGCCTCTAGTTTCAGAGGCTGTCTCTAAGCCGAGGCATTAGAATAGCTCCCAAGGAAGCATTGGTTAATGCTGAGGAAATTTAAAAAGGTATAAGTCTAGGGGCATCTGGATGGCTCAGTCGGTTGAGCGTCCGACTTTGGCTCAGGTCATGATCTCACCATTCATGGGTTTGAGCCCCGCATCAAGGCTCTGTGCTGACAGCTAGCTCAGAGTCTGGAGGCTGTTTCAGATTCTGTGTCTCCCTGTCTCTCTGACCCTCCCCTGCTCATGCTGTCTCTCTCTCAGAAAGAAATAAAACATTAAAAAAAATTTTTTTTTAAAGGTATGAGTCTAGCAATCTTCCTAACAGCAGTGGCCCTATCTCCATGCAAGATCCAACAAAAGCCTAAATGGAATTTCTCACTGATACTCCAAGAGCATGCCTGCATTTCCATGGTATCATGAAGAACTACGATGAAGAAATTTTAAGGAGGAAAGGCTAAATAACAATTCTCTATGGAAATGAAATAAAGAAAGAGGTCAAGTGGAGTTAAGGAGGCAAGGAGAATGAGGAGTGTTCTTTACAGGGATGCATTTCTTTGATAATTGGAAGACTCTCTTCTCTGGTATTTGTAGGAAAAAAAAAACTATCAACTCTATAGATATGTTTGCATTCAGTTTAATAAATGATACACCAAAAATGAAACAAAATAGTAGTCAGTTATGTTTATTAAGGTTACAGGTAGGTTTTTTTTTTCTTCTTATTTTGCCTTTGGTGTTTTCTCTTTTTTTTCTAAAAGTGATGTAGATGAATGTATGCATTTGGTCAATAAAAATATATACTTTTAAAAATAAGATCAAATGATAGGCATCATGAGTTCCAGGAAGACATGTCAAATATCTCTGCTTGGTCAGTCCTTGTGATACAATTCTTTATAACTCATCCACTAAATCCATATCAAACTCAGGACCTCATTATCCCTACATATGAGTGAGGCAGAGCTGCAAATCCCAGAAATCATTAAACTAGGATAATCAAAGGGGAATGATTTCTTTCAGAGCAGGATGGGGACCATGTCTTGGAACCCAAAACCCAAGAAAAGCAGTGAACTTGAAAAGGGATTGGTACTAGTATCTGGAACCAGTTATTCTCTTAAATCTCTCTGGGATTGTTGGTCTTTTCATCTCTGCTTTTTTCTACATGTGCTTCATTCCCTCTTCTGCAAAGATGGTTCTTCCATTTTTCCATTCATGTAATAGAAAATTGCTGGCCTTTTACAACTGGTTCCATTATGCCTCATACTAGACCCCCGGAATAAATAGAGAAGCTATGGTGACTTGAGTTCAAGCACTGGCCCCTAATCATTACACTCAGATTTTTTTAAAGTACATTTTGCTCAGCAGTCTCCACGGGTGACAAGCAGATGCTAAAAATCGTATCAGGTTCTACTGCTCAATGACATGCTATCCGTATAAAAAGGAGTCAAATTTGGCCACTACTCCAAAGCTTCTGTGGCTAAGCAAAAACTTGAACTAGGACTTTACCCACTTACAATTTTCTGGAGCTAAGGAACCTAACTGGCTCATCTTTCTACTCTCCAAAATGAGCACTTCACAACTCCTTTTTGTCCTCTTCTCATAAAATTTTAACACCTCTTCATACATAAGTTAAAAACATATGTAATAAGTGAGGAACTATCTCAAATTCCCACAACCAAACATAGCTATTTCTATCTTTCTTTACATTTCAATAGATAAAATTTTCATACATTTATCTTATGCAAAGTTATCAAGCTATATTCTCTTATCTACACTGTCCAATACAGTAGCCCCTAGTTTCATGCAGCTATTGAGCATTTAATGTGACTAATCAGAATTTATATATGCTGTAAGTATAAAATGCACACCAGATTTCAGACTTCATATGAAAACAAGGAATGAAAAATATTTCATTATAAAATTATAATTTTATATATTTATGTATAAATATATAATATTTACAATAATTTTATATTATACATATTCAATAATGTTTTGGTATTTGGGGCTAAAATATTGTTGAAATAAATTTCACTTATTTCTTTTTAGGAATTTAATGTGGCTACTAGGAACTTTTTAATTACACATATGGCTCACATTACATTTCTATTGGACAGTGCTGCTCCATATCCTATTCCTACTTACCTATTCAGTGTCTTCACCTCAGCCATTATACCCCTCTATTTCTAGTAATATCAGTTTGTCCCCCATTCCTGGATCATTCTCATTAGCATACAAATTTACTTTTTTTATTCTATTTTTTAAAATTGTTCTTTTAATGTTTGTTTATTTTTGAGAGAGAGAGAGAGAGGGTGGGGGAAGGGGCAGAGAGAGAGAGAGAGGGGGAGACACAGAATCCAAAGCAGGCTCCAGGCTGTCAGCACAGAGCCTGATGCAGGCTCTAACTCACCAACCACAGGATCTTGACCAGGGCTGAAGTCAGACACTTAACCAACTGAGCCACCCAGGTGCCTCTTTTTATTCTGCTTTTTAAATAGGAATCTCTTTTGATTTTTCTCTGCATTTCTCCATAGCTCTTCAGTACAAAACTCCTCAAAAGATTTCTGTACCTATAATTACTATCACCATTTCTCTCCTCCTATTGTCTCCCAAAGAACAAGTTTGGTTTGATTCAGGTCACTATGGCATTTATCTTGAGGAATCGTATCATTTGTTCTACCCTTCTTATTAAATCTCTTGGCAATACTTGACATGATTGACTACTCACCACTTGTAACATACTTTTACCTAGTCTTTTCTGACTATATAATATCTCTCAGCGTCCTTTGCTGGCTTTTTTTTTTTTTTTCACTAAAATGCTTCAATAAGAGTACAATCCTAGACACGTTGTCTATCTTCCCTCATCTAAACTTCACTCACTCATCCAGTCCTTCTCTTGGTTTTAAATATTATCTATATGCTAATGATTCCATAGTTTATTTTTGGACCCAAAATGCATCAATGAGCTCCAAACCCATAAATCTAGTTGTCTCCTCAATATGAATAGGTAGTCCAATCCTTGCACAATTAAAATCTACTTCTGGATATCAATCCCTCAAATCTGCTCATCTTTCATCCTTTACAATCTCAATTATGACATATCTACCCAAATGCTCAGGCCACAGATCTAAAGTTCATCTGTCACTTCCCTCTCAGCCCCCATATTCAGTGTGTTCTCCTAGTCACTTTTCAACATCATCACTACAGCCCAAGCCACTCTCATGTCTCCCAGAACATTATAAAACCTGCTTCTTCCCTTGCCTCACTTTAATTCTTCTTGCTCTAAGTATATACAATGTCCTTTTTAAAGCACAAATGAATTCATATTACCCTTCTCTTTGCAACTCTTTAATATCTTTGTAATCACAATTGAAATAAAATCGAACTGTCTTAACACAGCTTATAAGTCTGTATGTTATGTGACTTTGGTAGTTTCTCTGATCCATTTTTTCACAGTATCCTCCTTTTGCTGGGCTCCAGTTATTATGAACCTCTTTTGACCTCTAGAACATACCAAATATGTTCCTGTCTCACAGTCTTCACACTTGTTGTTTCTTCCTCTTAGAATACTCTTTGCCCAAATCTTTGCATACTTGGCCTTCTCTTATGATCTGGGTTAAATATATTGTAAGAGGAAACTTCCCTGACTGCCCTAGATAATGTGTTATATCTCTTCCACACCCATAATCCTTTTCTATGCCCTTACGTTATTTTCTTCATAGTATCTGAAATTTCTCTTCCACTAGAATATAAGCTCTTTGAGGAGAAACTGTTTTATTCGCTATTGCATGGTCTTATGCTCAGAAGGGTGCCACTAAAGCTCAAAAGACTGACTAATGAAGACATCAGTGAATAAGTGAATGGATAATACAGTGAACAGAGATAGGAAAATAATGAACTGTTCTACAATTTGTTATCATAATATGTGAAGAATGCCAGTTCCCCAAGGCCCATACTGAATCCTAGCCTAATTTATTGAAGATACTACTTAGCATGATATGCACACCAAAAAACCCATGGAATAATCTAATAATATTGAGGTCTTCTATTGTCTTCAGCTTCTCCCTCATATCATGCCCCAAATCAGAATTCTGCTTTTTGCTGGACTGTGTAGTTTGATTACAGTTGTAGTCAAAACAAGGCAGAGAATTCACCAGCTGCAATTCAATATAGCACTCTGCTGATTTCTTGCTCCAGATATCAGAAATTTTAGATTTTTAAGACAGTTTACAGGCAGATAGCATTTTTCATGAGAGACTTTTATATTTGCAATGCTATACCCTTCTGTTTTGGGCTGCCTTTCCCATAAGACTCAGTCTTATTATATGCCAAGAAAATATAGGAGACAGTTTATTAAGTGTTTCCCCATCCATCCATAAGTAAAACCATTCTACTGCTTTGAATGAAAAAATGTTCACTGTCATTAATATTCCACATTTTTTTCTCACTGTCTGATAAATTTCTTTCAAGTTACATTTCCTAGCAAGGCACACAAACTCACTTAACTTAAGCAAATCAGAAAATGTATCAGAAGAATACCAGAAATATAGCCAAGCCTCCCAAAGAATGTAGTCATTTGGGAACCAAAATTACTTTCTTCAATTTTCTATTTCTCTCTGCAAGTCTCTGCTAGTCTCCTCTCTTTCAACAGTGACTTTTCCCCTGATTCTTTGATTAACATCGCAGAGATTAGCCACATAGTTTTCCTTCTATTTATCATCCTGTAATTTAATTACCAAAAAAGACTAAATAAATTCTGACTTCAAATTCCCAGATCTTGGGAAAGGAGATGGGTTATCTGGGTTTGGATCATGACTATAAGTCTGGCTCAGTGGCTACAGTATGGAGTCACAAAGTCTACTGCCTACTTAACAGTTGTTCTGGTTGCAGACTTTTAAAAAGAGAACAAATGCAGATTCTTTAAGAAGGTAGGGTGGTGATAGAGTGGTGATAAAGAATAAAATTTTTTGCATGTCTAGTATAATACCAGAAATGGAAGATAACCTAACTTCTATTGACTGCTTACTGCTTCCCTAGAACACTTCAGTTATCAGGGACCATGTATTTCTACTTGCCAAGTTGAATCACCAGTGCCAAGCATTGCATGTTACATTAAAAAAAAAAACAATAAATATGTGTTTCATGAATGAATGTATAACATTTGTCACACAGGAGATGAGGGAGAAATAATTATAAAGGAGAAAATTGTATGGGGCACCTGGGTGGCTTAGTCAGTTAAGCATCCAACTTCAGCTCAGGTCATGATCTCACGATTCGTGAGTTCGAGCCTCACATCAGACTCTGTACTGACAGCTCAGAGCCTGGAGCCTCCTTCAAATTCTGTGTCTCCCTCTCTCTTTCTCCCTCCCCTGCTCATACTCTGTCTCTGTCTCTCAAAAATGAATAAATGTTAAAAAAAATTAAAAAGAGAAAATTGTAAGCCAGAGTGAAGAGGAAGAATCATAGTTTTGTGACTTAAAGAATAGGTAAACATTTAATAGATATTGGGGTCTGAGAGCAGAATCCTGCAAAGATAATGTAGTAAAAAAATTCAAAGTATGCAAATAATCTTTGAATTATTAAATAATCTATGCTTTATTTATTAAGGCATAGGGAGCTATTGTAGGACCTAATGCAAATCAAACTATTATAATCTACTAGTTATTCTCAGATTTATCTCTCCAACCTTCTAGAACATCACTAGAATGATGATTATAGATGTGTTGGAGATGGGCAAGATACCCAAATGAGTTGTGGAAATTGCTAATGATAAATTTGGGATTATTGACACTAATATTTTCCAAATATTCTCCATCTGCCTAGCTTTTAACCTTTATCCATAAAGTTTTCATATTTTTCTCCTTTTACCTTAAACATAAGATTACTAACAGGAATTTTATACCCTACATTAATAGGATAAGAAATAGTGTTGCATTTTTGTTAATAGGTCAGATATATTTACAACTGTGTTTATAATTGGACAGCACTGAGGAGCTCAGAGATAAGCTGTAGTCTTTCTGTGGTGTTTATACATATCACAGAGGAAGGCAAAATGAACAGCCTATTGTTTGCTCCTCAAACAAATGAAAACATGATAAACCAACACTTAGAGATGTGTCTGCCTCTTAAAAAGGTAACCCACATCTTTTAAAGCTATTTAATATACTAGTAATGTTGTTTGGTTTGAAAAGGCATATTAAAATAAAGTGGATGTCCTTGATTTTTCTATTTACAGTGGTGAATCTATTTAGATTTTGAATGACACAATTCCTTCAATTTAAATCTGTAAAGCTGGGTTCCATTATTTATAACTGTTAAACATTTATGCTTAATGTATTTCTGGGGAAACTTCATTTATATTTTTTCCATTTTACTCATAATTATTTTTAGGGAATGTAAGTTTGACAAAAATATATTGTTCAACCAAAAAAATAAATCAGGCATTATTAAAACTAGTTTAAAAAAAAACCACAAAAAACTCCTTGCCCTTAAGTTGCTTCTGCGGGAAACAGCCATGGAATCAGAAAACTGTCAAAGCATATAAGGAGAATTAAAGTAGAAATTAGTAAGGGCATTTGGGGAGTCCTTAATGTACACTGGGAGGATCTTACCCAGTGAAGAAGGTAGAAATCAACTTGATGCTTTAATAATACAAGGCAGCTAGGCAAAGAGAATAAGGTAGGCTCCCAGGAAAGGTGAAGCCAAGAGCTCTGTGCAAATATTGTGCTTATTTGACAAATGATCAATAGATGAATTTAAGCATATAGTAACTTCAGTATTGGAAGTCATATTTTCTCTGTACTGGTTCATTTACTTTCCACTATCTTACACTATATCCCTTGTACAAGTTATTTTGTAATTACACAAAACAATTGGAAGATTGAAGTTATCTGATGACTGTAGCCTATAGAGCTCATTAAAATCTGAACTTAAATTGAATACTTTTGGGGCGCCTGGGTGGCTTAGTCGGTTAAGCGTTTGACTTTCGCTTAGGTTATGATCTCGCGGTTTGTGGGTTTGAGCCCTGCGTCGGGCTCTGTGCTGCCTGCCAGCTCAGAGCCTGGAGCCAATTTCAGAGTCTGTATCTCCCCCTCTCTCTCTGACCCTCCCCTGCTCACGCTGTCTCTGTCTCTCTCCTAGAAATAAATAAAAAATATTAAAAAAATGTAAATTGAATACTTTTGGCTCTTTTAGCATTTTGGTATCAGACTTCTTGTTTAATCACTGTGTGCTTTCTCATTTAATTTTACAAAAGTGTTAGGATATATGCACTATTTTCTTACTGGAAGACAAAAACAGATTAAGAAAACTGTCTAAGTTTGCCCAGCTATAAAGCTTCAGAGATAGTATTTATATGCAAGCAGTTTAACTCCAGTATCTCTGCATTTTGATACTATATATTATTTACTACTAGACTCAATATTACTATAACTAGATTTGTGGAACAAATAGACCATGAACTGATATATATTATTAAGTGGTATTTCATTTGTGTTCTTTCCGTGTGTCTTATGTTGTCAAATAATAATTCAAGTGTTCGTTCATTTTTAAAAAGTTACTTGAGCAATAAATCCTGAAATAAAGACTAACTATAGAAAGAATACACTGTATACTTGTGAACTTAGACCTCAAGTCAACAACACTGAGGCCAAACTTAGTGAACTTATTGGGCTTTAAACTAAGAAAAAAAGTTCTTTAAATATACGTAATAAAAAATATAGGTTACTAATAAGGAAAAGAAAGTTGGATTTTTATTAGTTGTCAACAAAAATATTTTTAAATAAAGAAATATATGTCAACATTTTATATCAAGCTAACCTGTTCTTCAAATATAAAGACTAAAGGCCGTTATTAACATGTAAAATCTTAAGAATGTTGATTCCAGGAAACTTACCTATGAAATGAAATAGAAAATAGGCTGTAGAGCTACAAAATACTTTCAGAGGAGTCAACTTAAGATTTGCAGTTTAACATTAAATATATTGAGCTACAATACCAATATTAGAAGGTGTACATAATTTTGACAAAATAATATTAAGAAACACATGGTTTAAACATACAGATATCATATAAGGAATAAAAATGGGAGGAAAAGAAAAAAAATAAAATCCATAGGCACTAAAGTGTTCTGCTGGATTTATAGGTATTATCTGAGAGTAAAAGTTGTCATTTGAAACAAACAAGAATAAATTAAGTGCAGTTAAAATCATACATATTAAAGCAAAAAATAATATTAATAACATAAAATTGGAAGGTAGAAGACCGGAAGAAGTGAAAAACAAATTCTTTTATTGCTTATGGTAGAACTAAGAAAGATTTCAAAGAGGAGATATTAATAGAAGTATACCAATATAAAAAATATATAAGCCTTCCTAAATTCCGAAAACAAAACAAAAACAGTAATATATGTAGTGAAAATTTCATTAAATATAATACAGAAAAACATGAAACAATCAAAACCAAATACAAATATATAATTTATGTTAACAAGTGGGAAAAAATGAAATAAAAACTACTTACTAATAAAACTAAGATTTTTCATATTGGTTCACAAAGCCAAATCCCACTCTATGGCTGGATTTTTATGTTTACAAGAGGCACACATAAACCGCATTTCACAGGGAAAATATGAAAATAATAGGTAAAAAAATATACCATGCAAATACAAATAACATATTCTAATAAAATACAGTCTTAATGTAAAACAAGGTAATATTCAGGACCAAAATTACTAAATGCAACAAAGGACACTTCATAAAAGAAGGATATGTATAGCAACAATTTTCATAAAACATATATGAAAGCACATATTTTTCATAAAAAAATAAAAGAAGTAACAAAGATGTATACTAGTCACTAATAAGAGATTTTTAACATACCTCTCAAATCTAGACAGATCAAAAGGACAAAAATATTAGTAAAGATATAGAAGACTTGAGAAAGACACACAATATGAAAGCCTATAGATAAATAAACTGAATTGTTTCTTATGAAAAATGTATCTTTTTTCCCAAGTGCACATGTAATTATTATGCAAAATTATCCAATATTAGCTCAAAAAAGACCTCAAAACTTTCAAGAAAATAGAAATGCAAATAAGATACTCTAATCATAATTAATGAAATTAGAAATTAATAAAAAATGAAGGGACTGCCACTCCCATCTGAAACTGCAATTAAGTATCTGTGCATTAAGTCTGATGTGGAGAGGCCAGCTTTCCCCTGAGATCTGCCAGATGGTGACATAGGAAGATCATGAATTCACCTTCTCCCACAGACACACTGAGTTTACAACTACATATGGAATGATTTCCTCTTAAAAAAAATTGAAGACTGGCTGAGTGATGACTATATATTGGTAAAGAAGAAAAAGTGAGTAGGAGAGGCTGGGACACAATCTTGGTAGTGATGACTCACAACTGGAAGTGAACTAAAAACCTAGAGTTTTTCTCTGAGGAACAAAGGGTTCAAACTCCACATCACACCATTTCCTTCCCCTGCCCCTCAGCATAAGCACAGACTATCTGCAGGAAGCAGTGCAGAGTAGACAATGGCTGCCTACCTTACTTAAACTAAGCCCCACACTCCCACACTCCAGTGGAACAACCCTTCTCAGTCCTAGCATGGTAGGCCTCTCCCCAAGAAGACCAAAACAGAACCTTGCCCACACCTGACCAGAATGTTTTGTAGGGCCTTGATTTCAATGGAGATGGTGACAGGTCTGATTTCACAAACAGACCAGAGCACACCTAGTTAAAACTTGACACATGCATACAATGACCAAACACTGCCAAAAGCAGGCAAAGAGAATAGCCTGAAGGACAGAGCAGCCAGAACACAATAGTAGAGTACATGTGGCACACAAGAGAGACACTCTCTGAAGCACCAGGTCCTGGGCACTAAATGACCTCTTCTTCATAAGGTCATTACTTTCAGGAACAGGAGACATAACTGGCTTTTCTAACACAGAGAGGCAGGCATGGACTTAGACAAAATGAGAAGACAAAGGAATTTATCCCAAATGAAAGAACAAGATAACCTCATAGCCAGGGATCTAAGTAATTCAGATATAACATGCCTGATATAGAATTTAAAGTAATGATCAGAAGGATACTCATTGGACTTGAGAAAAGAATAGAAGACATCAGTGAGACCCTTAGAGATAAAAGAGGTGAAAAAGAATCGATCAGGAATAGAGTATGCCTTCCCATTTTGCAAGGCAAGAATGGTGGGGCTCTCTGCAAGTCTCATTTCAGGACCTCTAATCCTTCACCATCAAAATGAGGAGGGTATCAAGTGGACACCTGCAGAAGTCAGATAATATTGGGACAAACTGAGAGGCTTCCCAGATGTTTCATTTCTCTCACTTGGGTTTATGGTGGGGCGCAAAGAGGATGGGGGGTGAAAAAGCTCAGAACCCAGATACTAAGGAGAAGAAACCTGAAGTCAAGAAGCCTGATGCTGGTGGAAAGGTTAAGAAGGGTAACTTTAAGGCTAAAATGCCAAAGAAGGGAAGGTCTTACTGCAGCCAAAACCCTGTTCTAGACAGAGGAATTGGCAGATATTCTTGATCAGGTATATATTCCAGAGAGGCTATGTACAAGAAAATGTATTCAGCAACTAAATCCATAGTTGAAAAGAAAAAGGAGGAGAAAGTTCCTGCTACTGTCACAAAACAAGTTGGTGGTGATAAGAATGGTAGTACCCGAGTGGTAAGCTATGCAATATGCTTAGGGTTTATCCTACTTAAGATGTGACTCAAAAGCTCTTGAGCCACAGCAAAAATCCTTTCAGTCAGCGTGTAAGAAAACTGCAAGCTAGTATAATTCCTGGGACCATTTTGATCATCCTCACTGGATGGAGACAAGAGTGTGGTTTCCATGAAGCAACTGAGCAGTGGCTTGGTGCCTGTGACTGGACATCTGGCTCTCCATTGAGTTCCTCTGTATAGAACACACCAGAAATTTGTCATTGGCACCTCTGCCAAAATTGATAACAGCTTTGTGAAAATCCCAAAACACCTCACTGATGTTTATTTCAAGAAGAAGCTGCATAAAGCCAGAAACTAAGAAGGTGGGTCTGCAACAAAGAGAAAGAGGAATATGAGATTACAGAGCAGCACAAAGTTGATCAGAAAACTGTAGACTTGCAAATTCTGCTGATGTTGGGAGCCACACCGGGCCTCGGCTGGATGACAGTCACATGAAAGCATTGTGGATGATTGTCAAAGGCTCTTCCTATGGGCCTTGCAGATCCAACACTTACATAATAAGGGGGGGCTAAGAACACGAGTTACAATTGAGTCTGGCCCTGAGACAAAGACCCTAATTTAGAGTTAAGGACAGATATCCACCCCCACCCAATTGTTTCTACTTGGAGTGCTGGCCCCTCAATGCATTTGTGAATGACTTATCCTGGCCCTGAATATGCTGATTGTTCCCTGTGAAGGAACCTATTGAGGAACTTCTTCTTTTGTGATTATGGGAACAAAGGTGTTTCCTGAAAGACCTGTTTGACCCCTGCTCACAAAGAAGTAACTTCACCCTTTTTATGCTAAAAACATTGTCTTGTATGCTAAAGTTACCTTTCTTCCCCATAGGATAAGCATCTAAATCCCCTACCTCAATCACTATTGATAAAGGTTATGCAGGAGTCTTCTACAAATCTATGTTCTGGTAAATTCTTACATATCAAAGAATTTTGTCATCAGAAATCATTGTCTAAGGCAAATGCCACTTCTGTGCCATCCCCCAAACACTTAATTATAAAATAAAGTTGAGCCCCAGTCAGGGCGGAGATGCCTGCCTGGTGATCAGAAAGATTCTCATGGCTCTCTCATCCTTCCCTCGCCGACACCATCCATCCTTCAGGGACCTCTGGACCCCGGCCAGAGCCAGCCCCTGACATGCTGAAAAATTAAAGCTGTTCCTCAGCTTCAGGGCTGACTCTGCTATGTGTTTTTTCCTCACATAAGGAGTTTATCCTTACAAATTGGTGTTCTAAATTTCTTACAAAGAATCTAATTAAATAACTTATGAGAGAGAAAAAAAGAGAGAGAGAGAGAGAGAGAGAGATGAAGTATGAAATAAATGAGATTAGAAAAATGCTTGATTCAATAAACAGCAGACTGGAAGAAGCAGAAAAATGAATTAATGAACTAGAAGACAAAATAATGGGAAGCAATGAAGCTGAACAAAAGAAAGAAGAATTATGCTAAACAAGAATAGATTTAGGAAACTCAGTGACTCTATCAAACATAATATTCATAATATGAGTCCTATTAGAAGAAAAGAGAGAAAAGGGGGCAAAAAATTTATTTGAACAAATAATAGCTGAAAACTTCCCTAATCTGGAGAAGAAAACAAATATCCAGATCCAGAAGGCACAGAGAACTCTCATCAAAATCACAAAAAGCAGGCCCACACAAGACATATTATAATTAAATTTGCAAAATATAGTCAGTGATAAAGAAAAAGTTTAAGCAACAAGACAAAAGAAGTCATTATCTTACAAGGGAAAATCCATAAGACTAGGAGGAGATTTTTCAGTAGAAACTCGGTAAGCCAGAAGGGAGTGTTATGATATATTCAAAATGTTCAATGGTAAAAATCTGCAGCCAAGAATACTATGTGGCAAGGCTATCATTCAGAATAGAAAGAGAGATAAAGTTTCCCAGATAAACAATAACCAAAGGAGTTCATAACCACTAACGTAGCCCTGCAAGTATTAAAGGGGAATATTTGAGTGAAAAGGAGATACCAAAAGTTACAGTATAAAGGTAGGAAACACAAAAGCAATAAAAATGAATATTTCTACAAAAATATCAGTCAAGGAACTTACAAAAAAAGGATATAAAATATAATAAAGCATACCTAAAATGTAGAGATGAGGGAAGACAGGATGTGTTCAAATTTAAATAACCATCAATTTAATATAGACTGCTATATGCAGAAGAGGTCACATACAAACTTAATGGTAACCATATATCAAAAACTACTGCAAAGAATGAAGAGAAAGAAATCCAAATATATTACTAAAGAGGGGCACCTGGATGGTTCCTTTGGTTACGCCCAGGTCATGATCTCACAGTTCGAGATTTGGACCCCCACATCAGGCTCAGGCTGACAGCTTAAAGCTTGGAGCTTGTTATAGATTCTGTGTCTCCCCATCCTCACCTTTTCCTTGCCCCATTTGCACTCCCAATCTCTCTCTCTCTTTCTCTCAATAATAAACATTAAAAGAATTCAAATATATCTCTAAAGAAAATCAGGGAAAAAAATCAAATATGATATAAAGACAAGAAAGGATCAGAGAAAGCCTCTAGAAACAACCACTAAAAAGGATTAAAATGGCAATAAGTATATACGTATCAATAATTACTTTGAATGTAAATGCACTAAATGCTTCAGTCAAAAGATAAAGGGTGTCAGAATGGATAAGAAAGCAAAACCCATCTATATGTGGCCTATAACAGATTCATTTTAGACCTAAAGTCACCTGCAGATTGAAAGTGAGGTGATGGGGAAAGATTTATCATGCAAATGTGTTTCAAAAGAAAGCTTGAGTAAGAATACACATATCAGACAATTAGACTTTAAGACAACTACTGTAACAAGAGACAAGGAAGGACAGTATAAAATCATAAAAGGGACAATCCAACAAGAAGATATAATAATTTATGCACCAACATAGGAGCACCTAAATACATAAAACAATTAATAACAAACATAAACTAATCAATAATAATACAAGGATAGTGGGGGACTTTTATACCCCACTTATATCAATGGGCAGATCATCTAAATAGAAAATAAACAAGGAAAAAGATGACTTTGAAAAATACATTGAACCAGATAGACTGAACAGACATATTCAGGATATTCCAACCCAAAACAGCAGAATACACATTCTTTTCAAGTGCATATGAAATACTCTTCAGAATAGATCACATATTAGGCCACAAAATAGGCCTCAAAGAGCTCAAGAAAATGAAAATCATACTGTGCACCTTTCTGACCACATGTTACGAAACTAGAAATCAACCACTTGAAAAAACTTGGAAAGGACACAAATATATGGTGGTTAAATAACGTGCTACTAAACAATGTATGGTTAATTGAAAAATAAATTAAGAAATTAAAAAATACACGAAAATGTAAATGAAAACACAATGGTCCAATGAACAACCTAACCTTACACCTAATGGAGCTAGGAAAAACAAAACATAAAACCTAAAACCACCACAAGGAAGGAAATAACAAAGATCAGAGGAGAAATAAATGATATAAACCTAAGAAAAACAGTAGAACAGATCAATGAAACCAAAATTGGTTATTTGAAAAAAATAATAAAATTGATAAACTTCTAGCCAGATTTAATGAGAGAGAGAGGAGAGAGAGAGAGAGAGAGCGAGAGAGAGGATCCAAATGAATAAAATCATAAAATCACAAATGAAAGAGGAAAAAGAACAACTAACATGATGGAAATACAAAGGATTATAGCAGAATAGTATGAAAAACTATATGTCAACAAATGGGACAATCTAGAAGAAATGGGTTCCTAGAAACATTTAAATTACCAACACTGAAACAGGAAGAAATGGAAAATTTTATCAGACTGATAACCAGCAAAGAACTTGAATTAGTAACCAAAAAGTCAACAAATAAAAGTCCAAGACCAGACGGGTTTCACAGATGAATTCTACCAAACATTTAAAGATTAACATCTATTCTCAAACTATTGCAAAAAATAGGAGAGGAAGGAAAGCTTCCAAATCCATTCTATGGCACTATTACCCTGATAGCAAAATCAGATAAAGACACAACAGTAAAAGAGAACTGCAGGTCAATATCTTTGATGAATATAGATGTAAAAATCCTCAGCAAAATAGTAGCAAACCAAATCCAACAATACATTAAAAAGTCTTGGGGCACCTGGGTGGCTCAGTTGGTTTAGCGTCTGACTTCGGCTCAGGTCATGATCTCACGGTTCATGGGTTCAAGCCCCGTGTCAGTCTCTGTGCTGACAGCTAGCTCAGAGCCTGGAGCCTGCTTCGAATTCTGTCTCCTTCTCTCTCTCTGACCCTCCCCTGCTCACGCTGTCTCTCTCTCTTCCTATCTCTCTCTCTCTCAGAAATAAATAAAAATTATTTTAAAAAAATCTTTCACCACAATCAAGTGGGATATACTCTTGGGTGGCAATTGTTGTTCAATATTCATAAATCAATCAGTGTGATATATCACACTAATAAAAGAAAGGATAAGAACCACTTGTTCATTTCAGTAGATACAGAAAAAGCATTTGACAAAGTATAACATCCATTCATGATGAATAATGCTCAACAAAGTAGGTTTAAAGGGAATATATCTCAACATAACAAAGCCATATATGAAAAATCCATAGCAGACATTATCCTAAATTGGGGAAAAATTGAGAGCTTTTCTCTACAGTCAGGAACAAGATAGGAATGTCCATTCACCTTTTATTCAACACCACTTTTATTCAACGAGTCAAAACAACAAAAAATAAAATATATCTAAATCAGAAGGAGGAGGTAAAAATTTCACTCTTTGTAGATGACATGATACTCTACATGGAAAACCCGAATGACTCAAAACTGCTAGAAGTGATCAATAAATTCAGTAAAGTCACAGGATATAAAAATCAATGTATAGAAATCTATTTCATTTCTAAACCCCAACAATAAAGCAGCAGAAAGATAAATTAAGGAATCAATTCCATTTACAATTACACTTAAAATAATAAAATACCTAAGAATAAACTTAACCAAAGATGTGAAAGACCTATATCTCAATACTATAAAATATTGATTAAATAAATGAAAGAACTCACAAAGAAATGGAAAGACATTCTATTCTCACTGACTGGAAGAACAACTGTTGTTAAAATGTCTATACTCCCCAAAGCAATCTATGCATTTAATACAATCCCTATCAAAATACCCACAGCATTTTTCCTCATTGAGGATGTTGTTAGCTGAGGGCTTCTCATAGATGGCTTTTATGATATTTAAGTAAGTTCCTCTATCCCGACTTTCTCGAGGGTCTTTATTAAGAAGCGATGCTGTATCTTGTCAAATGCTTTTTCTGCATCTATCGACAGCATCCTATGGTTTTTATCTTTTCTTTTGTTGATGTGATGTATCACATTGATTGATTTGCGAATATTGAACCAGCCCTGTAACCCAGGAATGAATCCCACTTGATCTTGGTGAAGAATTCTTTTTATGTGCTGTTGAATTCGATTTGCAAGTATCTTCTTGAGAATTTTTGCATCCATATTCATCAAAGATATTGGCGTATAGTTCTCTTTTTTTGCTGGATCTCTGTCTGGCTGGGAATCAAAGTGATGCTGGCTTCATAAAATGAGTCCGGAAGTTTTCCTTCGATTTCTGTTTTTTGGAATAGCTTGAGAAGAATTGGGATTAATTCTGTTTTAAATGTCTGTAGAATTCCTCAGGGAAGCTATCTGGCCCAGGGCTCTTATTTGTTGGGAGATTTTTGATAACTGATTCCATTTCTTCACTAGTTATGGGTCTGTTCAGATTTTCTATCTCTTCCCATGTGAATTTTGGTACTGTGAGTGTATTTAGGAATTTGTCCATTTTTTCTAAGTTGTCCAATTTGTTGGCATATAATTTTCCATAGTATTCCCTGATAATTGCTTGTATTTCTGAGGGGTTGTTTGTAATAAGTCCATTTTCATTCATGATTTTCTCTATTTGAGTGCTCTCTCTTTTCTTTTTGAGAAGCCTGGCTAGAGGAAATGATTCTCAGCATCCCTCATCATCAGGGAAATACAAATCAAAACCACACTGAGATATCACCTCACGCTGGTCAGAATGGCTAAAATGAACAAATCAGGAGACTCTAGGTGCTGGTGAGGATGTGGAGAAACAGGCACCCTCCTACACTGCTGGTGGGAATATAAACTGGTGCAACCCCTCTGGAAAACAATATGGAGGTTCCTCAAAAAATGAACAAATAGAACTCCCTAGCATTGCTAGGAATTTACCCAAGAGATACAGGAGTGCTGATGCATAGGGGCACATGTACCCCAATGTTCATAGTAGCACTCTCAACCATAGCCAAAATTTGGAAAGAGCCTAAGTGTCCATCAACTGATGAATGGATCAAGAAGATGTGGTATATTTACACAATGGAATACTACATGACAATGAGAAAGAATGAAATCTGGTCATTTGTGTAGCAACATGGATGGAACTAGAGGGTGTTATGCTGAGTGAAATAAGTCAGGCAGAGAAAGACAGATACCATATGTTTGCACATATAGGTGGATTAGGAGGAGGTTAACAGAGGTCAATGAGGGAGAAAGAGGGGAACAATAGTTGGGGAGAGAGAGGGAGGTAAACCATGAGAGACTCCTGCATGCCGAGAACAAACTGAGGGCTGATGGGTGTAGGGGAAGGGGGAAAGGAAGGTGATGGGTATGAGGGAGGGCACTTGTTGGGATGTGCACTGGGATGGTTATATGGAAACCAACTCAACAATAAACTATTTAAGAAAAAAATAAAATAAGTAAATAAATGAAATTGAACTTACATTTTTATCACTCACAAAGCTTATATTTACATTTAATAAAGAGTATCATGTGAAAAAAATACCAACAGCATTTTGCAGAACTAGAACAAACTATCTTAAAATTTTTATGAAACTACACAAGAGCCTAAACAGCCAAAGCACTCTTGGAAAAGAAAAACAAAACTGTCAATATCGTAATTCCAGACTTGAAGTTATATGCAAAGCCATAGAGGTCAAAACAGAATGGTACTGATATAAAAATAGACACAGATCAATGGGACAGAATTGAAAACCCAGAGATAAACCTACAATTATATGGTAGTCTTCTACAAAGGTGGCAAGGATATGCAATGGGAAAAAGGCAGTCTCTTCAACAAATGGGCTAAAATCAAAAACACAGGAAACAACAAGTATTGGTAAGGATGTGGAGAAAAAGGAATTCTCATGCACTGTCTGGAGGAACATAAACCGGTGTAGCCACTGTGGAAAACAGTATGGAGGCTCCTCCAAAAATTAAAAATAGAATTACCATGTGACCCAATAATTACACTACTCGATATTCACCCAAAGAATATGAAAACATTAATTTGAAAAGATATATGCACCTCTATGTTTATCACAGCATTATTTATAATAGCCTAAATATGGAAGCAGCCCAAATGCCCATCAATAGATGAATGGATAAAGAAGATGTGGTATGTATGTATGTATGTGTGTGTGTGTGTGTGTACATATATATATATACACATATATATGTAAAATGGAATATTACCCATGAAAAATAATGAAAATTACCATTTGTGAAAACATGGATAAATCTAGAGGGTATAATGCTAAGTGAAATAGGTAAGTCGGAGAAAGAAAAATACCATATGATTTCACTCATATGTGGAATTTAAGAAACCAAACAAATGAACAAAAAAGAGAGAAACCCCAAGACAGACTCTTAAGTATAGAGAACAAACTGATGGTTACCAGAGGGGAGGTGGGGGAGGGGCTACATAGGTGATGGAGATTAAATAGTGTACCTGCTATGATTAGCACTGAGTGTTGTATGGAGGTGCCGAATCATTGTATTGTACATCTGAAATTAATATTACACTGTACATTAATTAACTGGAATTTAAATAAAAACTTAAAAAAATTTTTTTAAAAAGGCATGTAGTCTGTTTATTTTGTTATAGCAGCCCAAGCCGACTAATACAAACAACGTGACTGAAATTGAGAGAAAAGTGTAGAATTTGGTCCTAGAGAAGGGTGGAAGAGCAGGTGAGCACCCCTCTGCAGAAGATTTGCCTTTATATCAAGATAAATTTAAAAATGTGTGAAATGTGATAAAAATGATAATATGACTCAATTCAAATTTCTGAGAAGAACATCACAGAAGAATGGAGGTAAGCCAAATGTAGAACTATTTTTAAAAAAATTAGATATTGTTGAAGTCCAGGAAAGAGAAACTAGTAGCTTGGATTAGGATGGTGGTGGAAAAGCTAGAGAGGAAGGATCAAAGGCAAAAGCTACTTAGGAGGTAAAACATAAAGGACTAAATAATGAAATGAATTTTTTCATAATATTAAGTGAAAGAGCCAAATTCAAAATTATAGATTCATTATGATACAACTAAAAATTAAGAGAAACATAGGATAAAATTATATAAATTCTGATAAGATTCTCATTTTTCTCCTCCCTGGGGTAATAAAAATGTGGCTATGTTATGCTTCTCCTTTTAAAATAAAAATAATATTTTCCTATAACTACCACAAAATTAGTGTGAGGGTCACTCCTCAAGGGTAATTGAAATGTAACTGTAGGTTTTGCTGAGATTTTGAGTAGAATTAGTAAAATCAGGAGAGGCCTTGCAGTAGGAATTATCTCTGACATTTAAATATACCATGGAGAGTCTACAGAATAAGTGTAAGTTTTTTTCTTCCAGCATAAGAAGATCCACAGAGAGCTGAAATCCTTAATAAGGCTCCCCTGGTTAATTTTCTTGAGACAGCTTTTTTATATACAGGTAGACAATTATACCTCTGTTACCAGAGGCAAGTTTTCCAAACCTTCTGAGGCTTGGCTTCATTTCTCAAATAAGGGTCCTGCTTTCTCTGTAGAGATATTATGAAGACACAGGAAGATTAAGCCAGGTAGCCTTCTGAACAGTGTCTGTTTTATGCTAAGTACTCAGACTGAGAGTAGTAGTAATAGTGATGATGGGTTAATAATTAGTAGTGGTAGTAGGAGTAGTTCTCTCCATACTTAGATTTTTAATGCATGGCATATGGGTAAAGTAAAATGATTTTCACTTTATTTAGTTATCAGGCACAGGGTTAAGTTGCGAGAAATTATTCATATCACATGGGAGAGAAAATAGGTTTACTAAGATTTTAGGAATGGATGTTTGTATAATTTAGTAGAGGCCGGCAATTCCAGAACTGAGTGTCTAGATTATTATTCAGTGTTCACAAGCAGCATTTTTTGGTAAGATGTCATCTGATCGTTCTTGAATGAGGCTACTTTGCTTTTTAAACCCACAGGGACAACTTGGGAAACAAGTTGAAAACAATCTCAACTCTTGTGAAATGTTGTCCAAGTTGTCTAGAGAGGCTTGAAAGATTAAAGATAAAGGAAACAGATGGAGTTGACTGCATGGAAAGAATCAGTCAATGTGATCCTCCAGCAACATCAAGGCACTTACTAGATGTGCACTATCTTTTTTATGTTGTATTCATTAAATTACATGTAATATAAATAAAAGTACACTTTCTAAACAAATGATGTCTCAGCCTCCTGTTTGGTCATCCACTGATAGACATAACACAAGTTGTTTAGTATCAAAATTCCAGCTTTGCCTCTCTACTCCATTACTTAATGTAGGACCTGGAGCAGATACCTAACGACCTGAGCTTTAGTGTCCTCATGTGCAAAATGAGGAGCTCACACCTTATTCACACTGTGAGATATAATAATATAAAATATAGAAAGGACTTCATAGATGGCCTAGCACATAGGATGAGGTTATTAAAGCACATTTTTTCTCCTATCACCCTTCTTAAATCTGTAACTATTTTTAAGAATGTTTTGTCAGAGGATTACAAAACAGTACCTCAGTGTACAATGGGATAAAACATACAGTTTCAGATCCTTTCCAGTCTTAAATTTTATCTCTATACAGGTGCAAGAAGATACGATTGTCTTTAGAAATATAAATTTTCAATTAGGATATACTTAATAAACATGATTTGGAAACATACATAAAGCAGATTTGATTGATGTCTAATGGACACAGTAAATCCAAAATTAAAACTACAATAAGGCATTTCCAAGTCCAACGTGTTGTTATTCTGTTTATTCTTTTTTCAACTGAGCCGGAAACCTCTTCCAACTTCTATTCAAGGAAAACATTTTGAAAGGAGTATTTTAATGAGACCATTTGTGTTCCCAGTGCCTTGCTGAGTGACAGGTTATGGAAAGCATAGATAAATATTGTTTGAATTGAGAGTATAAAAATGGAAACATTTTATAAGGCTTATCAGTGTCTCACATTCAGTATGAAGTAAGGAATTTCCCAAACTGTGCCCCAAATATAAAACTTTAATAGAGGGTAAATCACTATCACCACTCTTATTTTCAACAAGGAAATTTTGGAAATGTCATTCCATGGTGTTACTTTTCAAGCATCTCTTGCTGCTAGGTTTCTTTAAAAGTTTCTAAGTAAGCAGATAAAATATTTTCTTCAGTCTTACAATACTAACAATGCTTGTGAGTTTTAAAGGGTTTTTACACTTTCATCAAGGATTTCTGTGTCTACCTGAGTATGTGTATCTCATTAGAAACTGATGTGTCAATCTATGTAACTGAAAAAACTGTTTATTCTACAAATTTAGTTTGCCTTATAATTTTCTTGGGCCTGAGAAAGTACTGATAATTGACACCCTCCTACTGTTCCAAATACCAAGTATAAAACACTGTCTGTCTATGCCTGCATTTAGTATTGATTCTTCAAATGGCAAAAGAATCTGTAGAAAGCACAAGGGACTCAAGAAGGCTTTTATACTCAGCAGTAGATTTGAGTAGACAGGGCAGGCCAGAGGTGGTTTTAAGCTGCCTGGAAATTACTGTGTAGTGTAAAGGTCTGGGAATCCACAATTTGTTAGTAAACCCAATTCTTAACATGAAAGCTGTCAAATCACTGATACTCACTCTAGTTTTGTTATTGTTGTATTTAACACTTTATAAACTAGTAGTGTGGGAGCAGACCACTCAAGTCATTTCATGAAATACTGGCCTCAGATTACAACAACCCTTTATTCTTTCTTGTATCCTTAGATCTGTCCCACAGAAGCTTTCAACTAGCAAAACAACCCCACTCTTTGGAGAGTGTGGACAAAGGGGATGGTCTTGGGCTACAGCTGTGGCAGAGGAGTCTCTTTTCTTAAAAAGGGCAGGTGAGAGGTTAGACTAATTGAATCATTTAGTGGCTGCTTCTCTGTGAGTGCTTTCCTGGTAGAGGGGCCAAAATCTATATTAGCACCTCTGCCCTTAGTAACACAGTTTTTCAAGTCAAGAGTTTTGCCCACAAGTCTTCAAGGACTCAATAGAGCTCACTAAATAAATAAAAAGCAAGTGTGAACGTGACAGTCTAATGGATTATGTTAGATCAGAACTGATAGGAAAAAACAAACAAACAGGAGCAGGTACTCATGATCAGTTATAAAATGTCTCTCACCTGCTTCCACCAAGACTTAGTTATTCAACTCTATTCCATTTGAAATAGAAAATGGGCATGTTTTGTCCAAATGAGTCAATTGATCTGTGAATGTTAATTTGTCAAAGGCATTCTGAAAAGAAGAGTTAATGGTATCATTGACTCTTGAACAACAATGGGGGTAGTGGTGTTGACGGACTTCCGTCACCCTGTGCACTCAAAATTCCATGTATAACTTTTGACTCCCCCAAAACAACTTCTACTAGCCTATCATTGGCTGAAAGCTTTATAGAAAATATAAACAGTCAATTAACACATATTTCATATGTTTTTTGTATTATGTACTGTATTCTTAACAGTGGAAGTGGGCTAAAGAAAATTATGAGGAAGAAAAAATACATTCACAGGACTGTACTGCATTTGTTGAAAAAAAAACACATATAAGTGGATCTGCACAGTACATACTACGTTGTTCAAGGGTCAACAGTAGATTATGCTCTTCAAAATGTCTCCCTTATGTCTGCACAATACCCCATGTGCCTGCCATAAGCACAGAACTACAAGTGTAAGGAGCAGGTAAGATGGACAGCCCTGAAAAATGCAGCAGGAGCTTGAGGTATCTTGCAGATACTTTTTATTGGGGGAAGGCTACATGATAACACTATTGATTTCCTCAAAAGCAGTGTTTTCTAAGTTTAGTGTATTATTTGTCTCTATTTTCTGCATTGTTAGTTTCCAAGCCAGTTGATTTCATAGTTACTTCTCTCCTTCTTCTTCTTTACCATGCTTGATTGTGAGATTTCTCTCGCTTTATGTGCTGAATCAGCAATTCATTTGAATGTAGCAGCAGTGAATTTTTTTCAGATGTGATCAAATTATTTTAAAATTCATCTAGGAAATAAAAAACGTGAAGCAATACCTACCATTTATTGTGCTCAAACTGTATGCCAAGTCAGGTATTGAATGAAGCACCTTACCAAATATTAAAGAAGAAGAGTAGACACTGAATCAGATACATTTTTAAGCTAGGGTACTTCAGAGTCAATCACATGCACATAGGGAGTACAGTTTGATTTAGGCGATATTAGGAAGCACCATGCCTCCATGTTTCTCTCCAAAAGAGCCTGAAATTTTACTAATCAAGATTTATTTCTTAGATTCTGATATCATTCCTTAGGAATACTTTAAGGTGAACAACTCTCCCAAATTCTACTTCCCTAAGGTGCTCTAAATTTCTCTTTGCTAAATTCCTGACTTTTTCCTTTCATTATTCTCCATCTGTCCACTACTTTTTGTCTCCTATAAATTAGTAATCTCAGAAGACTGTTATAAGGTCCCAGGAACTTCTGCTTACTTTAGAAGAAACCCCACACCACTATGCTATATTCAAATTTTTCTCCCAGAATGGACTAATTCAGGTGTGTTTGTTTACTTATTTTAATGTTTATTTTTTGAGAGAGAGAGAGAGAGAGTACACCAGAGAGAGGGAGACACAGAATCTGAGGCAGGCTCCAGGCTCTGAGCTGTCAGTACAAAGCCTGATGCAGGGCTCAAACTCATGAACTGCAAGATCATGACCTGAGCTAAAGCTGGACACTCAACAGAATGAGCCACCAGGCATCCCAGAAGAATTCAAGTTTTTCAGAAGTTCTATCTTCGGTGCAAAAATGTAAACTGTCTTAAACAGGTGAAGTTAATTGACAGGTGTAATCATACAAATTCATTGGAGAAGGATGTCCATGCCCAGGAAAATATAGAAATATAGATTAAAGATCTAGAAGGAAATAGTGCAGGAAGAGGAAGAATGAATCTCATGTAAGTTAATGTAAAAGAACATTACAGTGTCTGCTTGAGACACTGGCACACATCAGAAAGTCTGAAAGGAAGGAAGAATTGGAATGTACTATTGGAATATCTCTGTGACTGAATGGGGGATAAGTGGAGCTGGAGGATTTGAAATTGAGAAGAATTTACAGCAAGTTTGATTTTGTAACATGTTTTGTTCTAAGCAACTGGTCTACCAATATGGAAGCCATAATACAGCAGTCAACTCTAATGTATTCCTTGATACAAGAGGAGAATGGGAAGAAATTCAAAAATTTGGTGGCAGTCTTTATATAAACCATATTTTTCTTTGCAGAAAATATTTGGAGCCCTTGCTCTACCACTAGGAAACTATGAGAATGTGATCTATGACCTCCCTCCTGAAAACTAGTCATGTCCTAATTCCTAGGCCAAATTTAACAGACATCTCTCAGACTACCCTGTCAGCCAGACTTTACACATAGATCATGCTTCTACATCAGGACTTCATTATTCTGAAGAGGACTCTGATGTGACTCTGAGACTTATAATCAGGCACTAGATCAGTGATGCCCATAGGCATTGAAAATCTGTCTTTGTCCCATTTTTCCCTCATCTAAACTTCATGACAAGTTTCTGTTTCATTTCCTATTTTGTTTGTCTTGGCAAGCCCATCCCCAGGTTCCTAGAATCCTGTTGACACCCCTTGCCTTCTTAGGTGCACTTCTATCACCAAATTCAACAGCCAAGCCTATATCCATAAGACTGAATTCCTCCTTTCACTTACTCCATGTTGCTGGCCGGACACACAGACACATAGAGAATGTTCCGCAGGACTAGAAAAAAAAGTAGTGGGGGATAGAGAGAACCCAATGAGAAGATCCCGAAAGACATCAGTTGAATAGACATGTAAGGCATGGCGACTTGAAAATAAGTTAAAAAAAAAAACAAAAACAAAAACACTGCAATTGAGGCAAAAAAAAATTCTGCTTTTTAGACTTTTAAATGAATTCAGGACTTGAATCCCCCCCCCCCCCCAACCAAATTCACATGTTGAAATTCAGTCTCCAATGTCATGTATTTGCGGTGGAGATGGGGAGATAATTAGGTAACAGGAGTAAAGCCCTCATGAATGGGTTTAGTGCCCTTATAAGAGGAGATCAAATAGCTAGCTTTTATAAGGAGCTATCTACAGCCTGGAAAAGGAAACTCACCAGAACCCAACCATGCTGGCACCATTATCTTGGATTTCAACCTCCAGAACTGTAAGAAATCAACTTTTCTTGTTGATAAACTACCTTGTTTATAGTATTCTATTGCCACAGCTCAAGCTAAGAGATCATATTAGCTAGAAACTCTAAAGGGCCCAAATACCAAGATTATGAAAAGCCTGCAAAGGGAAACAGAAGTTGTATGGAGAAATAAAGTTAGCCACAAGTAACTCCCACCAAATGCATTTAGCTAAACCCTTTTAACCTCTGCCAGGACAGAAACTACCAGATGCCTTGCTCTACTCACTTCTACTATGCCTCATAAATCCTTGCTTGCAAGGCAACCTGTCCTTTCCTTTGATTTCTCCCCACTAGGACTAGTCACTCAAAATTTGCTCATTGTATTTAAAAAAAAATCCTGCCAGCAGGTTTCTCTATTTTACATATAGATATAGATAGGCTGATAGATGTCTATATCATCTCTATATACTACTTATCCCCAGAACAAGCCTTGTGTTCTCCTGCTCTCTTTCTCCTTATCTCCCTTTCATTCTATCCCTTTACAACCTTCCTCCTCCCCACCTCTATTTATCTCTCTTTCTGTGTGTCTCTTATAGAAAAGTCTTTGCCAATGGACGTTTATTGCCAGGGTCCTCATTTATTTTGTCTAGGTCTAAGTGAACAATAGATCTTTAGATTACCTGCACTCTCTCAAGCGTGGTATGTTTTGATAGCCTATACCTTTATTTATTTACTTACTTACTTACTTACTTTTTAGCTGATACCTTTAAGTGGGAGATAACAGGCAGACTGTACTGACTGTGTTGGTGTACTGACCCAGAAAGGGGCCAAGTTTTTCAGAGTAGTTTCCCTAGAAAGCAGACTGAAAGGATATCACCTTCTGTAAGTTTAATGGGGACTTTTTTTTTAGGATCAGTATCTGTATGAAATGGAAAGAAGCAGGACTAAGCAGAGGGAGATGTAGTGCCCAGGCACAGAAAGGTCCCAGGACCTCTAAAGTTTAGCCCTTCAAAATTGCTCTGAGTTGGAGCAAAGGGGCTGGGCCTAAGACCCTAATTTGACTGCAGATTGTCCCTGTGAAGGGGTGTGACCTTGGACACTATGGGTCTCTTCAGCTAAGACAAATTCCCAGAAAGATTAGACAGCTGAGGACTATTCTTGGAAAGCAATCAGGTCTCTCAGTGACATGGGGAGATCTGCTTAATAGCACAGCATGTATGGTAGAAGGATAGGCAGAAGATATTTAATGTGGGTGTGGATGTATTCTTGAAATATAGCTCCCCCGACCCCCCACTCCCTTCTACCGTCTCTCTGTGCAAACAGGGCACATTCTGGCAGGGTGGGCCATGGAAATAGCTAACAGGACTTCCAGACCTAAGATATCTAAATCTCATGCCTGATGTGAAGACTAGGTTTTTAGAATGGCAAGGAAGAGAACTGTGGATCTTAGATCAGTAGGGAGCTGGCCCTGGAAGGCAGCAAGAGAAGAATCTGTGTGTCATTTCTTTTTTTTTTTTTTTTTTAATGTTTTTATTTATTTTTGAGAGAGAGATAGAGACAGCGTGAGCAGGGGAGGGTGAGAGAGAGCGTGAGCAGGGGAGGGTGAGAGAGAGAGGGAGATACAGAATCAGAAGCAGGCTCCAGGCTCCGAGTTAGCTGTCAGCAGAGCCTGATGCAGGGCTCTAACCCATGAACCATGAGATCATGACCTGAGCCGAAGTCGGATGCTCAACCAACTGAGCCACCCAGGCACCCCTCTGTGTATCATTTATAAAAAGAGTGAACACAGATGCCAGAGTCCCCAGCCCTATGAAAATAACTGTCCAGTGAGGAGTGGCATGTAAGTGGGTTGTGTAGGTGAGCACAGGGGACATACTGGTAGTTACACGTATAGTCACACAATCATTACCAGTCGGTGCCCCTCCCACTCCACCAAGAATCAGTGGCACTATATCAAACCCTGTCATGACTGGAGAAAGAAAAGCCCAAAGCATAGCAAAGCCTGAATATCTCACTAGCCTGTAGGATGAAGCCTTCACATCAACTAAGGTTAAGTCATAGGCAATGAAAAAATACAATATTTCTTGTAAACTTAAGTTTCTGGCCTCAAGTCTATACCTGGTTGAAATCTATGTGGGACTAGCTAAGCAATGGAAAATCATTGCTGTGTAACTCCTGTCACCAGTATAGGATGTACCAAGAGAGTTTCACACCATATTTAAAAATTCTTGCTAATGCTGATGGACAGAAAGTTCCAGTCTGCCGCAGAAAACATTGTGGTGGAGGGAGCTTGCTATTGCTAGAGAAATGAGAGACAGAAAATGTTCTGGCAAGTCCAAACAACTTGTGGAAGCCATGAAAATAATGATCCAAGGAGTAGGATAACAGAAATCCAACTGAATGAACCAAAGTTTGAGAGTTCATCTAAAACTGGAAGTAATCACGCAGGCAGTATGTGCTTTCAAAATTTAATATCTCTTTTAGCATTTTAACAAAAATCAGTATAAAATAAAGAATGAGAAAACACCTGGGTATTTCTGCAGGTGAACACGTGCCTTCTTTTTAAGGAATGACAGTGCTTTTGCTATGAATCCAACATAAAATATGTGAGATAATGTAATAAATCTATCATGACGTTAGCCGTAATGCATAAAGAACAAGATTTTTTTTTCATTTGTTTCAGCTGTTTGGTGTGTCTGTTGGATAGCAGACTTTAGCACTGGGGTATTTATAATTTTCCAAAGGAATGTTAAATTCTGTCAACTCAATGTGCTGATTTTTAAAAACTCATGCATACATTATATGTTATACCACAAGTACTCTGGAAATTAAAAGGCATCACTAGGAGAGAAAACAAGGAATCTTAAGGAAAAGCTAAAACAATAAGATAGTTTACTAGTGACACTGCATGTAGAAAAATTTTGAACTTGCCTTCTTGAAGGGATCGAATTTTGAGATGTAACCTAAGAATTGCATCAGAAAAATCTAGCATTATGCCAACATTTACATATAGCAATTCTGTTTGCACTCTATCAGAATCGACCTTTTATGAATTTGAGGCAATGTTGAGGAGAAGTATCAGCTCCTCCTGGTCTGAATGGAAAAGAAATGCTGATAGGTTGCTAGTGGAGGTCATTAAGCAGCCGGATATGGAAATCAATAAAACTATGCATTTATGTAAGAGAAGGCTATTGAACAGAAAATTGCAAGATTAACAGTAACGTTCTATTGAGAGAGGTTTGTGTTCAAGTTAGAGTTCTCAGAAGCCCCCCTCTCATGTCATGCTCAGAAATAACTATAGAAATATGCAGGAAAGCAGATGGATTTTGGCACCATTTCAAAGACTGCAGATTGGATGCTATGTATTTAAATTACATGTAATTGGGAAATTATGAATGAGTCTTTGAGATAGAAACTGCCAACCATTTCCTGTTATACTGCAATTGGTTTGATTTATAATGACTGTATAAATAGTAAAATAAAAGGAAATGTATGTACTAAAATATTAGAGAAGAATGGGAAAAGATCAGTAAAGTTCTCAATTACAAAGGTCATTTCTTTTCAAATGGAACATGATTGACATTCAATTAAGAGACAAAAGCAATAAATAAGTTTGCCCTTGTATTACCAGCCTATCAAAATGTAGAAAGCATTGTGATAGGCTGAAAGACCAAGAGAGAAAGATAGAAAATAAATAACGAAGACCAAAGTGTAGTTTTGAAAAGAGGGAAGAAAAAGCCTAATTGCAATTTTTCCCCGTTGTTCCAAAGCCAATCTTTTTGTTCTCTGATATATCTGCAGATAGTTTATTTTGCTTCTGACTATGCAGTAATCAATGTCTTGCTCGAGGCATAGCTGGATACACAACCTGTTTCTCTCGGGACTCAGTAGGGAGGCTAACAGTAAAAACAGCCAAGCACTAGAATTTAACATGTTGACTAAAAATTCAAGGACCACAGCTTGGTGGGAGTGCTGGTTTTTCTCGGTGGTAATTGTACTCCACAACAAAAAGGATACTTGGGTTTTTATCGTGATTGAGTCAAGGAGGCAACCTGCTCTGCATTTACATATCATGTTCTCTTCAGTGCTTTATCTTAGAATTACTCCAAGCCATGACTCAAAGGCTTGCTGCTCAATGAGAACAGTTGGCAAATGAAACCATCCTACTGTAAAATTTGCCAAAACTTGGCATCTGTCTCAGGAAGTACTCCTGTGTCATTTTCTCTCATCAGAAGCCCTGGTTCTGAATGCCCTGAAAAAGTAATGTTTTCTTCCTCTTTCTTTAGGAATAAATGGTATCCTGTATCCAGCAATATAATCATGGATTGTCTCTCAACCCTAAGTCAATTCTGATGTTCAAAAGATTTAGAAATATATTGAGTGGTCTGCCCTCTAGCTAGGCCTTTGTCTGGTTTTCCAAAGCTCTGAAGAGTTTTTAAAGAGCATGTGTTCTTCCCTTGTCCAGTTACATCACAGACAGTTTCTGTTACAGGAAGCAGACAAATCCCAGAAAGACCTAACTGGGGGCCCTTCTCTCGACACCAACACAGAGTTGATATATAAAATGAGTGTTTAAATTGTATGTGGACCATAGAGAAAAGCAGACCCCCTTAAAAATCATAACTAAAAATCAGCAAAAATTATTTTTGGATAAAAACCATTTGACACTGTCGAATAATAAAACACTTCTGGACTTAGTAAGGAGAGATCTTATTCAAAAGAATAATTGTAAGTGGTGAGTGGGAAAATATCAGAATAGGGGAGCTACTGCAACAGGAATAAGCTGTCACCATAGGATCTGGAAGAGTCTCAAGAACTATGTAGAAAGTGTTTTTCTTTTATCGACAAGGCGAGACAGAGGATGAGATGTATGGAAGTGTGGTGAAAAGTGGTGGGGTCAGATAGGGAATCAGAGAAAGTGTCACCAGATTCTTTTCTAGCCAGTCCATTTTCCAGTTTTCCAGGAGGGGCCCTTCCGGGAGGTTCTGTGCTGGATCACGCTACGGCTGGGCCAGAGTTCAGAGATTTGGGAGAAGCAGAGATTCTTAACCAAAATTTGGCTAACAAGCACTTTCTGACAAATTGGTGAGGACAAACAGTTGAGCTAATTGTTTATGAGGCAAGGAAAGGGAATGTGGAAGGTCTGGCCTTGTCATAGGTAAACAAAGGAAGCAACCCAGAGCCTTAGCTAAGTTTATCTAAGTAAATATGGGGAAGAATGGTGTTTTGCAGTGGGTTTTGTTGGGTTTTTTTTTTTTTTTTTTCCAGAACAGAGAAGGGTAAGGGGATTCTTTTCAATCTCACAATTTACCAGACGCAGAAGTCTTAGGGAAAATTCAACATTGTCATTTTTTTAATGTAAAGATTTATTTTATGACTATAAGAATTGCTCATCTTGGGTTTCCAATCTCTACCATTGCTGGCCAGATATAGAAGAGATTTTCAGGGTTTTAAGAGGTCAAGAGCAAGATTTCTTATCTTTTATAAGTAAGGTTATGAACTTCTCATATATTCTGAAGTCCATTTCTGCCTAACATTAGTCTAGAAATGTTAACAGGCAAAAGTCTAGTTGTATGAATACAAAAGAAGTCAAATGTTCCTAAGCCATCTTAACTTTAAAATCCTTAAAGTTGGTACAATCCTATTTTAGAGGTATTTGACAAAGAATAGAAGGGTCCTGTGATTGCTAATTAAGATCACAGAGCACGACAAAGGGTGGTTCTTCAGGAGAAGTGTGAATTGATTTTACATGAACACAAGCCAGTTTAAATTGACATAGGAAACCACTTCTGCAGACCCTCTGACTTCTTACTCAGACACCTCCATCATCATGGCCACACTGCCTTGTTTGATAATTGAGGTTATTTGTTGTGGTTCCTGGTGTCACTGTGTTACTCTTATCTTCTAGTTTCACACTGATGTGATCTTTCCACAGAATATAAGGAACATTAAAAGTACCCAATTGACCTTAATGTATTCTTTCACTCCTTCCTGATAAAATAAAGGCCCTTTGTGTACTTAGAGTCTCATGTAACTAGAGATGACACAGTGAAGAGGAGGCAGATTTGGAAAGGAGAGTAGAGGCTCTGAACAAAGCAGTACAGTTCTTAAGGTGGAGAAGAGATGCAATTTAGATCATTTTATTTCTTTAAAAAAATTTTTTTTTTAATTTGGGAGAAAGAGAATCCAAGCAGGCTCCATACTCCCAGCATGGAACCCACTATGGGGCTCAAACTCATGAACCAATCCCTGAGATCATGACCTGAGCCAAAATCAAGAATCACACTCAACCGACTGAACCACCCAGGTGCTCCCAGGTCATTTCATTTCACATTGCATTTGGTCTTCATTATGTACCTTCTCTTTAATGAACCAAGCTTTGTAGGTGACTTATTTAGAAATATCTTTCAAAATAATGTTGTTGACTGTAGCCCTTAACTCTATTCTATGTGTTTTTCAGAGTCTATGAATATTAGTTTCTGCAAAGTCAGAATTTATTCTTTTACACATCTGTCAGTAATGGAGTAGCTGAAAACAAATAAAAGTTCCTAGTTTGGGTATGGTGGGTAAATCATTTGGCTCCAGCTCACTGCTAAAGATGATTATGTCTCCGGCAAATGTTTTTGTTCCTGAAACCATAAGGCCTGACTTCCTCAGGGCCAGAGGACAGGAGTCCTATTTTTTTCAGCTCCACCCTATGCTACACCTCCTGTTATTTCTCCTACACCCCAAGTGACTGAATGTGTCAGTAGATTAAGCCATAGGCTTCAATAACCCCCCGTACTTTCCTGAAATGCATGAAGCACTCTGAGTATCACCTTTGCAAGGTAATTTTGGAAGACTTTATCGGTGACTTGTGGGTGTTGTAGACAAAAGGTGAAGTGGTAGCATGGAGCTTAGAAACAGAAGTCCAGCTCTGCTCAGGCTGTGTTCCCTCAGAATCTGATCGTTTATACCTACTTGGATTTCTACTTTTAAGACATATACACACACACGGGGCGCCTGGGTGGCTTAGTCGGTTAAGCGTCCGACTTTTGCTTAGGTCATGATCTCGTGGTTCGTGGGTTCGAGCCCCGCGTCGGGCTCTGTGCTGACTGCCAGCTCAGAGTCTGGAGCCTGTTTCAGTCTGTGACTCCCTCTCTCTGACCCTCCCCTGTTCACACTCTCTCTCTCCTAGAAATAAATTAAAAAAAAAAAGACATATACACACACTTATACATTCTCTGCTTTCTAGTAATGCCAAGATGATTCCATTGTAAAGCTCTTTTAAACTATTTAAACTGAAAACAATTTTGCTCTCTTCAAATTTGTGACTTAAAATTTTTTAACAGTTGTATTTATTTTTGAGAGAGAGGGAGAGAGTGAGAGTGCACAAGTAGGGGAGGGGCAGAAAGAGAGAGAAAGAATCTGAAGCAGGCTCTAGGCTCCGAGCTGTCAGCATAGAGCCCTACACAGGGCTCGAACTCATGAACTATGAGATCATGACCTGAACCAAAGTCAGTCACAACCGACTTAGCCACCCAGGTGCCCCAAATTTATGAGTTTTAGATTTAAAAAAAAAATTTTTTTTTGCTCCCCTCTCCTTCCTTTGGCTTAGATGCTTGATAATCCCAATATCATCTCACTCATGGACAGATCACTCTTCTGAAAAAGAATACTGGGCTCAGGTGCACTCCTAACATTTTGTGAATCCTTCACCTAATTAATGAGAGGTTAGTCTCTTAACCTACTGCCCAGGTCCCATGGCAGATTATTAGCACTACGGCTTTGATGGATCTTTTTAAGTGTTCCTCTTGGGAAAGATATTTGAAAGTCACATTTAAATAAGGATCCAAGAATTACCGAACATTAATTCTCTTCTAAGTCTCAAATGCTATTTCTAGCGAAGGTTATAGAGGTAATTTTAATGGGAGAAATACACCATTATTTAGCTACCTTTGCTTCCCAATATGCAGCAAAGGACTCTGCTAATCTTCCCCCCACCTCCTGACCTTCTCTAATGATATAATGGATTTTTATTCCTTTTGGAAGTACAGAGAATGAAGTGAGAAAGGAAAGAACTGGAGCTCATGGAGGTTTATTCTATCTCTTTATCTCAAAAACAGCCCTCTGGGAGGTGGCACCTTGATCAAAGCATTCATATGACTCACAATTTAATGTTCTATCCAAGAAAATTCTTACCTTTTTCTCTCCCCTGGCTTATTCTGAGTTAATACATTAGAGTAAAACCAAAGAGGCTTTTTCTCATACAGAAATACAAAGCTGAAAGGAACCAAAATTCAATTCATTAAAAAAAAAAAAAAAAGACAAACTCAGAGTATAAGGAAATTTCCCAGCGATACAAGCTTGTTAGCAGCAACACCAGGACTTGATATCAAGTCTCCAGATACCTAGTATTCTTCTCCCTGCATGGAGCCACTTACATATAGCTTGTGAACTTGTCATTTTTTACAAAAGTCAAAATCATCCTTTACTGCCCTACCTTAATACAAAAATTTTAAATTAGTCGGATCAGATGTCAAAGGGAATAATTATGGAATTATAATAACATTTCAATTTTCTAACTGTATAGTAAAAGCTGCTTTTGGAAGAAAAAAAGAGGAAACGTGAAATTAAAAGGGAAATGAGTTTGAAACTTTCTTAAATTTTACAAAAATCTTAAGTAAAGGGATATATTAAGGAACAACCAAAATGCTAACTAATGGCAGAGGAAGACTCTAAAAATACAAAGTAATGCTAAATGCAACTTCACAGAGTGTCTCAACCGTCAGGAAGGCAAGAGCCCAAGAAGGTAGAAATGAGAATATTGGTGTGTGAAACTGGAAATGAAGATGCTCTTGATGACAAATAGCTCATCTATTAAAAAGAGGAATATAATTCACATATTAAATGAACACAAAGTATCTATCATCAAACATTGATTTTACATTTAGGCATCACAGGGGACCTCAGTCTAAAAGCAAAGACAGTTAAATTAGGCCAACAGTGCAAAGCCACAGAACTGGAGGAAAATGAGCATAGAATTTTATTTCAGGGAAAATGAGAGAGCAGTTTATGTAACAGTTTAACAAAAGGCTGATTTATCCTTCTGGAGGCACATGGAAATCCTATTATCTTCATAGGGAGTTCATGCATGTCCAAAAAGCCGCTGCTTTCTCCCTTGAGTGAGCAAATAGGACTATGTGCAGGCAGCATGCTGTAGAAGTTATTGGTGGTATTAAGAAAGTCAAGTCCAGATGGGACTCCTTCTAAGACACTCATCTTCAATAGAAAAGGGCTTTGAGATAGGAGAGGCCACAGATCACTTATGTAGCACAGATTTACATCCAGTCCTCAATAAATAATTGAATTTATAAGCCAGATCTTAGAATTTCTATTGCAGATACTCACGCCTGTAAGACACAGGGACTTTCTCAGGTGAGCCCCAACATCTGCCTTTTCAAATGTACAAATTCTCCCTTAGGCTCAAAATTGGAATTGAAATTATTTATAACAAATCTTCTAAAGTTAATATTCCACAATCTTTTACAATTACAGATAATACTTAAAAACTCCACATTTCTGCCAAAAAACCCATGCACGTACTTCTTTCACATACTTCTAATGAATGAGATGTAAAATCATATGGTAGATTTTTTTCAAAGGCCTCAGTAAATTTCACTATGTAAAAGTGTATGTAACCATAATTAATGGAAAGGAGTAAAGTATAAATTTTTAGAGCCATTAGTGTTAACTTTTAGGATAAATGCTAATCACATACAAGGAGTTGACCAGAAAGTACTTAGCTGGTAACAATGGGCAGTTTAAACTTTATTTGGACTACATATCAAGTGGTATGGGGCTGTAAGGTCAATAGGATACTTTCTCAAAGATAGTATCTGCCTGTTGTGATGGCACAGAGGGTAGGAGCTAGCCTGATGGTTTGGCCGGCTATTGCAAATATTGCAAAATGGTTCTTTGTAGCCAGGAGACTGTGGCTAGTTCACTCTCCTTATCAACCTGTGTTCCCTACTGAGTAAATTGAATATATGAGAGATTTCCTAGAGACGCTGGGAAAATGATTTAGCTTCCAAAGATTGGCCCTAGGATTGCAAACTTATGAAGGGCAGAAATAAGAAATAAAGTCATTTTGGGAAGGAGAAACCTTCTTGAGGAGGACAGCCATTCAGTGCTCTGGACTTGATCCCAGATACTGATTATTACTGAGGATGTAGGCTTTACAACAGTAATTTTGCTCATAGTTGACTTCATAACCTTATGTAAACAGTTAAGACGTATTCATTTCTTATAACACTCTCATTCCTTTTTTATTCTATGGGCTTTCCTATGAAAGTGGAAAAAAAGGAGTTTATGTCTTGTGTGCATGGGGTACACAATCCTTAGCACACCCATGCGGGCATATCATGTTTATGAACATCACCAGTCATGTGCAATGAGTCAGTTAGGGTGTAACACTCAGATGGTGTCATTGAAAGTCCATTCTCCAGTTTGAGGGTAAGGGGGATTTGAGGTTGGGGGAAAAGAGGAAACACAAAGAACAAGACAGTCCTTCAAGAAGCAAAATGAAGAAATATAAACCACTGTGAATAGAATATCCTCTCTTCTTCCAGAGAGAAGCTTCCATTCCTTATGCAGATGGTACCGAATTTCCAAAATCAGAAATGGTAACACACTAGCAGCAACTACCTCATGAGGCAATAAATCAGAATGAAGGACGGTAGGAGTGGCAGGAAAACACAGAGACCAACAGAAACATTGTGCAAGAAACCAGAACCATGCCTCTTAAGGACTTGATGTATTCGAAGATCCCAGGGACTATATTAATTGAAGCCACGAATCAACTCCTAAAGCCAGTTTAAGAGAGAGCTAAACATTCCCTCCTCTGTGATCTCAAAACAGGTATGACAATGCAGAGCAAACAATTATTCATCTACTCAACTGTCTCCCTCACTGTGAGTTTCTATAAGGTCTGGGACCATGTCTTATTCACCTGCACATCCCCAACTCGGCTTAAAGTACAAGCCCATAAATGTTTATTGAAAGACAAAGTATAAAGACCCTTCGGAGAAGGGTCCTGAATAGAAGAAAGGACACAGTGATGGTACTGAGGAGACTGCCTGTTATAATTCTGCCTCTGGCAATAACCAGCTGTGAGACCTTGGAAAGCCATTCAATGTTTCTGAGACTCGGTTTCTTTATTGGCAAAATAAACTCATCCATCCAGATTACTCTAAATTCTACTACTTTGAAAAATAAGGTCTAGATGTTTTTGAAAGTTTGCTTATTGTAGATAAGTACGAATTTTTACTAGATTTAGCACTTCAAAAAATGGTATATGTTAAAACCCCAAATTTCAAGATTTGAATTCATCTTAGCAAATGTACTAAACACTTTACGTTTACTGAGCTACTGCCTCAATGATAAAGTCAATGAGTTGTGAGAAATACATTTTTAATCTCTTCCAAATGAAAATATACTATTTTTACTATTCCCACGTAAGAGCTGTGAGGTGGTTGTTATTTTGCAATAGTTTCATTTCTGACTGTAGAGATAATTATTAAGATTTTGCCTTAAGTTGATGAGTTTTATTAATCTTTCAGGTGTTGTCTTTGTAAAAATATAAAAATGGCAGGTACTCTGAATGTCTTTATTCTTCCAAAATGAGGGTGCTTTGTAAAGACTGGAAATGTTTAAAATGAATTGTGTAAGAGCATATTTATTTGTTTAATTATCTGTGTAAGCTATAGTATAATGAAAATATTATAATTGTACCACTTTTCAAAGAAACACTAAGGAGAAAATTGTAAACATCATGGATAGGGAATTATGCACACAAAGACTAACAGCTACAATAATGTTATTCAGAACTGTGCTGGTAATTTGCCCCTTAGGGGGTAAATTTGAAGGAAAAAAACTATGTATAATAATGTTGAGTCATGTGACTCTCATTTAATGGGTGTTGTACCGCAAAAGCCACACACACCACATTGAGCATTCAGTAATAATTATTTCTTTTAGTTATTCTCCTGGTGGCTTCTCTAGTATATATAATTGCCACATTCTCACAAACAGCATTTGTCGTATGGCACCTGCCCAGCAAGTAAAATGGACTGGTGGTTACAACATAGAATTTCTCTCAACATTTCATTACTGAGGGCTTCTTCTATAGAGAAAAAACATAAAATGAATAGATGAAGTTCTTTCTTTAGGCCTAGGAATCTCAGCTGGCATAGTCTTTTTGTTAAGTGTTTTGCTTAGGGATTATTTGTCAAATATGTTAGAGAACATGGCTTGCTTTCTGGATAGAAAAACAATTTATGTTTTGTTTGGAAATTGTGCTGACTATTCTCCATTTGCCAGTTCTTATCCATCCTTTGCTCTTCTCACCCTACTCTTTGCCTCAGGAGACTAGCCCTTGTGGACTGCATCTCTGAGACTCACTTGTTAGGTGACTTCTAGTTGGGTTGGCCAATAGAAAGCACCAGCCTGTAATCAGGGCTTTGGCACCACCTCTTTGTCAGTAGTTGTGCATCTTCAGGACTATAGCTCCTTCTGATGTTGATCTTCCTCTGTTTCTCCAACTTTCAGTGGGCTTCCATATCTCTCTTTACTTTCCTTGTCCTTTCTACTCCAGGGGAGTTCATTACACCCTATTGTTGCTAACTTCTGGGTACCTCACTATCCCTATCTCTGAGCCATCTAGATCTTTGAAGTGCTACTTTAATAGAACTCACTGCAGATGGTTCAAATGATGAGCTGTCTTTTTCTAAGACACTAGCCATAAGTCCTAACAGTATGTGCACTTAATGATAGTTAATGATAGGTGATGTTTAGCATGTTTTAGCATGTTGTTTGGTTATAAGTCAAATATTGCTATTACAGCAAACTGTTCACTGTTTCTTAGTGTAACAATGTACTATAGTGGATATTGTGCTGCTCCACTCAAAGATGTAAATGATTAGGTTACACACAGGTAAATTTTTTCCCATTGCCTCAATTTAGGATACCTCTCGGGGCCACCCCAAGTCCAGAGCTTGCCACAGATTGGCTAATGCCTCATTAGTTACTTCATCATGGGCAAGCTTCACCCTCTGTGCAATCCTGCAGATGTATCTCCTGAGAATGTCCCCTAGTAAATACGCATGCAATTCCGTTTCTGGGACTCCAATCTAAGTCATGCAGTGACTGGGCTCAGCCTAGATCTGAGCAAGCAGAAGAATGTAGCTAAATTCCCAAATTCAGCAAATACTTAGACAGTAACTATAAGAATCAAATCCTCTTCTGGAATTTCATGAAAAAATTTGCTGTAGTCATTAGTGCAGCTACCACTGAGGATAGAAAAGATACTTTCTCCCTTCTAGTGTTTGAGTTATTTTTATGAGGCACCCCCAAACAATGACTTTCTCTAAGAAATTGTCTTCCATCAGGAACTAGGTGGGTGAACATTTGCATTGTGTCAACTAGAGGTATCTCCCAAGCCACCTCTCCTGTTTTCTGGCCTTTACTCTCCCTTCTCTCAGGGAATAGTGCCTGTCCTTGACTGCTGCAATGGGTTGGTCCCATGGAATCAAATTAGAGGACTCCTACCTGAGGCAGCCAGCTTGTTATGACTCTGAGAAGTAAAACAAATCAATCTTTAAAGAGAGCTGATCAAAAGTGATCACTGAATCAGAAAAGGGCAGAAATAGGTTTAAAGTTTGAGTTACATAAGATAAAATATTTGAAAGGGATGGTTTGGGGCAAAAAAGGTTAGCAACAAATGGAGAGAATTCTGAGCATCTGCCACAGAAAGTAGTGGGCCTTTGAAACTCACTTATGAGTGTATTGATGAGGGTGGACAGGCAAAAAAAGCAACAGGCCATATCCATTGTCACAGTTCCTCTCCTCCCAATGATTCCTAGAGCAAGAATCATTAGTATCATAATGATTCTTTTCTAGAAGAAGTCAGAGAAGCTTGGAGAAGCTACAAACAGGGTCCTCACTGCAAGCCGACTACAGTCAGCTAGACTGGGTGGGAAAATCAGATCCTTGGCAGAGACAGAATGGGAAATGAGGAAGACAGAAGGAGGGAGGGAGGCATTTAAATCTATGGCAATGTAATCAGCATCAAGAATGAATGTCAGCATAATATGCATATAACTGGATATCTGAAATTACATTTCAATAAATTAAGTCCACTGAAAATGATCAATAGTAATTTTAGGACTTCTTCATAAGATCAACCTTGCACAACTCGCAGAGGCTTCATTCCACACAGAACAGTATGAAAGAAAATCAAAACAGAGAAAAAAGATGACTGTAGTTAGTGATTGAAACCCGAAATGACCAATCAATTTTCTTTGGAAATATATGTTTGAACATCATAGCTTAAAAGCTTATATCAGTTTGTTTCAAAGCTTGAAACTTAGCAATAGAATAATGCAATTTTCTTTGCAGTAATGATAGTCTTGCTGTGCCTACTTAACACAAACAAAAGATAAAAATTGCTCAATAACACAACGTGTTTATTTACCTCCCATTCTCTTAGGCAGACTCTAGCTAAATAAAAAAGGTAATTTAAGGTTAGTCTTTCATGGAAATGCTTTCTTAATGAAAAATAAACCATTTTAACTAATATTCATTTTAAACAGATTTCAAATTAAGAATCCTCTTTGAATTCAGTCTAATAAATCAGGTTGATTCTAAGTACTTGCAGTCCAAATAGATTTTTACCAAAAGATTTGTTATTGCAGCAGGGCAGATTTAGTGGGACTGACCCCACAAGCAATGGGGATTCAGAAACACTGATAGAGTTACTCACAAAACAGTCCTAATGAACTGCAACTAAGTGTAATAACCATTTTGCAAGGTGGTTTCTGCCCAATTTAACCACATTCATGGAGGTAATACTTTTAGGAGGGGTGACCTTGAAATCTTCTTTCATTTTAGAAACTCTCAATCATTTTCCAGGTCTTTTAATCTCATAATGCTCTAGGTGATTGTCATGTTTTCCCACAACATCTCAACGAGGAGCAGCAGATTTGTGTTCTGTTCTCTTTGGGAATCCATTGACAAGTCTAAGACGGGAAGCACACGTGGGGTCTCCCATGGCATGCTTCCCCCAGGTGTGGCCACTTCCATTGTGGATGGAGAAGGGAGTGTGAAAGCCTGAATTCTAAGGTGACTCCCAAGATTTCCACCCCAAAGTGTACCTACCCTGTGTAATTCTTTCCACTTGACTGTGCATGATACTCAGATATGATAACATAGTTTCTATCTTGAATAAGTTGTGTTATATGGCAAAGGTGGTGAGACTGTCACCCCTGCTGGGCTTAAAGAGTCAAGTTTGCATGTTGCAGAGAGGGCCACGTGGCAGGTACGGTGGTTGGGTTCTAGGAGTTAAGGGCCTCTTCCTATAATTGTGAGGAACTGTAATCTGGCAATAATCACATGAATTCAGAAGAGAATCTCAAGCTCCAGAAAAGAACACAGCTCAGCTGACATCTTGATTTTAACCTTGTGAGACTCTGAAGGTCCAGTTGGAACTCTTGACTGAGGGAAGATAATAAATGGATACTATTTTAAGTTGCTAAGTTTGTGTTAATTTGCTACATAGCAAACTAATATGGAGGAGGTCAGGGTACAATGATTGGGGTCTTGTATAGTGTTAATGAGTCCCCTGGTTTTTATATATAAAATATTTGGAGTTTCTCTGAGTTTTCTTGGCATAAGTCCTGATAGCAAAGAATAGACAGTATCAGAGTAGCTAAGAGAATAGACCCTGGATTCAAGCTATAAAGTTTAAACTCCCACTCTGACACTGAACTCAAATAAGGAAATTAACATATTTGTGCCTCTGTGTCCTCATTTATAAAATAAAGATAACAATAGTTTCTAGGTTTGTTGTAGCTACTAAATGACCTAATCCATACCAAGTGCCAAGCTGGGGACATAGTGACCATTCAAGTCTGTTATCTTGCTGTTAATATTTTTCAGATTCCTGCCATAAATGGGAAGGCTATCTCTCCAACCTAAGCACAATACCGTTAGGATACTCTAACACACCAGTTTAGATGAGAAGAAACAAAAAGGTGTTTTTTTCCCTTTTGTCTCAGAAAACTCTAACAACTGGATGGCATCAGGTACTGAGTGGCTGAGATATAAGGTCATCAGAGCATAGCACTCTTAATCTCTTGGTATCTTTCCTTCTCTAGGTTGGCTTTATCTGCTTTTTGATGCCCTTAAGGGTTAGTGAGATGGTTTAAGTAGACTCAAACTTCAAATCCTTATTCCATACTTAGTCTCCAAAACAATTAAACAGACAAACAAATAAGCCTTTTTTTCCCCTCAGGAACCCTAGCAAATGTCTCTTAGTGTTCCAACAGTTTTGACTGAAATGTATATACATACCCAAGTCCAAGTAGAGAGGCTTGGGAGATGAGGCAAGATTCTCTGACTAAGCTACTCATAGTCCTTCCTTGGAATTGAGAATTGGTCAGTTCAATTTAAAACTTAAATATGCCTATTTAAAACTTATGCCTGTGAAATGAGAGTGTGATGGTTCCTAAAAAGGAAATCAAGACATTGTATCTTTTGCCTCCGAAAAACGGTATACTGTCTACCCAAAAATATACATTGTGTGTCATCAAAAAGGTACGTTGAAGTTCTATCCCCAGTACCCATGCGTGTAACCTTAAATGGATATAGGCTTTTTAGAGATGTAATCAAATTTAAAATGAGGTCGTTAGGGTGGACCCTAATCCAACAAGACTCATGTCTTTGTCATAAGAAGGACATATGCACATAAGAGGGACAGATACAGAGAAGATGTCATGTGAGGACAGAGGCAGAGATTGCTGTGATGTATTTACACACCAAGGAAGAACAAGGACTGCCAGCAAACACCAGAAGGTAGAAAGGATGAGAAATGATTCTTCTCCACAGGTTTCAAAGGAAACGTCATCCTGCTGATAGACTAATTTCAGTCTCTAAAACTGTAAGACAGTAAAGCTCGTTAAGCCACCTATTGGAGAAATAGAAAGAAATAACAGAAGAAAAAAAATCTCAATCTACAATGAGCCCCTACTGAATGCCCAGCTCTTATGTCATTTGATCACTGCAACAAATAAGCTGAATATTAGCCTATAAAGTGATCAGATGCCAATCCCAGGAACCTGTGACATTATCTGGAAAGTGTTGGGAGCCATTCTGAGCCCACTAGTTGAGAAAACTCCTGGTGAGGTTAAAGCAAGTTTGCACAGTCTCTTGCCGATCAGATGATGACCGATATCCACCCCCACTCAATTATTTCTGCTTGAGCACTGACCCCTAAGGTACCTTGTTGATCAATATCGAGAGTGACTTGTCCCCTTATTCCGGCCCTGGTATGATGATTGCACCTTGTGAAGGAACTTACTGTGGGAACTTCTTCTTTTGATTATGGGAACAGACATCGTGTCTCCAGAAGGTCCTGTTTCCCTCCATACTTTCCCTTGAGCTATGAACAGGCTAATGACCCTTACTCATAAAAGACATGTACAATTCTGTTTCTACCATTGCGTTAGTCCAAGATGTTCATACAGCTCAACATGCAAATCAACTAACCAAAAATGTCTTTCATGCCCTAGCTATTCAAGAAATCATAAAAGCAGACACAAAGGTAAAGGCACTTGTAGAGGCTATTCTACGTATTGGGAAATAAGCTAAACTCTTGAAAGGTATGGTTGGCTCTCTGGTGCAATAAAGCATATAACTGGAAAATCAAGTCTTGCCTGGAGAGAAAGAGCCTAACTTAGAGAGAAGGAACAGATAAGGGCAGAAGATAAGTTAGTACATACACCTTTACTAACTGATGGTGTATAGCAGCCCCTTCCCTAAGGCCTACTTTCCACAAACAACTTCCCTTACCCTGGCAGCTGTGATGAGGATGGATAAGAGTATCTACAAACCTATGACTTATCTTAGTGTTATTAAAATGTGATCACCTTGTTATTTTCTTAGTTACTCAACCTCACTATGATTGGGGCAGTTCTGCAAGAAGACTTCGGCAAAACCTGTTTCTGTACATTTTCCAAAAACACCTTATCACAAAGAGCTATCTATTGTAAAAATTCCATTTCCTGATGCCATGTTAACATTTGACCTATAAATAAAGACACCAAAACTGACAGGACAGAGATGGCTGCCTGGTGATCAGAAAGGATCTCGGGGCTCTCTCATTCTCTTTCGCTGACACCGTCCATCCTTCAGGGACTCCTGGACCTGTCGGAGCCGGCCCGGCCTCCGACAGGAAAGAGCTTCTTTGCACATGTCGTTAGGAATCTTATTTTTTTAAATAGTTTCTTGTCAAGTTGCTTTCCACATAACACCCAGTGCTCATCCCAACAAGTAGGAATCTTAAAACGAGGAGATTGTCTCGAATTATACAGGTGGGCTCTTCATGCAATCACAAGTATCCTTATAAGAAAGGCAGAGAGGGGCGCCCGGATGGCTCAGTTGGCTAAGCGGCTGACTTCGACTCGGGTCATGATCTTGCATTTTGGGAGTTCAAGCCCCGCATGGGGCTCTGTGCTGACAGCTCAGAGCCTTGAGCTTGCTTCCAATTCTGTCTCCTTCTCTCTCTGCACTTCCCCTGCTCACATTCTATCTCTCAAAAATAAATAAACATTAAAAAAAAAGAAAGGCAGAGAAAGACTCCACCACGTAAAGAAAAGGTGATGTATAGGGATAGGCAGAGATAGGAGTGATACAGCCAGAAGGCAAGGAATGCCAGTAAGCCACTAGAAGCTGGAAGAGGCAAAGAACATATTCTCCTTTAGAACCTCCACAGGGACTACATCACTGTGAATACCTTGACTTCAGCCCAATAAAACTCGTTTTGGACTTCTGTCCTCCCTAACCATAAGCAAATACATTTTTATTATTTTAAACCACCAAGCATGTGGTAATTTGTTTCAGCAGCCATAGGAAACTGATACATACATTGAGTCAAAAGCTTTTAGTGCTTTACTATGTCCTGGCCCTGGTAAAAAAATACGTATATTATGCAACAAATCTAAGAAGTGGGCCATATTATAATTCACATTTTATAGAACGGGAAACTGAGGCATGAAAGATTGAGTAACTTGATCAAGGTCACACAGCTAGTGGTTTACAGTTACCAACTATACCAGTTTCCCCAGTACTGTCCCAGTTTTAGCACTGAAATCTCGTTTTTCAAGAAATCTCTTCATCCCAAGCAAATCTGGATGTTTGATTACCCTATGGAGAGATTTTACTCAAAGCAGTCTGATGTATAGGTGGTTTTTAAACCACTTCAGGCCATATCTTCCATTTCAGTCAGCGTCATTCGGGTGGTAAGCCATGACATGATTTGATTCACCCATGACTGGTGCAGTCTATGCTTTGTTGTCCTGCAGCACACTACATCTCTGACTCCACAGCTCTAGGCATTTGGCAGAAGCTTCACTTTGCATCACAGAATGAAAGCTACTCTTTGTCTCCTAAGAAATGTGGCAGCAAGATGCACTCCTCCCCACCCTGCTTTCTCAGGACCACTTCTCAAGCAGGAGGGAGTTTTTATTTACCCAGATAGTTCCAGGGAATATGGGCAAAATTTATGTTTCCCCATTGGCTTCTCTCCTGAAATAGGATATAGAACTCACTAAAGTCTCTGAGTAAAGAGATAGAAAAGACAGGTTACTAAGTCACCTGGTCTGTGATACTGTGACTCAACCTCAGCACTTTATTTCAGAACAGGTCAATCTACAAGATCCGAATGCTCTTTATACACTATGGATTTCTTCTAAAAAAAGACCTTCTAATTCTATTGATATCCATTTTCTGATGGCTATTGCTCTTGTTAAAAGTCCTATGCCACAGATAAAGCCATCTTTAAATACATTACCAGTCATATTAGAAGAATAATTTCAGGTATTCTCTTACATTTCCTTAACCTTCCTGAACTAAAAGCACTTTACTTTGTGGAGGTTATCAGAAAGAAAGACTGAATTTCTTTTTTCTAATTCAGTTCCTCTCCTCTCTGTGCCTTTCCCCTCCCACAAAATACTCTCTTATTCTTCATAGTTCAACCCTAATCTCATCTTTTCTGAGAAGACTTTATAATCTTTTTGTGCACAAATAATGATAAAATGTTTATATTATAAGATTTTACTAAGTGCCAAACACTGTAGGTAAGCAAATCGATAGATAATTTTTGATTAAGATCACAATCTTATTTATAGGTCTTAAAAATATATTTATTATATATAAAGATTTTAATTTATATATACAGATATCTATTAATATAAGATATATTTTATTAGATATAAATATATATATATATTATTTAACCTTCATAACTCCCCATGAAGTAGGAAGTATTCTAATTATCTTAATTCACAGATCAGAAAATTAAGTCACAGAGAAATTAAACCCAGATCTGTCTAAAGGGAAAGTCTATATTCCTAAGCTATAACTACCTCATGGTAATTCCTCCAAAATTTACTTCGAGGAAAACTCATTGAGTATGCTGCTCCATTGTGGTTTAGCATATGTTCCTGGTTATTGTTAGGTAATTTATGTGCATGTCTTATTCACCCCAGGTATATCTAAAAACTCCTAGAGCATAGGAACTTTGCTCTATGACTGTTTAAATCTTCAGCACTTAGCATAGTATGAACCTTGGCCTTCAGACTAGTCAAATATTATGATAGCATTTGTCTTGGAAGAAATGCAGGTAAAGGTTGATTACATACAGCAGATGAGCATTTTATTTATAAGCACACAATGTTTTATTTACTTACATTATAATTATTGAAATATTTTTAAACTGATGAGAGAGATTATATTCATTCATTATGTGTTTGGTATTATTTATCAAATATTTATCTACATTTCTGCTTAAAGATAATTTTATAAGCATTGAGTAAATGCAAAGATGAATCAAATGCAGATTTTTGCCTTAAAGGATTTTGAATCTATAAGGAAGTTAAGGCATGTACATAAATGATTAGGAAGTAAAATAAGTGAAGATTAGTTATGTAAGAGGGTCAGATATTCTTATCTGTACTGCTACAACTTGTGTTACTTCAGTGATCTTTCTGGAATGAAAATCAGATCATCATATCCTAGTTTAGAACTTCTCAAATTTTTCTCAGTGCCAGCAGTATAAACTCCAAGTTCTTCAGATCCGCTCCCCCTCCTCCCACCACTCTAGAATTTCCTGCTACACTCACACATGCCCTCTGTATTTATAGCCCTGGCTATGCCATACACTTCACTTCTTCATGCTGTTCCCTTGGTTTAAAATACTTTCCTCTATTCATCCTAAATGATTCTATTTAAACATCTCCTTCTCTGCCCTTTCCCAAACCGCAGCCATAAAAAAAAAATAGTTGAACATTCTACCACCATATTATAGTACTCATTAAGTGTGATGTTCGTTTCTTTACATAATAGATATCTCTAGTAGCCTAAATTATCTTTAGGGTACGGAGATCATCCCCTAAAACAATGTCTGGCATGCTTGGTACCCATAAATGTTTACTGAATTAATTAATCATTTGCAAACTCAGAGTATGATAGGATAGCTTCTTAAAGGTTGACTGTCGGAGACTGGCTCCGGCTGGGATCCAGGGGTCCCTGAAGGATGGACGGTGTCTGCGAGGGAGGGATGAGAGAGGCCCAAGAGTCTTTCTGGTCACCAGGCAGGCATCTCCTCTCCGACTGGGGCTTAACTTTATTTTATTATTAAGTGTTTAGGGGATGGCACAGAAGTGGCATTTGCCTTAGACAATGATTTCTGATAACAAATTTCTTTGATATGTAAGAATTTCCCAGAACATAGATCTGTAGAAGACTTCTGCATAACCTTTATCAATAGTGAGATAGGTTATTAGATGCTTATCCTATGGGGAAGAAGGTATCTTTAGCATATCGGACAATGTTTTTAGCATAAAAGGGTGAAGTTACTTCTCTGTGAGCAAGGTCGAACAGGTCTTTCAGGAAACACCTCTGCTCCCATAATCACAAAAGAAGAAGTTCCTCAATAGGTTCCTTCACAGGGAGCAATCAGCATATTCAAGGCCAGAATAAGTTACTGACAAGATGCTCCAAGCAGAAACAATAGGGTGGGGGTGGATATCTGCCCTTAACTCTAAATTAGGCACTTTGTCTCAGGGCCAGACTCAATTGTAACTCTATGTTCTTGGCCCCCTTTATTATGTAAGTCTTGGATCTGCAAGGCCCTTAGGAAGAGCCTTTTAACAATCATCCACAATGTTTTCATCCGAAATCTCTTTGGAAAAGGAGCAATCTGTGTGGGGAATATCAGTATGATCTGGAATATTGTGAGGCCTGGTCAATACCAGCAGCCTTATTTCCAACATGAGCCAGTAGTAGCAGAAGGAGATACCAGTTTTCATTTCTCATGGCAGGAGCTGTGCAAACGTTACCATTTCCTCGCTGTGACTGTCTCCAGTGAGGCCCGTGCAGCTCCCAGCAGTTGATTTTTCTTCAATACAAAAACCAGTCAGGGTTGATATCACAGCAGTTATGATACACAGAATAATTCTCTCCTAAAGATGTCTGTGTTCTAATTCTCAGACCTGGGAATATGGTGTGCTTCATAGAAAAAGAGAATTGAGTTTGAAAATGGAATTAAGGTCCTACTATCTTAATTCCTTAATTACCTTATACTGAATATCTTAACCACCTTAAAATAGGGATATTATTCTCTATTTTTAGGGGAGGGGCCCAATCTAATCAAAGAGGTCTTAGAAGTGGAAGAAGGCAGAGGAGTGTCAGAGAGATCAATTGTGAGGACTCAATACTAAACTGATGGTTTTGAAGACGGAAGAAAGAAAACATGAACCAAAGAATAAGGCAGGCTCTAGAAGGAGGGAACAGCCCTCAGATGACAGGCACAAGGAACTGAATTCTACTAAAATCAGTAGACAAAGGAAAGAGAATGTCTCCTAGAGCCTCCAGAAAGGAACACAGCCTACCAAAAGGGAAGATGTCTCCTGGATTTCCGGGCAATAAAATTCTAAGATAATACGTTTGTAATTGTAAGCCACTAAGCTTGTGGTAATTTGTTATGGCAACACAGAAAACTAATATAGTAGATATTCAATAAATGCTTGCTGTGTACATAAAAGGATCAGCCCAATATAATAAGTTCCTTGGGAGTTTGAAGGTATATGTGGTCCAACTTCCTATCTCAGGGAAATTTCTCATTCAACTACGACTATTCTGAAGTATGTCAAATGTCTAGGGATAAAGACAGCATTGCTTTCTTCAGCAGGCAATTTCAGTGTTTTATCACACAGATGATCTGGAAGTACCTCCCATGTCCAACAGAGCTCTCTCTTGCCATTGATTTAAGATTACTTTCTCTTCACCATTTCCTTGTGGACATAGAGTATAACTGGTCAACATCCCCCTAGTAAATGTTCTACAAATTCTCAAAGGTAGTAATAATCTAGTCTGCCCTTAGGATTCTTCTTACTGGAGTTTAACTTTTTCTCAAATGACTTTTCAGTTTGGATAATCATTTTTACTCCTTTTGTTTGGATTCCTTGTTAAATAATTAACATGAGGTGCAATATAGTTGTTCAGTACTAAGGCTAGGATAGAATTAGAAGAAACATTCTTCATTCTCCACCTCTTGTAGTGACAGAGCCATGTCAACTTCAACACCTATAATATGTTATATGGAATTTCTAAGATTAGGTAAATACTTGTTCAGCAATAATTCTTAGATGCTTTCAATCTGTTTGGACCAAAGCCTATAAGGTGCACATTGTTTTGTAAAATCTTTGACTGGAGGAATTGAAAAGGAGGGAGACAGAAAGCAAAGAGAGAAGGAGATGAGAAATTGCATTTAGAATGGAAAGACTTATTTTTATAAATGTGTACATCCTTCCTAGAAATTTATATAAAGACGTTCCTCTACCTGTATAATGGCCAGCCTGCTCCAATCAAGGATTTGGCTTTTCTGCTTCCTTTTAAATCTCAGCCAGCATTTCAAAAAATCAATATGCCTTAGTAATAATTCATAATCCTCTCTGTGTTGCCTTTGTTGGCCAGTTGGAGCAGTCATATCTCACTAGCTGGGTTTTTAGGAAGAGTACTCAACAACAAAACAGGAATCACAAATCACAAGCACAGAGCTCTCAGAATCCTGCTTGTTCTGCTGAGTGGTGTCACAGTGTGAGCCAAGCAGATCTAACAACTTTGATATGAGCAAAATCAGACTTTTCCCTGGAAAAACCAGTTGGACACTTGTCTAATGTTCTTGTTGTTCCCTCAGTATAGAAAGACTGTGGGTCCTAAAAAATCATGCCATCTTCACATTGATCTAAGTCTATGGAATACAATCTGTGATCCTTGACCCTAGAAAACAAAAGAGAGTGTCTTCAATCCAAATGCATGTCAAAATGCTTTCTGCAGGGTGAATTAATCAAATCTTTTAGAAATGTGTACTTGTAATAGTTTTATGTGTTTACTTGGCTAGGCTACGACTCAGCTATTTGATCAAGCACTAATCTAGGTGTTTTTGTGAAGCTATTTTGTAGCTAAGGCTAACATCTAGAATAAATTGGCTTTAAGTAAAGAAGATTAGCCCCCAGAATGTGGGTGGGCTTCTTTCACTCAAATGAAAGGCTTTAAGAGTGAGAATGAGGTTCCCTGAAGAAATTCTACCTCAAGATCCCAACATGAGCCCCTCTTCAAGAATTACCAGCCTGCCAACCTGCCTCACAAATTTTGGACATAACAGCCACACACCCAGGTAAGCCATATGTGGCATAAATATTGCTTCATTTTCTCTGGAGAGTTCTAAGTGATACAATATTCCAATGTATGTAAATACTATTGGGGTTTAACTACATAAACTGATTGTAAATACATTCCCATTTGATAACATTTGTTATATATTTTCACAATTGATCAATCAATACTAAGAGAAAACTAATACCAAATGAGATCTGCAACATGCTTTGACATTAATCTAGGGATTTTATACCAGGAAAATTTGGAAAGTGTAAGATTACCACTGACTTTGGAGACTAAATTTCTCCAACCCTATAGTGGAACAGACCATATTCATGACTATGACTATAAAAGAGAAAAATGAGGACCTGCTGCTCAGATTTCAAAATTACAGGCTGCTTTTAGGCATTGCTGGGCTGGGGATTACAGGAGCTACTTTCAGAACCAAAGCTGCCTTCCCTTACCCTCGCACGTACAATTTGCTGATCCTCTCAGTGATTCCATGAGGGCAACGATTACAATCTCCACTCCTAACAGTCATAGTAATAACGACCAAATCTTGAGCATAACCTATGTGCCATGCTTTATAGATCATGTAATCTACATAGATTACTCTCAAAACACTGTAAGATAGGAGTTACCTATAACACGTTTTATACATGGAAAAAAAAAATCCTGGACCTTGGGGAAGTAAATTATCCAATGTCTTTAGTTTTATGTTGCCTACCTAGCACTCATCATAACACTTAGTATAGTATAGGTGCTCATTAAATATTTTGGTAAATGAAGTAACATGGTTGCTCTGAAGAGAATCTGATACAAATTATGTATTTAACAGATTAGAAAACTGAGGCCAAGACAGGCTAAGTGACTTATTCCACAAAGTACAGCAAGTTGATGGCACCGTTAGGACCAGTAGCTACTTCTCAACCATTAGGCCAGAATATCCTGCTCCTAACAGCTGAAGCTCCCAGGCCTTCTGCACCATCAAAATATCCCTGCACCACCCAAACAAATGTCATGTTTGGGCTCTGTAGAGAGTGAGGGGTTATTTCCTAACCTCTTCCACTCATGTCCCTAAATCACCCCCACCCAGGATCAATGTCTTTCCTCAAAAAAGCTATCACTGATGATTTCAGTCTTCTTTTGATTAAAAACAAATAAATAAGCATCATCACCCTCTCCTAACCCATATAGCTAGTAAGTTAGTTACTTGAGTTTAGAAATCTTGCTTAACCCCCTGCCTTGTATGTTTGGTGTTTGTGTCAAACATATGTAACTTCCCCTAAAGAAACTAGGGAGACCTTAAAAGTTGTGAATATTCCCTAGCCAGCGGTTCTATGAAAGGATGATACAAGTATCTCTTCGGCTCTTAAATTCCCAAGTTAGGAACTATTTTTAGAAGTATTAACTAAGAAAGCTGTGTTCTGGTGAGAGATACTTTCTAAAAAAATTAAAGGGAAATGGCACAAGTTATAAGCACAGAGGTGAATTAAAAATCTATGGTATTTCTGGCATTTGGCTGAACACATAGTTGTTTTGTTGTTTTTTGTTTTTTAATCCAAGCTAGTTAACATATAGTGTAGTATTAATTTCAGGAGTAGAAATTAGTGATTCATCACTTACGTATAACACTCAGTGCTCATCCCAACAAATGCCCTCCTTAAGGCCCATCACCCATTTAGCTCACACTCTGCCTATCTCCCCTCCAGCAACCCTCAGTTTGCTCTCTATATTTACATAGGCTTTTTTTTTTTTAAGTTTATTTATATAGAGAGAGAGACAGAGAGAATGCAAATGGCAGAGGGAGAGAGAGAGAATTCCAAGCTAACAGCCCAGAGTCCTAGGCAGGGCTGTAGCCCATGAACAGATGCTTAAATGTCTAGGTCACATAGGCAGTCTTGAATATATAGATTTGAAACCAAAAATCACATGTCTTAAGCATGCATATTAGAGAGTATAGCTGAATAAGAGATTCAAATTGAGAGCAAAATTGTCAAGTTAAAAAAATAATATAGGATCCCAAACTCAGAAATTCTAGAGAATTTCTAAATTCTAAATTTCCTGGCCCCTGGAACCCCTGAGTTTTCCCAAGTAAAAATGATCACATGAATAATGTGTCTTAAAGAGGTATCTAAGCTGCGACATGGATGGAACCATCAGAGGATCAGTGAGCAGTTATCTGTAATAGAGATAAATAAACTTCACCTTACCAAGAGTAGAACGGAAGAGCTATAAGCTGCTTTCCTTTACAAGTTCTGATTTCTTGGCCTGTAGAGATCATCTCTGTCCATGCAGGAAAGTTAGCATATAAAATTACACCCTCTTTGATAACCAAGTTCATTAAGCCTTATCTCCTAAAATCCTCTATAAGTAGAAATGCTTAACTATGTCCTTAACCCACCATTATGAAAATCTGTCCACCCTATTCCAACCCCAGTGGTATTCCCTGGATTCTTTTAGTATTTCAAGCATTCTCCTGCACTAGGTTTTTTGGATTCTTTTTCCATGTGAATGGTTTTTCTTATCTCTCAGGTCCATCTAAATGTACTCTTAGGACTATATTGATCATACTATCTAAAATACTACTTTTGGGGCACCTGGTTGGCTCAGTCGGTTGAGTGTCCAACTTCTGCTCAGGTCAGGACCTCACAGCTGTTGAGTTCGAGCCCCACATGGGGCTCTGTGCTGACACTCAGAGCCTGGAGCCTGCTTTGGATTCTGTGTCTCTATCTCTCTCTGCCCCTCTCCCACTAGGGTTCTGTTTCTCTCTCTCAAAAATAAACAAACACTTAAAAAAAATAAATAAAATGCTTTTCACCTGCTATTCCCTATTGTGAACATATTTGTTTTCTTTATAGTTCTCACCTCCATTTTTACTTTGTTTGCCTCTTTATTTCTATTTCCTTGTATAGAGAATAAACTCATTGAGGTCAAGAGTCTTTATATCCCCAGGATGTAGCAGACAATCTGGCATATAATGATGCTCAATAACTATGGATGAAATAAATGTTCTACCTCACAAATATGTACGTGCAAAAATAAAAATTGTACACTTATGTATGGCCTGCACTCTTATAGGCCTGCCTAGTATACATCTGAAATTTGTTTGCCCTTCCTTTTCTACACAGACAGCTAATAATTTTTGGGCATTTTATCTAGAATCTTTCTAGAAGACACAGGACATTTTCTTGTGTATGTCATTTCCCCCTATAATTTAGTACCACAGAGAATTATAATTCTTGAGAGCCCTTAAAAGTTTAAAAGGACCAGGATACGTTTCACTGACTTTCCAAATGAATATGGCAAATTTTAATGAGGGCCCTTTCTAATCCTTGTTGCCTCCCATGTAGTAATGGGGATGCTTTCTCTGTGCTTTAAGAAATGCCTGTGGAGCATTTTCGAAAGCCAGTGACTCCCTAATAGAAAATACAGACTTGCATTCAGTAACCAATTCAAATAACCAACTTTTAGTTATTTGCTAATAACCAAGATCTTAGAACAGCCTCATCAGTGCTACTGTGTTACCCTTTCGCAACATCCCTTCTATAGTCTCACATTCTCCATCAGGTGAGGTTCTGATGCGTACAGTTTTACTTTTCCTATCTTAGATCTTTTTCTCCTTGAAAGTCAGTGAAATGCTTTTTCAGGTAATGCAATCTTCCACCAATACCTCAAAAGTGGCAGAAGCATACAGTCCAGCTAATTATATGCCCTTCCAAACTCAGCTTCAAACCTCTCAGCAGCAGCTCTCTGAATGATTTAAACTCATTTCTTTCAGTGCACATTATGACTCCCATCAGAAAAGGTTACTGATGTAGTCTCACAACAGTAGGAAAGGAGCCATATTTGTCAAGAACCAGTGTCCTGCCCATATAGCACATTAGCACATTTTAAAAATTCCATTTGCAAGTAGACAGTCCTGTTGGTGAGATGCTTATAAAAGGATATTCTTACTCATACACATTTAAATTGGAAAATCAGAAGTGAAAAGAAGATTGTCTTTCCATTTCGAAACTATGGAAAAGTAAGGCACTACTCTTGCTTAAGTCAATATTGGGTATAGTAAATTCAGTTTTGTGTGTGACTTAGCATATAAAATCATATAACAATGTTACAGCAAAGTGTTGTCTATTAAAGTGCAATCTTTAAAAATGTACCTTACAAGTAAAGGGTAACATGGGAAAACTACAAACAAATTGATGTTATTACCTAGAACACAGCCACAGTGTCCTCCCTTTACTACCTTGTTTAATTAGTAAAATACTTTGAAAATGGAAGTTGGATCTCTAAGGTCATCTCCACACCAACCATAGAAAATGTGTTGGCCACAGATCTTCAGACCCTTCACTAACTTTGCCTTACTCCACCCCCCAAGCCTTAGTGGAGAATGACTCTGTTGGCATGAAAAATCTTTAGAAAGAAAAATACACATGCGCACGCACACACACACACACACACACACAAGCACATAAAGCGGTTTTGCCTTGTAATAAGTAAGATTGTGAAATTCTGGAGCAAAGAAGTTTTAGAGGCTTGGTCACAAAGAATAAATGGAACTTGTGGCTTGGAGCACAAGTAGCCGAAGCTGATGGAGCTGGTAAGTTAAAGGGAGAGAAGGGAGTAGAAAATAAAAGAAGAGACTTTCAAAGGCCCTTTGACGAATAAATGCCTTGCCTTGTGCTCCAAACCCTGAAGACTGAGTAGGTCTGCGGTGAATAACTACTGGCTAATTTCTGGTGATAAGGTGAGCCCACAAACCATTCTAGTCATTTCTGGGCACACATCAAAGTTTATAAAATTAATAATTGGTGAAGTATTAGGTGAATGTAACTGATACATAAAGCCAGACACAGGTGTAAATGTAAAAGTTTTTGGCTAAGGGTTTTGAAAACTTTGCTTAAATATTCCAGAGCATTCATAGAGTGGTTCACTGTAACTGTGTTAAGTAACTCTGATGTTAATATTTGCAGTAGCAGAAATAGGGCGTAGTAGCAACATAATATTTTACTTCATGGTTTCTATTCCTTCAATGGGCCTACTTCTCCTGTACATAAATCACTGAGTGACTACTATTAGAATCACATGACTGGTCAGAAAAGATCAGCTTCTATTACTAGCCCTGGGAAGGTACAGTCACAATCTAAGACCAAAGGTTTTGCCCATATTCACCATTAACTGAGATAAATAACAGGTAATTCTATACAATCATCTGTAACCAAATATAAAGAGAATCCTAATACATAGAGCATAAAGATATTTAAGGCTAACCTAGATCCGCTGCTTAAGCTGGTCAGCTTTATTACATAATCCCATTTCCTTTTGTTTACGTAGACTAGGATTAGCGTATAAAGAAATAATAGCCTCCCCTTTTGATAAAAAAAAAAAGTTTTATAACAGAAAATTTATAAATTACAAGTTTTTGATCCTTCAAACTGAGTCTCCTATTATTTGTCTATTTTCCTTAAGATGGCATTTTCCCATTTCTGAACATTACTGCTGCTGTAGGCCATTCAATAAAAATATTATTTCCTTCCTATAAATGTCTGTTTTGATTTACTTTTATATTGCTTCTTTAACCCCAGTTTAGTTTTATCCCATGGCGATGTTTTGAGTGGAAAACGGTAACTTTACTTGACATTATACCTGTAAGAATTACTGATGCGAAGAGGTCACAGTTTTACACCAAGTGCAGTAATGATTAAAATAGAAGAATAAGAAGAGAAGAGTTAGTGTTACTAAAAAATACACCTTTCAAACATCTAATCCTTAATGGATATTATTCTCCAGGCATACTAGTAAGTGTACAAATAGTCTTTGAGAATTGAATGTTAAAACAGGATACTGTAGTAAGTGGAACAACTCTGTGACCACAGTACTTGTGGTTATTTTAATTACCAAAGTATGCTGTAAGAACAGTTGCATGGTTTCTTTCTAGAACAAAGGCATTTGCTGAAATGTCCTAGCCAGCAAGTAACGGCAACATTCAGCTGAAGGATGACTTTCAAGAAAGTGCTGACCTTCGTGCATCAGAGGTAAGCAATCGTCCCTCTGCTACGGAAGAGCTCTACACAGGCAAAATGGACCCGACTGAATGCCATGGATGTACTCTTCAAACTAGAAAAGCTTTTTATTTTCTTAGGAGTCTATCCAAACACTATCCTCAAATATCCTGTGAGGAAACACTGGGGAATTAGACAAATCTCAACATTTAAATATCAGAAAGAATCTTTCCCTTTCCTGCATTCCTACCAATAAAGTTTTCTTATTTTTTATTTATTTTTATTATTTTAATGAATATAATTTATTTTCAAATTGTCTTACATACAACACCCAGTGTTCATCCCAACAAGTGTTCTCCTCAGTGCCCATCATCCGTTCCCCCCTCCCCACCATCCACCCTTAGTTTGTTCTTGGTATTTAATAAATAGTCTCTTGTGGCTTGCCTCCCTCCCAGTCTGTTTGTGTCTATTTTTCCCCCTTACCTTCCTCCATGGTCTTCTCTTCAGTTTCTCAAGATCCACATATGAGTGAAAACATATGATATCTGTTCTTCTCTGCCTGTAAAGTTTACATGCCAACAAAAATCTCAAGGCAAACTATCATAAGCCAAATGTTGCGAAAAGCAAAAACTAAATGGTTGTCCATTTTCTAGCAGACCAGATTTCATGGGTTAGAGATTGTCTAAGCAGAGCCATATGAGGCCACTAAAAACCTTGAAAGTCTCCTAGGAAATGATGAATACGATACCATAAGGTAGGAAAGATCATTTGTGTGACGACTGACTTACAAAGAAATTTGCCTTCTTTACCTACAGTAATGTTTCCCAGTAAAATAAGGACCATTAGATTTAGGTTCCTATATACAAACCAATCATAGAAGCTTAAAAGAATAATTCTCATCTAGGGATTTGTAGGCAACACTTCTTCCTCCAAAATTTACATTTTAAACTTTCACACTACCCCACCGCTTGCCCATCTCAGCTTAAAGTTTCCCTAAAAGCATAAAACATAGGATGTGAAATGGATAGAGAATGGAAATTGAGATACTGACTAGAGGGAATTTATAAAGTTCAATATCTATGATCCAACCAGCAAACCTAATTTGGTATTTTTTAAGTTTAATAAGAGAGCAGCCTCTCTGCAAACCTCAAAGTTGGCATCTGAAAAATGACTGATAATGAGCCCAGACTGTAATGAATCTCATCACTAGCGCTTGTGAATGCTTCTCATTTACCATTGTGCATGATGTGATGGAATCTGTTCATTATACTTTTATCTGGCAGTGTACTACCCCTTTGAATTCTCATGGGTTCTAAGAATGTGAAAAATCACTTGTAGATGTTTGCAGGTATCCTTCAAATCTGCTTTAAAATAAAATAAAAAAACATCTTTACTTTTTTGAAAATCTCCAACTGAAATGTGCAGAGTACTTTGAATCTGTGGGACTCTTGAGGAATGATTCAGACCTGTGTGGGGCATTACATTCAAGCTTAAGATAGTACCCAGGAAGTAAGAGCTTAGGAGTTGGAGGGAAAAGCACCAGAATATAAGATAAGTGCTAGAAAAGGCATGGCAGATATGGAACACAAACTTTGCCCATTTCCAAATTTTCCTTACCATGATTATCTTATGTCCAGTGAAGTGATGTTTGGGTACAGATACATTTTATTTACTGTAAATTTGAGGCCACTACTTATTATGATTTTTAATTCCATTACTTTGTCTATTTTTAGTCAGGTTAAAAGGTCTTGAGAGCTAGTCTGTGAACAGGCTTTTGTGGACTTGTTTGGGAATTTGATCATCACTAACTTGGTTGCTTCCATAATAAACTGCCATTTCAATTTTTTTTAACTCATTTAGAATCCATTCTATTTGAAGTCAAAGGATGAGGGAGCAGAGGGAATGGGGAGTTATTGTTTAATGAAAGAATCAAAGAATCAAAGTTTTACAAGACATAAAAAGTTTTGTAGATGGGTAGAAGTGATGGTTGCACAGTAGGAATAGATTTAGTATCACTGCTCTACACATTTAAAAATGGTTAAGATGGTAAATTTTATATTATATATAATTCATCATCATGTTTTTAATAGTCAGGGGCTATTTCAGTATCTCTATGATTAAAATAATCTGTACCTAACTAAAATCAAAGGAAAATCTCTAAAGTTTACTCTATTTTACTATATCTAAAACTGTAAGAGACAATAAAAGTATATTAGATATGAACTACAAAAAATTCAAGTTACAATAAGGATCATAATATATATTTTGGGTAATTTATCAATTTGGTAACACCACTCTTTATCAACTATGATTTCCTTTGTTTGCATTTCTTTGCTCAAAATGAAAACACAATATTCTTAACTCCCTGGTTGGACTCAGAGGGGTAAGCTTTTATATCTCCCACTTAATCTGCATATTAATTAAACCATTAAATGCTATCTCAGTGCATACAGAAATTAGCTGTGCCTTCTCTATCTCCTTTTCACTCAAAGGTTTCAATTTGAAATAAAAAATAATTTCTCTTTTAAGAAAAGCCTAATAAGTGGCCAATAAAAGCCAGAGACTGGGATTTATAAATTAACTTTCTTTCTAAGATTTTCCTTTTGTACTTTTTGGCTTATAAAGTTATTTATTCAAGGATTAATCATTCTTTACCCAAAGGAGATTTTACAAATGAGTTTTCAGGATTCTTTATCAAAAATTATTATAATCTCTCCATAACTCCTAAAAGACAGGGAGCAACTAATGTCTCCATCACAGAGAATACTAGAAGTGAATGGAGGAACTGTGATGTTTCAAGCAGAATTGGAAGTTTAAATGCACAGCAGGTTGCATTGAAGATAGAAGAGGAATCCAGTACTGTTACCACCCTGGCTTGGAATCCTGGCCCATGTAATTGGAATCCCTTCTTCCCAAAGTAATTCTTCCTTTTTCGTGATGTCACTTCTTTGAGAAAGTGGGTTCTTTTTTTCAACTTTGGGCTACATGCACCTCTTCCCCATTGCATTAACTGTGTACATATCTCCTTCATGGTAATGAGCAGATGTGGTGACCTTGACAGTGGATCCAAGAAGGGAAGTTATGAGCTGCAGATCAATCACTTTTAAGGTTAAGTTCACAAGCATGCACAGATTCACCAGTTTCACTGAAAATTCCCACTAGACACAAAAGAGTTAATGCCTTTTAGAACAACTCTGAGAAAACTTGTCACATGTTAAATATAGTTGGTCATTTAGACAAGTGAGACAAAACCTTCAGTACCTTTTCTTTCCTTCTCAAAACAGTTGTGCTTTTAGGTTTAGAAATGGCATCAAAAACGTCCTGGAATACAAACTAATATGTAGAAGAACCCAGATCAAGGATGCTTAGTTACAACTGAAAATATGCGTACCAGAAGGAATTAGTGCATTATTTGCCAAATTTTAAATAAATTCATAGTGTATGTGTTTACATATTTGAACATCTCAGGCATTAATGGACCAGGAGCTGAAGACAGAAAGCAAGGAAAGAAAGATACAGAGAACATTCACAAAGCAATGCACATTTTCCTGTGACACCACACTAATGGCACTTAAACTGTACATAAAACCCTTTTACAAGCAGATATCTTTGCACGAAAATGAAAAGACATGCTTAATCTGTAGGAAAATAAAACTTCCTGGGGTGAGGTCTCAGACAATTGGTTTTAAAAGTTCATTCTTTTTCAATTGTGGTATTTGGTGTTTTGTTTTAACGAGGCACATGAAATGCTTCAATTTAGCCCTTGGCCACCTTAAAACCTTATTTTAATTCCCATATGTCCTTAATAGGATTCTTGGAGAAGCGACACTCCTCCATTTTCATGAAATTTGGCCAAAAGAGCTCAAGCCTCACATAGAAGGGAGTTCCTGGACCACTAAGTAACCAGGGCACAATATGGAGGTCAACCAAGCTTTAGAGTAGGAAGTAGTCAAGGTCCTAAATTTAATAGGTGTCTTATTTGGTTGATAACCTCCTCGAGATCTGTGGTGGGACCTGAAAGAAATGAGGTCATTGTTTCTCATATATTTCACATGTCTCCTCTCCTTTTAAATGTTCAATAAGTCCTTCTCTACTTCACCCCTAACTCACATTACACTGAGGAAAAATGAAAAGCAACATCAAAAGACAGCCACAATGAAGGCTAATAACCTCCCATCATGCACAGCCCATCAAGTAGACTGTTCTGATTTCTGTAGATAGGATCCTTCCACTCGTACACTGATCCCAACCCTCTTCCATTGCTTCAGGACTCTGCTTCTGAAGTATTCCCCCTTCTGTCTCCATCACCTCTCTCCCTATAGGATCAATATTTTTTTCAATGTTTATTTATTCTTTAAATTTTTTAAATGTTTTTATTTATTTTTGAGAGAGAGAGAGCATGAGCAGGGGAGGGTCAGAGAGAGAGGGAGATACAGAATCCGAAGCAGGCTCCAGGTTCTGAGCTAGCTGTCAGCACAGAGCCCGATGCGGGGCTCGAACCCGTGAACCGTGAGATCGTGACCTGAGCCAAAGTCGGACGCTTAATCAACTGAGCAACACAGGCGCCCCTATGTTTATTTATTTTTGAGAAAGAGAGACTGTGTGCTTGAGTGCACATGCAAGCAGGGAAGGGGGGAGGGTGGGACAGAGGATCTGAAGCCTGCTCTATGCTGACAGCAGAGAGTGCAATTTGGCACTTGAACTCACAAGCCAGGAGATCATGACCTGAGCTAAAGTCAGATACTTAACCGACTGAGCCACCCAGGTGCCCCAGGATTGCTCCTATTTCTATGAAAGCCAGTGTCCTCTACTCTAAAAAGAATGAGCTCTGGAAATACAGAGTGCTTGGAAGGGAATCCTGGACCTACCCTGGAGTAGCTGCATAACACTGAGCCCACTACTGATCCCTTTTGTGAGTTCTCTGCATCTGTTAAGATGGTGAAAATTATGAAAATTGAGAATTAAACAAGCTGATATCTGAGGAGCATTTAGTTTTGGGCATGTGGTAAGTTATGTAAGCATGAGCTATTTTTATTACTCACACAAAAATATACTTCAACTTTTTCCATAGTTGCAATAATCCTCTTTAGACACTGGGCCACAGCCCATTGCACGATCTTCTGTCTAGTGAGCTCTTCAGTATATCTTTATTTCCTCACCCACCACTCTTCCTAAAAAGCCCCACCTCCCACATGGCTCCACTGAGTCAACTCTCAATTAATGTCATTGGTGACCTTCCAATAGCCAAGTGAATGAGACCCAGGCCAGCAAAAGCAGAACCCAGAGTGTGATGTAGACTATAAGCACCCAAAACTTGCACAAGCCTTGGGGAGGCACATTAGACTATCTAACATGTAAGATAATGAAACTATGCTAATTTTATCTTACCAAAAATGAAAGTGACTTTAACACCTAGGTTACATTAATATCTATATAAACTGAATATCCCCTAGGATCACACAAAATAAACCCTGACATTTAGACCTAAAGACCATGAAATTAGTAACTCACTCCCTGACATGGCACCTTATCCCTCTTCTGTGGAGTATAGCTGTGAAAATCCCTAGAGTGAGGCCATCACATATGGTCTGCCACATACTCGCCTCCCATCTCTCTCTTCCTTCCTACTGCTCCTCTGCAATCTCACTGTATCTTTCAAACTATACTCTGCCAGTCTTTGCTGATGTCACCTGCATTAGACCTTGAGGTCCAGGGTGGATTTATCATGCAAATGGAGACACTCTTGGGAGTCAAAGGATGTTGCCTTAGGTCAAATCCCCTAAAAGAAAAACCCACCTGAGACAAGGATTTATGTACTTGTGACTTACTGAGGGAAAGGGTAAAATTATAAGGAAGTGAGTCAAGCAGAATAGGAAAACAGGGAAGAACCAGGTAAGTGGTCTCGGTCTGGTCCTGGCATAAGCCACGGGAAACTCTGGGGCATCAATTGCTCTATAAGGTTGTCCCCTCTGTGAGCTAAGGGAAGGACCTTTTGAATCCATTCCTGTTGGTCATTGGCTGTGAATCACTCACTCCTGGAAGACCATTCCACCCCTTTAGTTGAGACCACTTGTGTGTGTATGTGTGTGTGTTGGGCAGGGAGGCCTCTGCTGGTGTCAGCTATGAGCCATCAGCCTTCCACACTCACAGCAGTTAAGAAATGGGTACACCAGTCTGTAAAAGAATCTCGGCAAATCACTAATATTCGCATCATTAATGATTATGCCAGGATCATTTCAAGCAAACCAGGACTTTTGGTCACCCTATTTATGTTTCTTACACTGCCAGTCATGCTGTAGCACTGTTCTGCTTTGACCTCCCATGGTCCCTACAGTTTTTATTAGCTGCTTCATACCACTGCTCCTGCCTACACTCTTCACACTGACTGCTCCGTGGGCTGCAAGGTACTTCTGCTGCACTGGAAGACCCTGGAATGCAGCTCAAAAAACTTTGTCTTCATGACCTATCTTTGGGTCTCTGCCCATGAGTCCCTTTTGCCTACGGCTCTTAAAGAACTTTACCCATCAGAGTCCATCTCTTAATCTTTGATGCTTTTGGCTCTTCTAACAGAAGAAAAGCCTTCTTTTTCCTAAATTTTATTCCTTTAGCAAGAACCATAGTGGTTTATTTAGGTTTGGTAACAGCAAAGCCAAATTTGATAAGAATATGCATTTATAAGTAATTATAAACACCTCCTTGGACTTTCAAAATTGTCCTATTTGGGAAAACAAATCATAATTTCACCCTGTTGAGAATCATGGTTTTCAATATTCAGACATTTTATGCACAAGTACTGAAAATGAACTTTTTTTTTTTAACAAATAGTTTATTGTCAAGTTGGTTTCCATATAACGAAAATGAACTTCTTCTGACCTCCACAAGGGAACTACATGGGTCATTGACTCCCCTGTGCTTCACCAAATTTGGCTGGTGTCATGAGACTCCTTGTTCCTTAGCAAATTCTCTCAAGGATATTGTAGCACTCTCTGTAGTTACATCATTTGGGCCTCCACCCAAGATTATCAGATACTCAAATGTATTTCCAGTCCTTAAGTGTGGACAAGTTATTTACTAGGAGGCTCAAAGTCTCTTACAATTAAGTGCATAAAACTAGAACTACATAACAGGATGTGTTGCCTACCTCCAAATATACCTTCTAATTGAGCTTCCACATTGAACTGACAGACTCTTAGATACAAAAGGACATTGTGAAATATGGGGATTTGTAACTTTCTCTGTTTTTATTTGCACCTGAACATTATTATCCTAAAGTTAGCTTGGAGAAATGGCTCCTAGATAAAAGAGCCATGTGGTATCTGAACCGATATCAGTTTCTTTTCATCTTCTTGCAAAAGCTCAGAGGGTTATCTGGAATTCACTTCACATCACTGTGTACAAATATGCTAATACCCTGCATAATTACTTAGCCTCATTTGTACACGAATGATCACATACAATAGATGTTCTGAGTCAGAGTTAAAGTCAGTATGAATTTGAACATCTAAGAAGAGAATTAAGTTCAGCAATTCTTATTACATAATTTTCTCATTTAGATAGTTCCTAGTCTTAGGCAATTATTTAATAGCAGAATGATAAGAATAAAAAAGCATTTGAATGCAAGATTTGAGACCATTATCTTCTGTAAAAGATGGTAACCTATAAATAAAATGATCTTACATTATACACACTCTCATACATCAAATATACCCCAATATTTCTGAAAATGTATGCTTACAGTATATCTTTCACTTAAGAAATCTGCAAATTAAAGTTCATTGCTACTGAAGAGGGGTCTGATGTGATAACTAAGTTATAAAAAGTTATGTTCTGACAATCAGCAAAAATATGGAAATTAGCAGATATAGAAGTTATTGCCTATAGTTAAATTATAAAGAATGTTAGGTGCACTATAAAATGTTATGTACTTAGTTACTGATAGCCCTTAACAAAATGAACTCCATTGCTAAGATTTATTAACTCCATTCAGCCTGGACAGGCATTCAGCTTAAACTTTAAAAACTTCCAAAATGTTTAGTACTAGTTTGGCTTTAATATAAGTGACAAAGTGATCATTAAAAAAAAAAAAAAAATAAAAAAAAAACCTAAATAGTTGGATTTCAGGAAGTTTACCTATCTCTGATTAATTATTAATAGCCTTATCAGAGGGGTGGGTCAAATCTATGACTTGGTGTTTGAAGGTGAAATTACCTCTGAAGGGTCTGAATATACTCACTATCAATCATTAGGTAAGAATTTGAACTGAGTGGACTGTCTCTCTCTCTCTCTCCTAGAAATAAATAAAACATTAAAAAAAAAAAATTAAAAAAAAAAAAAAAAAGAATTTGAACTGAGTGGAGAAGAGATTTTTCCTGGGGCTTGAAGCCAAAGGATTCTTTACTCATCAGTGTTCCCCAGCAAAGTAAAACCAATAGGAAACTACACACACACACCGACACACCGACACACAGACACACACACACACACACATACACACATGAGAAGATTTATTATAGGAGGTTGAGAAGTCCCATGACTTGCCCTCTCCAAGTTGGAGAACAGGAAAGCTGGTGGTATAATTTAGTCTGAGTTCAAAGTCCTGAGAACTAGGAAAGCCAATTGTCTAACTCCCAGTTTGAGGCCAAAGCCCTGAGAAGGAGCTGGGATGTGAGGGTGGGGTACAGCTGATGTAACTCCCAGGGTCATAAGGCTCAAGAGCCAGGAGCTCCAATGTCCAAGAGCAGGAAAGGATGGATATCTCAGCTCGAAAAAGAGAACAAATTGCTCTCCCTCCACCTTTTTGATCTATTTCAAAGTGTTGGGGATGTAGAAAAACTAACCAACTAGATCCCAATCAGAAATTCCTTAATTACTGTTGTTGTCAACAGATTGGATGATGGCCACCCACATGGGTAAGGGTGGATCTTCTTCACTCAATCTACTGATTCAAACACTAATCTCTTCCAACAACACATGCAGAAATAGCTTTACCAGCTAGCTGGGTATCTCTCAGTCAAGTTGACACATAAAAGTAATCATCCCAGACTCCAAAGAGTGGAAAGGCCTGTAGTGATTCCTGCAGTGGTGACATTCCCCTGGCATGCGGAGGTGGTGTGGAAATGAGAGGAGGCATAGCTTCTACTCTTTGCCAGCTGCAGGGCAGCAGTGAGGTTGCACTTGGAGGTCACAAAAGGAAGTACAGGGCCTAGCTTCCAGAGCAGCCAGCATCTGGGGCAGCAAGTAAGAGTAGTCAAGATTGGCTTTTGTACAGGTTAGTGAGTAGTGCCCCACCTGAGATGGGAAAAGGGGCAGAAGTGGCCTCAGTAGCGCAGACAGCTTTGCCCAGCAGAACTCCTAATTCACAAGCACCTACAGCAACAGGCATAACAGGCTGCAGGCAAGATAGAGGCCCTGAGTCACTGAATCTGACAGTCTTGCTTTGGGGTCAGTACCTTAGGAAAATTCCCAGAAATCCATGAAATCTCTTGGGGAGCAATTTCTGGTAGGGTGGTGTATGGGTCCTTGTGCTATTGTGACTTGAATAAAAAAGTACAACTTGATTTGTAGTCATAGGCTGTAGAGAATAAGGATAAGTGGTATATAAAGATAATTAAGGGATTTCTGAATGAGATCCAGTTGGTTAGTTTCTCTACATCCTCAACACTTTGAAAGATAGTGTTTGAGAAACAGAAAAGTAGGCAACTCATTTTTAGTTCCTCGGGGAGAAGGAAAATTTGAGACCATGATGCCAAAGATAAGATCCTAGAAAAACAGTTGAACCAAAATTTCAAAAAAAAATTAGAAAGGACTATAAATCTGACCTTTATTGATGAGATTTACTAACTATATTCATCAGGACATTCAACTTCCAGCTGAAAACTTTTTTGTAACTCTCAGTTTTAACAGGGTTTTCTCATTTGAGAGCTAATTTTTTTTTTTTTTTTTTTTGGTCACTGTGCTTCAAATCACAGGCCCTCAAATATTTCTTGTTTTGATTTGAAGTAATATTTCTAGCATTTATAAAGTATTGCACTTTACGATGTGAGCTCTCATTACTATTTTCTTCATCTTATAATTACCCAGTGATATAATTACTCTGTGATCATCTCATTGTTATTACCATTACTCTTAGAGCCATTCTTTTTTTCTTACATTTAAAAAGGGTCAAAAAAATTAAGATTTTCCCAAGATTATCAAAGTTCTGAAGCTTAGAGACAACTATTCACATCATAAAAATTTTCTTTGATTTATAAAGGCCTCCAGAATATAATGTAAGGAAACTTCCCCTAATATATTAAAACTTGCCAAAACATTGTGGGCCATGTTTTGAGATACATGTTTACAGATACTAAGGACATTTATACTTACATAATTCTTTCTATTAGAAGATGTCTTTAAGAAATGAAACTCCAGGGGCGCCTGGGTGGCTTAGTCGGTTAAGCTTCCGACTTTCGCTTAGGTCATGATCTCGCGGTTCGTGGGTTCGAGCCCCGCGTCGGGCTCTGTGCTGACTGCCAGCTCGGAGCCTGGAGCCTGTTTCAGTCTGTGACTCCCTCTCTCTCTGACCCTCCCCTACTCACGCTGTCTCTCTCTCTCTCTCTCTCCTAGAAATAAATAAAACATTTAAAAAAATATTTAAAAAATAAAAAAAAAGAAAAAAGAAATGAAACTCCAGGGGCACCTGGATGGCTCAGTTGGTTAAGCACCAGACTTAGTTCAGATCATGATTTCACAGTTCGTGGGTTCGAGCCCCCTGTCAGGCTCTGTGCTGACAGCTCAGAGCCTGGAGCCTGCTTCATATTCTGTGTTTCCCTCTCTCTCTGCCCCTCCTTGGCTCACACTCTGTCTCTGTCTCTCAAATATAAATAAACATTAAAATTTTCTTAAAAAAGAAATGAAACTACAAATATTTAGAGGAAAAGTACGGATGCGTTATATGAACTTCATCTGTTGGAGTGTTTATGAGAACAAGAATTAATTTTTTTAATGCTTTCTAATATTTTTATTTATTTTTGAGAGACAGAGACAGAGTGCAAGCGGAGGAAGGGCAGAGAGGGAGAGTGAGACACAGAATCAGAAGCAGGCTCCAGGCTCTGAGCTATCAGCACAGAACCCTACATGGGGCTTGAACCCATCAACTGTGAGATCATGACCAGAGCTGAAGCTGGATGCTTAACTGACTGAGCCACCCAGGTGCTGTGACAAGAGTTAATTATTTTTATCAAATTTAGTAAATTTTTAATCAAATTTTCTAAATTGAAAAAAAGTGAAAGTAGATTCCATTTAAGCTGGAGTTCTGCATGCAAGACAAAATGGAGAATTGGATCAAAAGAGAGAACACATTAAACCCTGAGTTTTATCTGAAATTTATCTCAAAATTGTGGTTATAACAATTTTTAAGTTTTACTTTTACATAAATATTTTGTTTAGTCATTAAACAAAGACTTACTGAATGCTAACAATGCACTAAGCAAAAACCAAAAGAATAAAAATATAGTAAAATAACCAGAAATGATTATTTCTGTGAAGGGAAAAAAAGCAGTGAAAGGTAAAGAAAAATGAAGCAAAGAGATGGGGGTGGCCGGCAGGTGCTATTTGACATGCGTGATCAGGGAGGCCCCTCTTGAAGGAAGTGATATTTGAAAAGAGACAGTGATTCATTATTTTGACTTTTTAACATTTATTTACTTTTGAGAGACAGAAAAAGCATGAGCAGGGGAGGGGCAGAGAGCTGGAGACACAGAATCCAAAGCAGGCTTCAGGCTCTGACATGTCAGCACAGAGCCCAATGTGGGGCTTGAACTAATGAATCATGAGATCATGACCTGAGCCGAAGTCAGACACTCAACTGACTGAGCCACCCAGGTGCCCCAAGAAGACACAGGGATTTAAAAAGAATAGTGTTTGAGGCAGAGGTGAAAGACCTTAATGACAAAAAATTAACTTAGTGTGTTAAAAAAATCAAGAAGGCCAGTGCGAACAGGGTGGAGTAAGTGACAGAAAGCAACAAATGAGGTTGGAAGGCTTGCTTGGACATAGAGTATAGAACTTGTAGAGCATTCATAGTGTAATGTTTAGCCACTGAAGAGCTCTGAGCAGGGATGAGGGATGAACTGAACCATGCTGTTTTTCTGAATTCTTTGAAATTGAATTAAAAATTTACATAAGCAAAATGAGAAGATCTTAAAGGTACAGAGCAATGATTTTTGCAAAAATATGCACCATGTAACCACCAGTCAGAATTACACTTTTAAAAGATCACTGGAGGGGGTTACAAAAGAAAAGAACTTGGAGACTAGTTAGGAAGAAATGACTATAGCCTATGGAAAAGAGATCAAGCACACTTGAACTAGGATGGTACTCTTTGAAGTGGTAAGAAATGGGAAGCTGGAAAATGCAAATTTCAAGGTAGAGAAAAAGGGCTTCTTTTTCTGTACTGAGGAAACAAACAAAAGACGTATAGAGGATGATGCCAGAGTTGTTGTTCTGAACAATGTAGTGATTGGTGGTGCTGTTGTGGAGACAGAGGAGGAGTGACTGAGAGAAAGATCCAGAATCCTGTTATGGCATGTGGAGTTTGCACTGTCCATTAGAATCCCTGGAGTCTAAAGCTCTAAGGGGAGGTTGTATGTAATTGTCCATAAACAGTAAGAATAGATAGAAAAAAGCAGAGGACAAAAAGTAGTAAAGTATGTGAATGCTCATGAAGGAAAAGCCAGGGAAGTAGTGTGCAAAGTAGGAAACTACAAAGTTTTGAAAATCAGGAGTGTACACATGCAATTCTCTGTAGGGGAATTCTTTGTGGGACAATTGGTAAGGGCTGAATTGTGTCTCCCCTCCACAAATCATTTGTTAAAGTCCTAACCTCCTGCACCTCAGAATGTGACTATATTTAGAGGGAGGGTCTTTCTTTAAAAAGGAAATTAAGTTAAAATGAGGTCATTAGGGTAGGCCCTAATCTCATAGGACTGGTGTCTCTAAGAAAAGTCAAGACGCAGGTACACACAGAAGACCAGGTGAGAAGGAAGGGAGGAGACCACCTATGAGAAAAGGAGAGAGGTCTCAGAAGAAACCAGCCTGTCAACACCTTAATCTTGGCCTTTTAGCTTTTAGAAATCTGAGAAAATAAATTTCCGTTGTTTAAACAAAGGTCCAGGATCCTTTGTTATGGCGGACTTAGCAAACAAATACAAGCAACGTGAAGATCAATGTTCCTTTTCTGAACAATCCATAGATGAGGAAGGGAAACATCATTCTCCCAACTGGACATTCGCATGTTACATGCCTTTTCTTGCAACTGTAAAATATTGCTGTATCCTTAAAGTTTTCTTTTTAATTTTTTAATGTTTATTTTTGAGAGAGGGAGAGACAGCATGAGCAAGGGAGGGCCAGAGAGAGAGAGGGAGACACAGAATCCAAACCAGGCTCCAGGTTCTGTGCTGTCAGCACAGAGCCTGATGCGAGGCTTGAAGTCACAAACTGCGAGATCATGACCTGAGCCTAAGTTGGACGCTTAACTGACTGAGCCACCCAGGTGCCCTGAAACCAAGTTTTAACATACACAAATGTGTACCCACACTTGTTACTGGGTTTAATGATAAAAGAAACTAACAATTTTATTACCTAATGCTTAAGGCTAACCGCTACTACAGATGAACATATCTTTTTATGAAGTCCTGGGAGATGATTCCTAGCCATAGTTTTAGAAATAAAAGAAAGAGATTCAATGAGAAACTACGATAGAAAACTATGCTTAGCCAAGACTGTCACTGTTTTTCCAATATCCAGTCTCTACTTCCTCTCCCAAGTACTAACTCAAGTAAGTTTTAGCCAGAATACATAGTCTCCCATGTATCACATGGTTAAGTTTTGAACAAGATATGCAAATGGATTTCTAAGATGTGCCATTAAAGAGAGATGCACACTCTTTTAATCCTTTCCTCTCCCCAATGGTCTAGAATATTAACATGATTCCTGGAGATTCAGCAGTCATATGGTAGAATGCAGCTTGCTAAGAAAAACAGGTAAAAAACATGACCCTTGATGCCATGAAATGACGTAACAGTCTGTACATTACACATCTCCATGGGGCCTTAGTCACACGGAGGTCCCTAGAGTTGTACAGTGACCTAGAGTCTGATATTCATTTAACATCAAAACCTTTTCACTTTGCAAAAGGATAAAAATTGTACTTTTAGAAACTGTTGAGAAAAAATTAAACATTCTATAATAAATTAAATAATTGCATTTATTATTAATCACATGGCATCGATTTACTCTTGAAATATCATAAGGCACGTGTATGACATTATTCAGTCTACCAAGTCCACTTTGGACACATGTAGACTGTGAATGTCTTATAGTAGCTGCGACAACCCCCTGTCCCCAACTCACCCTCAGAGTCCAGGATATAGGAATTAGAGCTACTAACAGAGTAACTGAACTGTCAGAATGCTTACATATAAAGTGAGCAATTTAGGGTAGCATTTTAAGTATGAAGGCTTTGCAATTAGAGAGACATAGGTTTCAGTTTCTTTTCAGTTACTTACCCTTGCTAAGAATTAGGTCCTCTGTGACACTTACAATCTTTGTATTTAAAATGTGGATTCTAATAGTTGGGAAGATTAAATCAGATTCATGTATAAGCACTCAATATAGAAACTGTCGGACAGTAAGTGCCTAGTACCTGTTAGCTATTATTACTGAGTCTTTGACAATGTGGTTAGTGATTCAGTAATGATAATACCCACAGTCTCTGACTTGGAATTTGATGGATGATTTTTCAACTTTACAGTGCTGTAAAAGCAATATGCATTCAGTAGACACCAGACTCTGAATTTTGAACTTGATCTTTTCCCCAGCAATGATATGCTTGGACAACACTTGCCATGCTGGGCGGCTGCTGCTCCCACTCAGCCGGGTAACCATAAGCGTAAACAACTGATACACTTACACCCATTCCATACTCAGAGAGCCATTCTTTTTCACTCTCAGGTTAGTATTTAATAAATTACATGAGATGTTCAACACCTTATCATAAAATTGGCTTTGTGTGAGATGATTTTGCCCAACTGTAGCCTAATGTGAGTGGACTAGGTGAAGCCATGATGTTGGGTAGGTTAGTTGTATTCAATGCATTTTCCACCTCTACTTTCAATTTATGATAGGTTTACCAAAACAGAACCCCATCATAAGTCAAGGAAGATCTGTAGTCCTTCTTCATTTTGCAGATGAATAGACTGAAACTGAGACAATCTGAGTCATGACCCCAGATGTCTGTTCCACTTTTGCCAACTAACTGCTAAATCCATGCTCTTCCCCTTCAGTGTCACAGGAAAGTAGACTGTGATGGAAAGGCTTCCTATTGGGGGCAGCTGCTATAATGAAATTATTGACATTGTTATTTCTTAAACATTGCCTTTCAGGGACTGCTTTATTACACAAGACTCCTTACTGCCTATATGCTTTTAAACAAATAATAATGTTGGTAGCAAATGCAGAAATAATGCATTTTATATTAAAAGTCTAATTTTTTTAAAAAAATTATCACAGATCAACCATTATTTTCAACAATTTCCTAGGATTTGAATAAGTTTTAAATTGGGAAACATTTTCAGTACAGACATTGCATTGCTACCTCACCAGAATGCTTCGGATTTTTTTTTTTGCAGCAAGTAAAATGCCCACAAATTATAATCTCTTAGTGAGGGCCGTGCATACCATTCACTGGAAGGAAAGGTTTCCTTAACAAAGGAACAGAGGGTTTCTAGGGTCAGATTTCTTTAACACTTAGACAAGGTGACAGAGTTGGGAAGTGATAGATGTTGGCGAGCAGTCATTATTCTTGATTTTGGTTTTTTGAAATCATGATAAAGTTTGGATATTTGTAAAATATTAAAATAAATAGCCTCATGACTACCAAACCTTAGATGTATACCGTGATGATTATACATACACACGTCATTTTCCATACTCTCAGACCTTGAATATATAATCCCAAATATCTAAATCTTAATTTTTGGACCAGAAATTCATTTCAAATGTACTCAGTACAAATCATCATCCTCGAAAATCTTTCTTTCTTAGTAGAATCCACCATTAAATAAAACATAAAGTATATGCTCAGTGATTGGTTTGTCAAGTTTGAAATTCAAGTATTGGATTTCTTAATGGGGGAACATATTTTCCTGCATAAAACAAAATATCTTGTTCTATATTTCTCTTGTTTTTTGTTACTTTAATTCTAGTATAGTTAACATACTGTTAAATTAGTTTCAGGCGTACAATATAGTGATTCAACGATTCCGTATATGACTCAATGCTCATCAAGTACACTCCTTAATCCCCATCACCTATTTCACCCATTCCCTCACCCACCTCCCCTCTGGTAACCATCAGTTTGTTCTCTATAGTTTAGAGTCTGGTTTTTGGTTTATCTTCCCCCTCGCCCCCCCGCCCTTTCTTCATTTTGTTTCTTAAATTCCACATGAGTAAACTCATATGGTATTTGTCTTTCTCTGGCTGGATTATTTCGTTTAGCATTATGTTCTCTAGATCCATCCTTGTTGTTACAAATAGTAAGATTTCATTCCTTTTGGGGCTGAATAATATTCATATTCTTTATTCATTCATCTGTTGATGGACACTTGGCCTGCTTCCATATTTGGGCTATTGTAAATAATGCCTCAAAAAACATAGCGGTGCATATATCCTTTCAAATGAGTGTTTTCAGGACATCCTGACCTGAGCCAAAGTCGGACACTTAACCAACTGAGCCACGCAGGTGCATAATGAGTGTTTTCATATTCTTTGGATAAATACCCAGTAATGTAATTACCAGATTGTATAGTAGTCCTATTTTTAATTTTTTGAGGAACCTCCATACTTTTTTCCAGTGACTGCACCAGTTTGCATTCCTACCAATAGTGCAAGACGGCTGTTTTTTTCTTCAGATCCTTCACCAATCTGAGGATGACTATAGCCATTCTGAGAGGTGTGAGGTGATATCTCACTGTGGTTTGACTTACATTACTTTGCTTTATTTTTAAACAAAAAAATAATAGTATGTAAGTGTCTGTGGTGAAAAGAAACTTTCATATTCATCCCTATATATTCCCACATTTCAGAAACAATCATGTTTAAGGGCACCTGAATGGCTTACTTGGTTAAGCAACTGACTCTTGGTTTCAGTTCAGGTCATGAACTCATGTGAGACTGAACCTGGAGTCAGAGTTGGGCTCCGCGCTGGGCAGGGAGTCTGCTTTAAGAATCTGCCTCTCCCTCTTCTTCTCCCCCACTCACACTTGGAAAAAATGAAGGAAAAAAAAAAAGAAAGAGTCATTTAGCCACTTCTGGCTTTGTGTTCCTCCTTCGATAATTGTAATATTAATATGGTACCTTTCAGCTTATTACCTTTGGACATTACCTACTAACTTTTCATTATAGTAAAGGAGGCTTGAACGCTCTCCGCTTCCAACTCCCTTCCTCCACCTTAGTATAGTGACCTCTGAAACCTCAAAAAACACCTTTAATTTCTGCCTCTTGCTCCACAATTGTAGAAGGTCTCTCTTGATACCTTTCTCTGTCAAATCTAGTATCTTCCCTCATTTTTTTCCGCTTCCCAACTCCCATCAACTATAACTTGACACTGCCATTTACTTTTTCTCTTGTAATCATTTAAAATGTTTTTGTGTAAGTTATCTGCTAGTGTCTTTACAAGTTGATTACCAGGAAATTATGTTTCTATTAGTATGACTATGTAGCTATTTTTTCCTGAAGCATCAAGCTGTATACAAACATTACATTTCCTTCTGTACAGGTCAATACCTTAGGTTCCCAGGTCTCTCCAGTACAGTTCAAATAAGTTTTATCACCTTTTTTTTTTAAGTTTCAATGGATTTTTCTTTTCATAATTTACCAATGATATTTATCAGAACCTTAAGTTTTTCTAAGATGTAACTCATTCTATCACTTATATCAAAGCCTCTTTTATCCCGGACACCTCCCTCCTTAGACTCTACATGAAGGTTTACAGTGAATATTAAAAAAAAAAAAAAAAAAAAAAAAGAAAAAAGATTAGGACCAGCTCTGGCACTACTCACTAGCCACTAATGTGTTATTATGTTATTATAATATTATATCATTATATATAATTTATTATTATATTATAGTAACATTAATGTATTTTTACATTATTATATTATTAGTACAATAATGCTATTAAGCTCTCAGGAGACCGAAGTTACCATAAAGTTAAAGCTCATTTTTTCTTGTTTATTATTCTATCTGTTATCTAGCACAGCCTAGTGGTAGTTATTCAAAAACAGTTGATAAATAATGCATATTTTGTTAAGATATTAAATAATTTAAGTTGTCTCAATATTTGACATGGCATATAATCAGCAGGATCTTTAGTATAATAAAAATATAAATGAATGTGTTTTTTGAAATTTATCTATATTTCTGAAAATCACTTGGCAAAATAAATTTCAATGTGCTCTAAGATTTTTAATCTATCTACTCAAGCTGACTCATTCACAGGCAACATGATGAAAATAGTTTTGGGGTGCATGGGTGGCTCAGTCAGTTAAGCGTCCAACTGGATTTTGGCTCAGGTCATGATCTTGTGGTTCATGAGTTCAAGTTCTGCGTCAGGCCCTGGCACTGACAGCACAGAGCCTGTTTGGGATTCTCTCCCTAACCCCCCCCCCCCCCCCGTCTCTGTTCCTCCTGTGCTCATGCTCTCTCACTCTCAAAATAAGTAAGCTTAAAAAAAAAAAAAAAGGAAATAGCTTGCTATGCACTTACAGTGAATAGGTCTTTTTATAGATTGTATTGTATTTGCCACTCTGTCCTGTTGGATTAAAGCAAGTTATCCTTGTGACATGCTGGCAATTTTAGAAGTACAGTGTGAGCCCATAGCAATAATTCAGAATTTTTCTTTTGGCCTATAAGAGAAAGCTTATTACTTTCTGCTCTGTAGAAAAATTATAGGTACTGAATTCTTCTGTACTTTCTCAGAGTTATTTTAGTACATCAGATTTTACAATGTTTTAATATCAATTTTCAAGCAAGTGAATAAAAAGTTATGTATTTTATGGTGGTCACATTGTTACAACTTTTAATTGTTAATTATATTAATAATTATAGATTCTCATGTAGTTGTAAGATGTCATATAGGGAGCTTCGTTAAACTCTTTGCCCAGTTTCCCCCAATGGTGACATCTTGCGTAATTACAGTATAATATCACAATCAGGAAATTGACATTGATACCATCTGCTGAACTTATTCTGATTTCACTAGTTCTAAATGCACTTCTGTGTTTGTGTACACGCATGTAACATATCACACATGCAGATTCTTGTAATCATCACCACAGGCAAGATAGAGAGCAATACTATGACTTACTGTTGTTTAACTTTAGATTTTTTTAATGTTTTATTTATTTCTGAAAGCGAGAGAGTGAGCGAGCAGGGGAGGATCAGAGAGAGAAGGAGACACAGAATCTGAAACAGGCTTCAGGCTGTAGCACAGAACCCAATGCGGGGCTTGAACCCCTGAACTGTGAAATCATGACCGGAGCCAAAGTTGGACGTTTAACCGACTGAGCCACCCAGACGTCCCTCCTAGAAGCATTTTTTACAGATATGATCCAATAAATTCTAAACATGGCTGTGAGTAGCTCTTGGTTTCCCTCAGATGTTGGTAAAATACATCTTTCTAATTCAACCAGAATTTGTCAGCAACTCTGAAAACTCCAAGGAGCTTTGGAGGAAAACATTTGACAAGTTTATTTATAGATTTGATCTTTTCTTTCATGAGATACCTGAAGAGCTGTCTTAACACAAAATGTATCAGTTGTCTTACTTTTCCAGGTAACCTTTGAGCACGAGGTATCCCTCCCACATTCCTCAAGGCTCCTTATCCTAACCCCGAGGCAAGCAGAAATGAAAGAGAAATTAAAGAAACATCACAATGAAAGCACCATGATTATCTTTTTCTAATCAGATGGGAGTAATTTTTCTACTCTCCAACTGACTAATTTTCTCCCCTCTTCCCCCCTCCCATCAGGTATCTAGCTGCTAAATGTTTACAGATTAATTTGCATGAAATGGTCCCTTAGCAACAATCACTCACAGGATCAAATTCCTTTGCTCTTAGATACAGACTTTCCTTTTCTCTTATGATACACCTGTTTTTTAAATAAAGATTTAAAGATGAACATAAAAACTCAGATCCCAGAACACAACATACATAAGGCCATAGCTTTTAATGTCAATTTAAAAGACCATGGTTTTCAGACTGATATAAAGTGTTTTCAAGCCCCAGAATATTTTATGTATTTTAGATCACATCTATACAAAAGAACAATTTATATAGACCTGATTAGTTTTTAAAAACGCAGTTGCATTCTGCTGTCAAAGTCAAGTCAATAGGTCACCAGGCTTTGCTTCTATCTCTCTTCAGCTCTGACTTCTATGCCCTGTACGATGAAGTAATTGATGCCAGAAGTGATAGGGAATGGCAATAGTGGAAGGTTCATGGTGTAACAGGACTGGTCTCTTTGGACACTGATCGATTGTATGGATTTGTCAAATCAAAGACAGTTTAAGGAATTGGCTTCCAGTTCTGTCAAACGATTATTATCTTGCTAATATATCAACTGGTTTTAGTCCTAAATTACAGCCAGTTGAAAAAATGTAGAGGATTCTAATGCAAAGGCAAACTGTGACTTCCCATATCTAGAGGAGGCAGACAATGGACCATTTTCCTTTGTAAGGAAGAGATGACTGGGGATGGGAGATGACAGAGACTTCCAACCAGAGCAGCAGTGAAACATGCCAGCTAATTACTAATTACCATTTCTTTGCCACAGTTTTGTTGTTGTTCTGCCTGGTTCCCAGAAAGCTCAAGGTCAAAGGAAAATTATCTTTCAAGTATTGATTTAGTTACAAAAATTCTAGTTTAGTGCTTCAAATAAATCAGTCATGGTTTTTAAGAACAGGCCAATTATCATCTGATATTAGAGTCACAGGATTTCTTTTGGAAATGATTTGGTGCCAGGATCCTAGTGACCTAAGTTCTTATACCTTCACCACCCCAAAGCGTGAGACTGTACCTAGGTCAACTGTGTTAATATCACAAATTGCTCTGGACCACTGAGGGGAGGGAGCACCAAACCCATTATTATTCAGCAGCATCATACCAACCATTCTGGATGTTTGAAATGAACTTGGAATTTCCCCAGGCTCTTTGTCAGACAGGCAGAGCAAAGATTATGATCTCTATTTTCTAGATCATCAATATTTGTATTAGGGTTCTTCAGCAAACAGAATCAATAGGTTGCCTGTATCTATGCAGATATAGATGGATGAGACAGAGACTCAGAGAGAAAGGAGGAAAGGGAGAGAGAATGAGAGAATTGATAATAAGGAAATCCAGGATAGCTGATGGTTTATTTTTAGTCCAAGCCTAAAGACCTTTAAACCAACAGAGCCAACGGTATAGTTCCAAACCAAAGCCTGGCAAGCTCGAGACCCAGGAGAATTGATGTTTCAGTTTGGGCCCAAAGACAGGGGCAAAAAAAAAATGATATCCCAGTTAACAGCCAATTAAGTGACAGGAATCCTCATTCACTCCAGGGTGGTGAGCAGGGTCAGCCTTTTTGTACTATTCAGGACTTTGACGGATTGGATGGGGCCCACCCACATTAGGAGGGTAATCTGCTTTTCTCAGTCTACTTACTGATTTAATCTCATCCCAAAACACACAGAATAATGTTTGATCAAATATTTGGGCACCCAGAGTCTAGTCAAAGTCAACGCAAAAATAAACATCACAATGCATTAACTAATCTTATTGGGTAATCACTTCACGGTACAGGTCTATTGAATCATCATGCTGTACACCTCAAATTTACACAATGTTATGTATCAATTATATCTCAATAAAGCTGGAAAAATTAATCATCACAGTATTATTGCAACATATGCATGAAACACACACCACTAGAAACATCTGCATTCCTTGCAGTCTATTTTGTAAGCTTCATATTTAGTGACAGTAAACTTGGGTTGACAGAGAGGCCAGAAGAGGATCTGCATGAATATTTTGCCTATTTGTGATATATGATATCACATTCCTGTGGGAAATATTGTTTGGCATAATCTGCGGTGCTACCATCTTTCAGATTAATTGCTCTGACCTTGGTCTACAAGCATAAACAGAAATGTATTTCAGATAATGTTAGTTCCCGTCATAATTATATTCTGTGCACATTCAGGTGGAGAGGAGTTAAGGAGCATCTGTGTTTGCCAGCGGGAGCAAGAAACCTTGAACCAAAAACGAATGCATAAATCTAATCTTAGGTAGGATACTAGCTTTTAGATGAACACTGACCATGGACAGAGAGATGTGCAACTGCAAATCTTTACCTCAACCAAAGCTACAGCATCCAGAAGATAACAGTAATGATAAATTGCCATAATATTGTGCCTATAAAATGAATCTTCTGAATTGGCTTGAAAACCTTTGTGTGATTACATCTATTAGATATTGGGTATGATAAACACCTTTTAATATATTTTAAAATTTTCTGAAGGCTTGCCAGTGTTTAAAACAACAACTGTCAAATGACTATGTATTGAGGGTACTCCGAATCACACCGCATTCATCAAAACTAATTCTACTGGGGGAATTTGTAACATACTTATGACAATATAGTGATTATAAAGAAATTTAGGGTCCTAAAAGTAACTTTGAAATTTAGAAACATTTGGTCTACAAATATTTACCTAACTCGCTATATATGAAAAACCAACGTGTATCTGGTTTTTAAAATTGTGCATGTTTATTTAAAATATGTTTTAAGGGGTGCCTGGGTGGCTCAGTCAGTTAAGTGTCCAACTCTGGATTTCAGCTCAGGTCATGATCTCCTGGTTTGGGAGTTTGAGCTCAGCGGGGGCTCCACAGTGTGGAGCCTGCTCAGGATTATTTCTCTCTCTTTCTCTGCCTTTCCCTGGCTCATGCTCTCTCTTTCAAAATAAATAAACTTTAGAAACATAAAATATGTGTTAATATAAACTGGGAAGGGGATGAGCATGTCCCAGTTTTGAGGAAGGAAAAGGAGTCAACTGAGATGTTTGGAGAAATCATCTTTCACAGGCACAACCAAGACATTCTATCAACAATAAAGCCCATTTTTCATTTTGCTTTGACTATGCAAGGGGGCAAGAAAAAGGAGGGGGCAAGAGAGAAAAGAGTAAGAGGGGGAGGGAGGGAGGAAGAAAGCAGAAAAAGAAAGTTGTGTCTGTCCAAGACATGGAACAGAACAAACCTCAGGCTGCAACCTGGTTTTCCCTTGTAGGGTATTTCTAGAAGCAAAAAGCAAATCAAAATCATCCCTCAGAATCTAAACAGCTGAAACAATTTTGAATCTACCCTGAAATCAGAAGAAGCTGCAGCACCTGTAGCAAGACTTACTGCAAAAGATGAGAAGCAAAAGAAAGAGGAAAGTGGCATTTGGTCCAGACGTAAAATTAAATTGGTGAGAAAAGTAAAAATTATCCTTATGGGTAAGAATAAAAGTCAATATTTAGCTAAGCAAGTATTGACAACTTTTGATTCAGTGGGTAAATATGACATCATTGTATTTAACTGTTCTTTAAAATGTACTTCACGCAGAATCTTTTTGTTCACCATTATTAAAGAATACATTTTCTACTGCTATTTTGCTAATTATGCTTTTAATAAGCATAACTAAAACATTGGACTTCACTTCTCAGTTATATTGAGTAATCTACACATTGACATCCCAAATATCAGCCTTTACCTAATAGCAGCTTCTGAAAAAGCAGCAAGATTTTTAGGAGCGGGGTGGGGGGGAAGCTATTTGTATTGAGCGATTTTTTCTTTCCAAAGGTACAAAATTTCTTAGTTGGGATACTTCAAGTTACATATGAATTAAACCTAGCTGAAACCAACTTAAGTGAAGGGGAATTGAGATTTATAACTAGGAAGCCCAAAAATGAAATTCAGTTATGGCTACATTAAGGAGTTCAGTGACTCTCCTTTCATATTTTGGCTCTATTTCTTGCTGCTCTTTTTATATTGGCTTCATTCTCTCCTTCAACAGACTGACATTCTCTATGGAAATAAGGATGTTAGCTGTTCTCTCTATTTTAACAGCTCACAATCTGCAAGGAAAAGTTTCTCTCTCCTAACATCCAGTATAAAGTATCATGGAAATGTTTTCATTGACCCTGTTAAAAACAGAGGACTAGCATACTGGCAATGGGAAAAGAAACCCATATTTAGAGAATCCTAGTGCATAATTCCTGTTGTCAAGACCTGGGTGAGACACTGATTAAGAGACATGTTGTATTGCATGTTTAAAAAATGGGCCCATCACTCATTGGATAAAAGGTGTTGGAAAGGCCAAAACCATTGATTTATACTGCTGTAAGTGACTAAAAATTTCCATGAGACATACTAATTTATATTTTCTCTCACTTGATTCCACAATCCTGGGTTTTATAAGAATAGATGCCTCTAGTATGGACCTACAAAAGACCCTGAATAGCCACAGCAATCCTGAAAAAGAAAAGCAAAACTTGAAACATCACTCTGGACTTCAAGCTACATATAAAGCTATTGTCATTAGGACAGTATGGTACTGGCACAAAAAAAAATGCATAGATCAGTGGAATAGAAAACCCAAAAATGGACCCACAACTATCTGGTCAACTAATCTTCAACAAAGCAGGAAATAATGTTCAATGGAAAAAAAACACAGTTTCTTCAACAAATGATATTGAGATAACTGGACAGCAACATGAAGAATGGAACAGGACCTCTTTCCTACACCACACACAAAAATAAACTCAAAATGGATGAAAGACCTAACTGTGAGACAGGAAACCACCAAAGTCCTAGAGGGGAACACAGGCAAAATCTCTTTGACCTCAGCTGCAGCAACTTCTTATTAGACAGGTTGCCAGAGGCAAGGGAAACAAAAGCAAAAATAAACTATTGGGGCCTTATCAAGATAAAAAAAACTTCTGCATAGCAAAGGAAATATTCAACAAAACCAAAAATGCAGCCTACAGAATGCGAGAAGATATTTGCAAAACACCTATCAGATAAAAGGTTAGTATCCAAAATCTATAAGCAACTTATCAAATTCAACACCCATAAAACAAACCTATTAAGAATTGGGCAGAAGTCAGGAATAGACATTTTTCCAAAGAAGACATCCAGATAGCTAACAGACATGAAAAAATCCTCAACATCACTCATCATCAGGGAAATATAAACCAAAACCACAATGAAATACCACCTCACACCTGTCAGAATGACTAAAATCAACACAGGAAACAACAGATGTTGGCAAGAATGAGGAGAAATGGGAACCCTCTTGCATTGCTGGTGAGAATGCAAACTGGTGCAGCCACTCTGGAAAACAGTTTGGAGGTTCCTCAAAAAGTTAAAAATAGCACTACCTTATGACCAAGCAATTGTACTTTTAGGTATTTATCCAAAGGATATAAAAATACAGATTTGAAGGGATACATCTACCCCAAAATTTATAGCAGCATTATCAACAATAGCCAAACTATGAGACAGCCCAAAAGTCCATCAAGTGATAAATGGATAAAGAAGATGTGATATATATACATGCAATGAAACATAACTCAGCAACAGAAAAGAATGGACTCTTGCCATTTGTAATGATATAGATTGAGCTAGAGTTATTATGCTAAGTGAAATTAGTTAGAGAAAGACAAATACCATTTGATTCTACTCATAATATGAAATTTAAGAAACAAAATATATGGACATGTGGAGAGAGGAACCAAAAAAAGAGGGAAACAAACCATAAGAGATACTTAATAATAGAGAACAAACCAAGAATTGATGGAGGGAAGTGGGTGGGGGATGGGCTAGATGAGTGACGGGTATTAAGGAGGGGACATGTGGTGAGTATTGGGTATTTTATGTAAGTGATGAATTCCTGAATTATACTACTGAAACCAATATTGTGCTTTATGTTAACCAATCAGAATTTAAATAAAGCCTTTTTTAAGTTTGTTTATTTTTGAGAGAGAGCACACAAGCAGGAAAGGGGCAGAGAGAGAGAGAGAGAGGAAGACATAGAATTCAAAGCAGACTCCAAGCGCTGAGCTTTTAGTGCAGACCCTGATGCATGGCTCAAACCCATGAACTGTGAGATCACAGCCTGAGCCAAAGTCAGACACTTAACCGACTGAGCTACCCAGGTGCCCCATAGAATTTAAATAAAAATTTAAATAAAGAATAGATGTCTCTAATTTCAACATAATACACATAGCCACTGTGTATTCAAAGAACCATATTAAGCATCACAAAGTTGTAAAAGAAAGAGAAAATAATTCTTCCAATGACCTTATAACCTATAAAGCGGTTGTGGAAGAAAAAGCATGGAAATACATTTTGAAAAAAGATTTTTAAAAGTTATAAAATTATAATGAAAACTCCTTTCCTCAAATATTTTGTATTATACTCCACAATGCAAGTCAAAGATCTTATAAAAATATAGAATAGTCTCATGTATAAGTAAGCATTTACTTACTTTCCTTATTTATTGGCTTAATTATTTCCCTTCCCTGGGGTTCCATTTGGCAAATTAACACACCAGGACACTAAATGGTACTGAGGTGATCTTAAAGAATTTAGATACTTTTCAATTTGCCTGAAACCCAATTTGCCCAAAGGTGACCTAATTAAGTAAGCTTTAAAACACTCCCAAGAGAAGGCTCATATTGCCGCTGAATACAAAGCTGTGATACAGTATTTCTGTTAAATACTATCTATCGTCCTGTTTTCTACACAAATGATTAAGCAGCAGAAAAATCTGTGCAAGAATGTCTATGAACAAGGACATCAAGGTAAGAATTCAAACATCATAGCTAAACATACACTTTATTTAACATCATGATTACTGTGCCTTCCTTCTTTCATTAGCCTCTGGATTATAGATTTTTTTAAATGTGACTATTGGTCAATAAATCAATAAGTTCCTGGAGTGCATTACATCTATCTGTCACTCTACGTTTCTATAAATTGTTTTTTTTTTCCTTTCAGACTTGAAAGAGAAGAAGGTCATGCCAGAAATAAAAGTATCATCAGGAGAAAATGTTTGGACTATAAGCTGTTCTGCATCATTGGAGAAAATATCGAAGTAAACATATTACACAGGGAGGAGGCCTGCTGAGCCATCCAGAACAACTTTTACCAAAATATAATTACAGGGGCTGTAAATATATTTGCTTTAATGGCTGGTACTACACCTACAATTATAAGCACTCCATTTACCTGATGCACCTCTGAAAAAATAAAGCAATAAAGGGCTTTGAAATACTGGACAGCATGAGGGGGGGTGGTTCTCGTTGGTTCTCAGTGAGTTACACCTGGGACAACGTCTACGTGATGGAGAGGCCATTAGCCTCATGCACTCTATGGTGATTCCACACCTGAAGTACCACTGAGTTCTCCAGACATACCCATCAGTCTTGTGATTTTGCTTTTTCTGACCGAGTGGGTTGTTTTTTATTGCTGTTTCAAACTTAAGGGACCAAAGGACATCAAAAACAGGAACCAGAAATTTTCTTTAATCAGACAACTTTCCATCTATAGTTTTATATACATAGGAGAAATCCGAAGGATACATAGCCTTCTCAATAATCACAGAATGAAGCATAAATGAGAAGGTCACATCAAAGATAAGACAGTAAGCAGTTTCAAAAGAATGAACCTAGAGCCTATAGTAAGTTAAGTTAGTACAAAAATGTGAAACTCTGCAAAGTATCATGGAGTCCACAATCCCTTCCCTGAGAGCCAAATGAGTTTTAGGATTCAGAAATTTTCTAGTTTGAAAAATCTACCATAGTGTCCACACCATGTATTTCATAAAACCCCCAGCAGGTTGTGGTGCAATACCTGTAATCAAACAGTCCAACAATTTGCAGTGAAATTTAGGAACATTCTAAGAGGGTCAAATAGAGGCTCAGGATATATGCATCAGTTCACTTCACATTTTCCCACAAAATATCTTTGCAGAAAATTTAGGGGGAAAAATGTCTTTGTTTTCAGAGCACTTGGGGTTTGGGATGAAAACAAAACACACACATCGTTCAGCTTCACAGACCTGACTCTTCAGAGCCTTTGTATCTGCTTTGCTAGTAGGCTCTGCCCAGACCTGCCCTATTCCCAGCCTCAGATATAGCTCAGGCCCAAGCTGAGAATCCTGATGTCGGTGCATATTCTTCTGGGAGGGAGTCTTTAAGTCCTTAAATTCACAAAGCATGTCTGTTAGCATTTGTATTAAATTTCCCCACTACTCTTGAATTAATTCCATTCAAAGAACCACCTACCAAGAGGGTAAATATGTTTTGTGATAAGGCTCTTGAATATCCACAATGCAAAAATATTTTTTAAATCAACTGTGATATTCAGTTGTCACAGCCACTTCATCAAATTATTCAGAAGATTCTGTTTAAGGACGGATTGGGGTAATAAAGAGACATTCTATTGTCCAAACTCAAATACCACTGTCTTAATCTGTTCAGGCTGCTCTACCAAAGTAGCACAGGTGGGGTGGCTTATACACAAGAAAAATTTATTTCTCACAGTTCTGGAGGCTGAAAGTCTGATGCCGGTGTGCCGGCGTGGCCGAGTGACGACTCTTCTGGTCACAGACGTGTAACTGTGTACTCATAGGTGGAAGGGACTAGACAGTTCCGTGGAGCCTCTTTTATAAGGGCACCAATCCCATTCAAGGAGGGCTCCACCCCCTTGGCTCTCCTCAAAGCCTCATCTCCTAAAACCACCATCTTTGGGGGTTAGGATTTCAATACATGCATTTCCGGGGGGGGGGGGGGGGCACAACCTTCAGACATGGCAACTGCCACCAAATATCATACATAGTCAGTATTCCTATTTATTTGATACTTAGTTCTTGTCGACAAAGAGTTGGGGAAGGCAGTGCTACAAAGACACTTATTGAGGCATTTAACTTGGCTAATTCAGTTCCACACACATAGAAACAAAAGAGGGAAGGAGAGATCGCAATTTAAATATATCACGTGAATCTTGTTACCATTTTACTCAGCTGTGAATAGCCCAGAGTGATCAGGAAATGCGAGGGACCTGCTCTTGCCCACTGGGTCTGGGTTCCACGAACTTACTCCATGCACATGTGCCCCGTGTGCTTATTTCAATTCCAGTGTTTAAAGCTGCTATATGTTTTTGTTTGTTTGTTTGTTTTGTATCAGATGGCCCCTAAAAATAAGCCAGATGCTTCATCTGGAGCTCACTTCAAGAAACAAGAAAGAAAATTACCTATTTAAAACTCACTCGGGTTATTCTGATACTATACTTTATGGGACATTTTAAGAGCAACTCTACTCTATATGATTTTCACTTATTCTATAATCCAATCTCTGAGGAAAGTGCAATTAGACTGCATATATAAGTCATTCAAGGTATTAATGAACATTCATTATTAGCAGATGACTGTGTTTAAGGATGGATTAGGATAAGAAAGAAGCATGCTGTAGGCCAAATGCAAATATATGAATGATTCAGAAAAAGACAGCAGAAGACAGGCACATACATTTTTTTTTTTTTTTACAAATAGTTTATTGTCAAATTAGTTTCTACATAACACTCAGTGCTCATCCCCAAAGTGCCCTCCTCCATGCCCATCCCCCCCTCCCCCCCACATCCATCAGTCCTCAGTTTTTGTCAGCATTCAAGAGTCTCTCATGGTTTGCCTCTCTCCCTTTCCCCCACCATTTCCGCCCTTCTTCTCCCCCTTGTTCCTCCGTCAAGTTCCTCCTAATCCTCCTATACGTGCAAACATTTGATATTTGTCCTTCTCTGCCTGACTTATTTCGCTCAGCATAACACCCTCAAGGTCCATCCATGTTGCTACACATGGCCAGATTTCATTGTTTCTCATTGCCATGTAGTATTCCATGGTATAGATCCGTCCCTTTGCACACAGCCTAAAGATATATATCGAAATGCAGACTCATCTCCAAATTGCTATACTCTTTAAGATGATTAAGTCCTGATGTAAATACTACAAAAAGCAGGAAATCTGCTAAGTACACAATTGTTGTGTTTTCATGGGTTAGTCATTCTCAGACCACAGACCTTCCGTATCCATCACCTTTCATTCCATGTGTGACAGTTCATGGATGTGTCGTGATTACACTAATATTTTTAATACAAACTTAATGTTAACATTTTGTTAATACAAAGCTACTAATTTCCGTCTCAACTTTTATTGGCCAGGGCTTTTGTGGCTTTTATTCTGTTGTGGAAATTTTCTTAAAAACAAAACATTTTCACTGAGGTTTCTCATTTGAAGCATGTATCTAACAAACATAGAATTAGCCCCTTTATTGCAGTTTTCTCATGTGTAAATCAAAATACTAGATTAAATGATATTTAAGATCCTATCTGACTCTTATGGTATATGAATTTATGATCCAATATATTGAAAAAGGACTTAAGAGCCTGTGACCCATTCTATATAAGTACATTCAAACTGCATATCAGTATAAGATTATATGCTGGGCTTCGTAGAAGGCATAGTTGAAACTGAGGCCTTAACTCTCCAAATCAACAGCTAAAAGTCCTACTCTGACAATTTTTAGAATTTCCCTTAAGAAAAAAAATTATTGAGCTTCCTTTACTACCTCAATTCCAGCAAAGTAGGACTCTGAATCCATTTTAAAAATGTCAAGATATGTATGAAAAATACTAATAGAGTCAGGACACTTGGATTTGAGATCTATCTCTGCCATTTTCCAGCTCTATGGCCTTGAGCAAGTCACTGAATTTCTCCATGTCTTAATTTCCTCCAGTTATAAAACTGGAATAACTACTTCTATTCATCTTCCAACTCATGGTAGATGTGATAGCATTTTGTAAACACAATCAGAAGTCCTAGTCAAATGTGAGGAAAAATTAAAACTACTGTGCACCTCTCCCTCAGAAAATTACTTCTCCTAGTAAATATTAGGAACCCGACTTAAATGAAAAGTTTCAGAAAAATATGTTTCTCTCTGGAAATTTCTTCCATGCATGGCTTATTGTCAGGCTACTTCTGTACAATGGGCTAGGTAGAGTCTGTCACAATTTCTAGAAGTCTGTTATATTAAACTGAAACCATCACTCAGTGTGAACTTCCTTCGAATGTGCATACTCTGTGACTCCTCAGCCTAGGCCTAACAAGGAGGTTGCCTGGATGGTGGGTTTATTGTACACATTCGATATCTCACTTCCTTCTGATGGCTGGTGACAAACTTAGAACATTTTCATTGTTCAGTGACAAGAAACATGGAGAGAGTTCATCCCCTTGCCTTCCAAAGGAAACTTTGTTAAATTTCAAGGTCTCTAGAGAAAAAAAAAATACCATTATCTACTCCAGGACTATTTCCTAATGTTTAATACCTTTTACTACCAGGAGATTCTCTCCTACATTGCCTAACCTAACCAGAATCTTTCTTGCTTCTCTCTTTCCCATCCATATAAGAGGATGGGAACTATCAGGAAAATTTAAGACTTTAAATAAGCTGCAAAAAATTTGTAGGTAAAAGAAAATAAATGAAAAAAAAGACTAATCTGAAAATATATTATTTAATTTGTGTTATTGAAAACCCAATAACTAATATGTCTCTAGACTAAAAATTTTGAAAAGATCCATATATGGTGAAAGAAAGTGGATTAAGTTTTTTAAGCCTGAAATTTCTTACACATCTCAGCAGATAGGTTTCTAACCATGAGCCCAATTTCTCATAAAGCATTATGGTACTAATTTCCACTTATTACAAAACAGCTTTTTTGCCTGTATGACATTGCCTCTTGGACCCCATACATGACTTTAATTAAGATCTAACTTATTCATGACTATAATTCAGATCTAACAACCAGTCTAGTCAGATCAGGGTAATTAGTCCCAGAGGGTATTTTCGGAGAGCTCATTTTTCTTTTCATCTTTATATTTTGGCAAACAACTTGGGGTACTGGCTCATTTGAGGAATTCTATAATTCAGAGAACTCAAAAATCTGGGGAGGAATTAGCTATATAAATTATTTTAAAGAGATTCTTATATAGGGCTTGCGTACTGGTAAATTTGGTTTGTATGCCTTTACTGTGGCCCAGAATAGAAACAATAAGGATGATTAAACAAGATCAAGCTAATAAACTTTTAACAGCCTGTTAACAAGTTTATTAGAAAATTTAAAGATGAGAATTTAACCCTTACATATCACATATCCACTTGAATTTCAGTGGATTGGAAAGCATTTATATCCTACTTATTTCTATTTCTGTTGCTGTTGTAGTTATTACTGAGGATTCTATTAAGAACCTATATATCCAGTCAACTGGATATATATATATATGGACCAGGGTAAGACAAAGCAAAGTTATTTTCTCATTTAGTATTGCTATTACAGTGTTCTTTTTTATACTGTCATTGCTTGATGCTATGGCACAACTGTACTTGAAACCACTTCAACATTATAAAAGTTTCTTCCTTCCCCTTTTGTACCTCCCCAATGTCCTTATTTTGTAATACATTATCATAGTTCATTCTAAATACAATAGCCAAAAACCAGAGCCTCAAGTGGCTTTTAGAATGCCGCTTATCAAATTCCTAGCCTAACATCTAGCTTAGCCTATGTTTAGTTCAATACATTCTGAAAAGGAAAGCATGCAACCAAGAATAATTTTAAAATCCAGAATTACCAAACAATATGCAATATGTGTTTTTTGGTCTATACATGATAATCAAAATTATTTAACCTTTCCAATAATTGTAGAGAAAAAAATAATAGTGTCATGTACCAAACTAATCAGATCGATGGCCATTCAGTCAATGGTTAATGTTAACGGCCACAAGCAAAATGTATAGGACAAAATGTATCCTCCCATCGAAAACACAGTAATTCACGTGGAATAGGGCTGGAACACCAGACTGTAAATCAAGAGACCAAAACTAGCACCTCAGTAACTTCTTACCTGTAATGAGGTATTATACAGAGCTAGTAGTTGATGAAATGGAAAGAGAGGTAAACTAAATCCTAAAAATTTGATTCAAATTCTAGCTCTGATATATTATTAGCTACAAAACCTCCAAAGTATTATTTATTCTTGAGACTCCGATGCTTCAAAGTAAAATGGAATAGTGATTCCAACCTCAAAGGATTGTGAATCCTTTAGGATAAAATAAAATAAAATCATGTATGCTGATTTAGGAAGAAGAGAGTACCTGAACTAAAGTAGATTCTTTTCTCCTTGCTTCTTTTCCCCACTCCTCTTTCCCTCCCTTGCACCTTCCCTCTCTTCCTTCTTCCCTTCCTTCCTTCCTTCCTTCCTTCCTTCCCTCTTTCCTTCCTTCTGCTCAAGTGGATCTCTGTGAAGGATTATTTCTCCTCTAAATTGGTAGGTATGAAAGTGGATTACAGAAGTTATCTGTAAAGAGAAAGTTGGAGAAATATCCTTTCTCAATCCTCACATGTTTTTTCCTTTCTAAAAATTGTTTTTCCTCCACCAATCACACTTCAAAATTAATAATAGCTGTAATCACTGTACCCAAGTGACAGTAAGGAATTGATGCCAAAATTACATAAATTACATCAAAACATTATTATAACAGCCAAAGGTAAAATCTCTACCTGGGCCAGAGCAAGAAAAGATAATGTTCAGTAGCGGGGAGCAGTAGAGTATCTGGAATGACCAGAGAGTGGGACTGTGTGGTGAGAAGGAGTGGCTAGAGATGAATGAGACCAAATTGGTAGCTCAGATCAGGTAGACTGTGTTCTGTGTTGTACAAGTAACGGTTTCCTCTGTATTCACTAGATCTGTTTTAACCAGTGGCCTCCAGCAATGACATCAATTATACTTTTTTTTTTTTGACATCAATTATACTTAATACACAAATCTCTCTTTCATTCTGATCTCACTCAGAGATGAATTTACTTACAAAAGTTCCAAAAAAAACCTTATCATAATGAGTAGACTTATCTATAAGACAGCCCACATCATAAGGAATATGTAGAAGCTATCATATTATAGGAATAGGGTAGCTTGTTTCTATGTAAATAACCATATATTTAGAAATCATAATTGGATTACTTTATTAAGTCCAAATTGGGTACTTCTATCTTTATTTTTTCTGAAAAAGAGGAAGTAAAAAGTAAAAAGACATGAAATCTGATCAGAATGAAGGGAGTTTTATTTTGTGTTTTACTGTTGGAAACTCCGGCTGAAATGGACTGAAATGAATCTGAAATTTGAATCCATGAAGGGAGAGGCAGCCTTAATACCACACTGAACAAACTCCTCTGCCCAGATCCAGCTTGTATATCCAGCCACTTCTCCCTGTGAGCCTCCTTCTTTACCATCCCCCGCACCTACAATCCCATAAATTCAGACACTGTATTACTCACAGATTACTGAATTTACCTCACCTTTTCTTATTTTCAAGCCTTTGCACATGCTGCTTTCTCTGCCCAGAATATTTTCCTCTACCTGATATACCTAGCCAAGGATCAACTGTCAATTTTGTTTGAGTCATTCCTTTATAAAAGTTTTATTAAGGCACTACATGAACAAGACAAATGTAAAATAGCTGGTTGGATGTCCTGGTCACAAATTGGAGAAAGATATTGATGGAAAATGTAGTGGGATCTGAAGTAACATGGAAATCAGTGACTTTCCATGACTGTGAAATCTAGATGCAGAACCCAAGCATTTATGGGGCATCTGCTATATATGTATATATTCTTCTATGCCAGTACTCAAATGTTTAAGAAAAAGCCTCTCATTACAAAATCTCCCTGGTAATACTTTTGTCCTTTCCACTTAAAACTGGACTTAGTCAGGTTTTTCATAGATGTATCTCTATTTTTGCTTCTTCCAAGTACAAACCTGGTTCTTTTTTTTTTTTAAAGTTATGTTTATTTATTATTGAGACAGAGAGAAACAGCATGAGTGGGGGAGGGGCAGAGAGAGAGGGAGACAGAATCGGAAGCAGCTCCAGGCTCTGAGCTGTCAGCACAGAGCCCGACGTGGGGCTCGAACCCACGGACTGTGAGATCATGACCTGAGCCGAAGTTGGACGCTTAACCAACTGGGCCACCCCGGCGCCTGCAAACCTGGTTCTTAAGTGCAGACATCACTCACCATTTCTTCATCAAGTCCAAGACCACTGTTTTCCTAGATCAAGAAATGTAAGCCCAGAAATCTGCAATGACTTGCTCATAGACACATGATCAAATAAGTACCAAATCAGGACCATATTGTGACCCTGAAGTGTGTATACTTTTCTACCCTAGAATTTCAAAAGTATATTCACTGGCTTCTTGAGGTGTTAATAGACAGTGCTTAATATATTAGTTCTGTGAACAACTACACTTGGGAAATTTGGAGTTAAACAGAATTAAGTGGATTTATTTACTGGGAGGTCCCTAGGACACTAATGGATATTGGTTAACTAAATATAACAATGTGTCTAAATTTTACTTATCTGAAAATAATTTAGTGGAGATTTTAGTGAGTATTTAATAAAAAGAATAAAGCATGTTAGTTAGAGCAAAGTGCTAGAATTCAAATGTCAAATATTATTATCAGGCATGACTTTGCCAAGTAATTTCACATCTTTATACTTCAGTTTATCCAGAAAATCAAAATGTAACATATAGTATATAATATATAACATAATAATAATAGCACCTGCCTCAGAAAGTTCTATAAGGATTCTATGTCTTATAGATGTAGAACCCTTAGAACAATGCCTGGCACACAGGAAAAGTCCAATAATGATTAGCTCTTATTAGAGGAGATAGATAATTACATTAATCTAGGCAGTAAATATCTTAATAAACTTTACTTAAAATTTTATTATCTCCTAAAGGCCTTCTTTGGTTTGTCCCCTACAGCTTTTTCCATGATTCTTTCTACACACAATACTCCGATATAGCCCTTGATCTTTTCCCTGCCTTTTTATGTAGACTTGTTTCTTCATTCCACATAAAACATGGGTGCCAGCCAAGCGACCCTCCTACCCTGGGTTTATTTCTTCACAGCTTCTTTTTAAGAAACCAGGATTCCCCTACCTCAGCACCACACAGTAGAATTATCCTACCATTAGGAAGAGAACTCTTTTCTTGGCATACATAACAAATCTTTGCTTTTTCAACATTCTTAAAGGGTCAGTCTTTGGGAAGTAGTACCTTGAAGACACATTATTCATTCTTAAAATTTGTAATTTGCAGTCATATTTCTAGGGCTTATGACTCTTTGAGACTGTTAAAATTCATGTAATGCAGCTTAGATGGCTGTAACAAAGGACTCAAACTGATGTACGCTTAAGTAAGAAAGGAATTGGCTCCCCCCTCATCTAAGGTCTGCTTAGGATTTCATGGCTGTTAGGAAACACCAGTGAGCTGGGAAACCAGGCTGCTTTTATTTTATTGTTCTGCTCCTCTTTAGAACTTAGCTTCCACTTCTTGGCCCATAACGGCTGCTCTTTTCCCACCATCATATCTACATCTCAGCCAGCAGGAAAGGAGAAAAAGACAAGGGGAGAATGGCACACATGTTCTCCATAAAGGCATGACCCAACCTTGACACACATCATAAGTCCAAAGGACACACTTACTTTAGAAAGCAACTAGGACATATTTAGCCATAGAGTTATGTGCTAGCCAAAGGTTCTATACCTTTAAGGAAAAAAGAAAAAATGGCATTTGAGGGACAAATGGCAGGCTCTGAATTGTCTGGTTGCAGTGAAATTGATAATCATATGACTGACAGCCTCTATGCCAAGGCTCCCTCAATAAAAATACCCTCTCCCCTATTTTCTGCTTGAAACTCTTGATTAATTCCTTCAGCCACAATATTCTAAGCAGTGCTTGAAATAAAACGAAGATGTTATTTTGAGGGCCAAAGCTCTAAAGGAAGGAAGGTTTCTAAGAGGAAGGAAGAAAGTACGCAAGAAAGAATGGAGGTGCATTTTCAAGATTTTTTTAAGCACTTGAATTTAATCAATTTTATAATTATTAAAAATTAATATTTTTTTAAAAATATAATCACTTGACATTTTAAAAATAGTTTGTTTCCTGATCTCAGAATATATGACTCCTCCTCTACATCGATTTGTTTCAGTAAAGCATTTTGATCTATTGTGGGTAGTACAGTGAGATTAGTTTCTATTCTTTGTTTCCACCATTTCTTAATCAATTTCCATTGTAGTGCATTTGTTTTGTATTTTTGTTGTTAATAATAATAGCTAACATTTCTAGCATTCTGCTTAACTCATCTCTCCTAAAATTCCAGTGATGTATATATTATTGTCCCCATCTCACAGATTAAAAAAATTGGGACCAGTAAGGGGTGCATATAGCCACATAATCAACTCCCTGTAGCTAAAACCCTATGTAATATTTTTATTAAGCTAGCAATCTCTTTACTAAAAAACAAAACAAAACAAGAAAACAAAGCAGTTGATCAAGCATTCTGTGAAACAACCACTGCAGAAGAAACAAAGAGATTGTTTAAAATAACAGTAAACTCAAGACATGGATTTAAAAAAAAAAAGTAAAGTTATCAGTTTAGTGTTTCTAATTCCAGGATTTGAATGCTTCCTTACAAACACCAAGTCCAGACTACTTCTTTTACTAGACAGAAATGAAAAGTACAAAATGCAAAGTATTTTCAGTAATGAAAAGCCTAAATTTTTTAGAACAGATAAATGATAGTTTTAACTAATCATTTTCCAAGGGTAGATAACAGAGATGGAGAGAAATTCTTGACACATCTTCCTATCTAAAATGTGTACTGCTTTAGGAGGAACTTAACTGAGGACCATGGGGGAGAAGAAGGGTTGAAATGGTGGGGGATAGGGAGAGAGGCAAACCATGGGAGACTCTTGAATGCTGAGAAACAAACTGAGGACTGATGGGTGTGGGGGGGGGGGGGAGATGGGCATGGAGGAGGGCACTTGTGGGGATGAGCACTGGGTGTTATATGGAAACCAATTTGACAATAAACTATTTGTATAAAAAAAAAAGAATGTCCCTAGATGTATGGTAGCAAAATGAAAGAATAAAAAACACAATATGCTCTAGTGAAAAAAAAAATAAATAAATAAAATAAAATGTGTGCTGCTTACTTCTGCATTTCATAGTCCTAGATGACTAAGAGAATGTGAGCTAGGATTGAGCACTGGGGAAGCTAGTAGAGGTCACTTGCTCGATTTTTGTGTACAGACCCTTGGAGAAAGGTGCCCATGGGAATTGTAACCAGAAGCTTAGAGCTCAGCACCCGGCTGCCGCTGCCCTCGACCGTGCATGCATTTCTACGTTGATTTACTAGGTGGCGTTATAATCTTAGAAATAAGCATTCACATGGTGGTGGTGCAAAAATTGCAGCTCTCTATATTTTCACTGATGCTTTTTTTGATTTCCAATGTTACTTTTCTCTTGCTCTCAGTATTGCTGTCTTTCACTGAAATTTTGTGTCATCTGAAAAACTAATAAACGATATGAACTGGCTTGAGGAAGAACAGTTCAAAATTCTTCTATGGTCTGATCTGAGTACAGGATCTTCAGTGATTTGCTATTACCTGTTCCTGAGGGCTGATTAACATTCATATTTATTCCTTATATATCTGTATATCTGGAATTCTCTTTCTTGTTGAGATATTATAGAAGTAAACTCTCTCCCTCATGTATACATTTCTCAACACTTCAAGAGATAAGTCTCTTTATGGCCAATGAAAAAAAGTTATTCACTATCAAATATTTTTGTAAATCCAAATTCCTCACCCTGCTTCCTCTGCTTATCCTATCTTCATGCATCATACCTCCAGCTCCAAAGTGCATAGTAATACTGGAAAAACTTATAAAATTCTCAATAAGTAAATATCAGTGAAAGTACCTGATAAGCAGCTTAAAAACTATAAAAACATTAGTTCCTATTACTTTCTTGTTTTTTTTTTTTAATTGTTAATGTTTATTTATTTTTGACGGGGGTCAGGGGCACAGAGAAAGATACATAGAATCCAAAGTAGGCTCCAGGCTCCAAGCTGTCAGTGCAGAGCCCACCACAGGGCTTGAACTTATGAACCGTGAGATTATGACCTGAGCCAAAATCAGATGCTTAACTGACTGAGCTACCCAGTCACCCCATAGTTCCTATTATTTTGTAATATCCATTTCTGATATTCAGGGCCAAAGTGGGAAATAACTCATTTGGGAACTGGGGACATTGAGAAGCCTCCTCCTTCCTTTGGTACTTTTAGTTATCCTGAGAAAATATCAGCCTCCTGGCCCATGGGTGATATGCCAGATAATGCTACCACTATAAGTTCATATAATTTACCCACTAACATTAGATTTGATAGGGCAGCAAACAGATGGCATTTCCAGAAGTACCAGAGTACCACTGTCAAAGCGTGGTTTGGGGAAGATCAGCCTGGCAATGAGAGTGGTTGGAATTAGGAAGGGAAACAGATAAACCCAGAAACGAGATAGAAGAAGAAGGCAATAATTTTATGTGTGAGAAGACAAAGGTCTGGGCCAACAAAGTGGTGGAGAGAATCCATGAACAAAAATAAGCACCTTATAAGCTAGTTATCACAATCCCTACCTCCTCGATGAGGACCCTGAGGTCTGGAAAATTTAAGAGATTTCCTAGGGAAATTCTCTCCCCATTCATTAGTGCACAGATGAATTTTAATACAGCACAATAACCACACCTCTCTATATCCTGACAGGGAAACCAAAGACAAGAACTGTTATAATTCCCAAGGACTCAGTTCTCTTTATTATATGGCTGCCATATGCAAAAGGGAAAGGGGAAAATAATGCATAGCATTTGATATGGAATGCCACCTGCCTCATCTATCTAAGAATATGCTAAATATTTAATTGGCTATAAAGCGTTTTCTTCCTAAGTTATTAAACTTTAACTGCTTCTAAGCACTAGTGATGTAGGTGTCTACTGTAAGAGGATGGACATGCCTCGCTAGGCAAATCGAGAACTGGACAAGCAAATTTCTTACCCTCATCTTTTTGGTCCAAGCTCTGGCCACTAACTTCAAAGAACTTAGAACATATTGGAATTAATCTTCTTTTTTTTTTTTTTTTTTTAAATATTTTTTATTTATTTCTAGGAGAGAGAGAGACAGCGTGAGCAGGGGAGGGTCAGAGAGAGAGGGAGTCACAGACTGAAACAGGCTCCAGGCTCCGAGCTGGCAGTCAGCACAGAGCCCGACGCGGGGCTCGAACCCACGAACCGCGAGATCATGACCTAAGCGAAAGTCGGACGCTCAACCGACTAAGCCACCCAGGCGCCCCAATTGGAATTAATCTTCTAAGCTGGCCCATGCAATACCCCAGCCATACAGACAGGCCCCTTGAGGCTCTGCTGGTCCACAGTTCTAGAAGCAGATGTAGAAAGCAGATCTTTCCATTCCTTTCCCAGGATTGCTTCCATGGAGGGTCTCATTTCCTGCTGGTGATCGAAGATGTCAGTGACATGTCGGTAGCAAACTAGCATCTGCTCAACAGGGCAATCCCAAAAGAGTTATGCCCTGATAGCAAACATCTTCAAGTAGCTTCTTACACACTCCTAGGCATCTCCCTGCAAACAACATCATTATTTAGCTCATATACTTGAAATAAAATGCTGGATATAATTTTAGTTGGGACCCTCACAGTAACTTAAGAAAATAGGACCTTAAATAGTCTTATTTCCAGATATTTCCTTCCTAGGACATCTGTCATCTCATAAACCATTTCTCTTCAAGCTTCTCCTTCCTTTAAGATGAACATTTCTGTGGATCATGTTCATTTTTCCCCCCTGTGGCAGGCATAAAATGGGTGCCAGGCATATAATGAGAGTTTAGAAAATTTCAATATTTATACACTGGGGAGAATGAAGTCAGTTCAATATGGAGGTTTTAAATGACATGCTAACAAGCAAAGGACTGTGTAATCCCACATTCTCCTATGACAATCATTTGAAAAAGCTCGAGGTCGGCTCTGTGATTTGGTAAGAAGGGTCAGACCTCCAAGGGCAGTTTTCCTTCATTGGCTGCTTAATTTTGGACTGCCAACAAGGATGCTTGGTGAGAGCAAATACGGCATGACGTTTGGGTTATGGCTGCACTGACTAATTGCAGGAGTTTGCTCCCTGATGACAGAGGCGTCGGTCTGCAAGAGGAGGTGGGCGGGGAGGCGCTGTCGGGCTGCAGAGGTCTCACTGACTTCGGTGCCAGCCTCAAGATTAGTGAGGTCGGGAGGCTCGAGTAAAATATGAAGCTGCCTGACAGGAAAGCTGTTTAAAACTGACCTTGCTCACCTTGGAGAATAACCAAGGAGCTGATTGTTCCACAGTGCTCTACCACTGCCAGCCATGAGGAGACACAACGTCAGGTCGGCTGGAGCAGGCCCCACCATGAGCGCTTGTGCAAAGCCTTGCAGGTGGTATCAGGAGGTGCACCCACCCACAACACAGTGCTTCCTCAGTGATTCCTTCACTGAGCACCACGGCATTTGTATAAACTTGCTGGGTTTTCTTTAATTTAAAAAATATATATATATATATATACATATATATATTTCAGGAATATATATATATTTAAAATATATATATATATATATATACACATATATATATTTCAGGAATAGCATTTAGTGATTCATCACTTACATATAACACCCAGTGCTCATCCCAACCAGTGTCCTCCTTAATGCCCCTCACATCTTCAGCCCTTCCCCCGACCAGACACCCTGCCAGCAACCCTCAGTTTGTTCTTTGTATTTTGGAGTCTCTTATGGTTTCTCTCCCTCTCTGTTTTTATATTATTTTTGCTTCCCTTCCCTTATGGTCATCTGTTTTGTAACTTAAATTCCACATATGAGTGAAATCATATGATATTTTTCTTTTTCTGACTGACTTCGCTTAGCATAATACACTCTAGTTCCATCCACGTTAAACTTGCTGTTTTTTCCAGTAGACCTAACATATTGCTAGCGATTCTATTTGCAAGAAAGCCACTCCTTTAGCAAATCAGTTTAGAGAGAGGGTGATTATAGCCAATCGTGTTTCCTTGACTGATAATGTTGTTCTGTCCATAGGGTGGCCGAGATTAGAACAGAACATCAAGAAGGAGGAGACAGGATTTTTTTAAAAAGCCTCTGACAAATGGGGAGGTGAAAAAAAGAAAATGTATCCTGTTTTCTTCCCAGGGATAATGAGGCAAAAATATCTCTTCTGAGGGAGCCTGGAAATGTCATATAAATTACAAATTAAAGAGATGGTTGGAGGCGTGCCTGGGTAGCTCAGTTAGTTAAGCATCCAACATTGGCTCAAGTCATGATCTCACAGTTCGTGAGTTTGAGCACCGCACCGGCCTCTGTGCTGGTAGCTCAGAGCCTGGAGCCTGCTTCAGATTCTGTGTCTCCCTCTCTCTCTGCCCTGCCCAAATTCATTCTCTCTCTCTCTCTCTCTCTCTCTCCCCCTTTCTCTCTCTCTTTCTCTCAAAAATAAATAAACATTAAAAAAAAAAAAGTGTTGATTGGATCTTAGAGTTACAATGGACCTATGCTGGCCAATTCTCTCACTATGCAAACAAAGAAAATGGGTTCAGAAAGCTGTGTGAATTTGATCACAGTTACAGTGTATTATTCAGGGTTTTCCAAGAAAACAGAACCAACAGGATGTACAGATAGATAGACAAATAAATGATAGATAGATAGAAATATGTATTGTTATAGGGGAGATAGAGCTACAGATAGAGATAGAGAGATTTAATATAGGTAATAGGCACATGCAATTCTGGAGACTGATAAGTCCCAAGATCTGTAGTTAGTAAGCTGGAGACACAAGCAGAGCAAATGGTGTATTTCCAGTGTGAATGCTAATTGGCTCAACCAGGAAGAGCTGATGTTTCTGTTCAAGACTGAAGGCAGGGGAAAAACCCTGTTCTAGTTCCTCCTCAGGAGAGGAAATTCCATCTTACTTGAAGGAGGCCCAGCCTTTTTTCTACTCAGGCATTCAACTGATTAGATGGGGCCCACACATTTAACTCAAGTTATTCTTCCAAATACTAATCTTTTTTTAGAAACACCCTCAAAGGCACACCAAGAACAGTGTTTCACAAAATGCCTGGGTGCTCTGCAGCCCAGTCAAGTTGACACATTAGATTAAACATCACACACAGCTCATTGGAAAAGATTCTAGCCTTGATCAGCATTTCTGATTTCTAGTTCAGTTCTCTTTGCACTATGCAACATTGCCAATTCAGAATGTGCAAGGCATTTATATGAGACTGGATGGTTCCTTTCAATCGAGGTCTCTTCAGATGAATTATGTGGGACATTATTCACTATACTGAATTTTGGATTAGAAAAAGAATAATTATTCAATTGTATTTGAAGCTCTCAGGAACCCAAAAAAATTGTGCTTGAAAGAGTCATTCCTGCACAGTTAATCGGTGATCTATCAACAGTGTCAGGGTTGGGTAAAGTGTGTCTTCTGCCTGAATACCCATAACTTCCTCTGGATTTTATAAAACTAGTACTAAGGAGAATAGTCTCTCCCAAATACTCTCTAGTTCCACCACCACACACTCGTAAGATCTGTAAAATTTCCCAAACAGATCACATCATATCTACTTTTTAAAAATGTGTAATTGTTTATTTTGAGAGAGATTGTGTGCAGATGGGGAAGGGGCAGAGAGAGAGAGAGGCAGAGAGAGAGAATCCCAAGCAGGCCCCATGCCACCAGAGTGGAGCCCAGTGTGAGGCTTGAACTCACAAACTCAGAGATAAAGACCTGAGCTGAAACCAAGAGTCAGATGCTTAACTGACTGAGCCACCCTGGCACCCCCATGTCTACTTTTCTAAAGATTCTATCAGTTGGTTTTCATAATACAGAAATGTTCCTGGAAGATGTACTGACGAACTTCATCTCTGGGTTCTCATAATGTATCCTCTGACCATATAACAGCAAGATGTTGTAGATGAAAGATACAAGTCAAGAGATGAATTCATAGCAGGTGTGTCATTGTGCATTTTCCCCACTGAAAGAGAGGAGATGGGCTTAATAACAAGGAAGCCTCACAAAACAATAGTCACAAAAGAGGGTGTATTCTAATTTTTTCCCCTGGAATGATTCAGTAATGACAAAATAAGTATGTTTATTTTCCTAAATTCATGGGAATCATATCCTTTATGTTGGAAGATTTTTGGAATGAGGGCGGAAAAATAAAGGTGATCCCATCAGTGTTCAGAATTTTATGTTATTTGTGTATTGAATGGGGCTCATCTAGTCTCATTTTCTGTGTGCTATGAGAGCTAAGCCTGCATGAGTATTTCTCCAAATGAGAAAGCAAAAACAATTATATCATTTCTATTTTATTTCAGCTTACTTAATAAAGGAGAAACAAGAGAGTTTAAAATTAATTGCAAGAGCAAGACTAGTATTGGGCAAGTTAATGAGGCACTTTTACGAGCTGTAATTTTTATTTATTTATTTGTTCAATTAATTATTTATTATATGCATTGGATATGGCCAGTGTATAATAGCCTTCTGGGTGCATTTAATGCTGTAATTACCCCAAAATGAGCCCTGCCCTTACAACTTGTAACCTAATCAGACTCAGGAAAGCAGAACATTCACATATGGAGCAAATGGAATTTGCTGAGCTCTCTCTTAAAGTGAGATTTCAAAGAACGTTATTTTCACCCAGCAAGAGGCTGTGGTGATTTCTCTGTATATTATTCAAATAAATTATTAATTCTCTACTATGTATAAGACACGGTGGTAGACAAGATGAGAAAATTAAAAGAGCACATGACATGTGGTATATCCTAAAGCAAAACCAGCCGTGACCACCTACAATATTCCAGGCACACTACACATGGCCTCTTTCATAGCTTTACATTAACTCAACAGCAAAGACACTATCATCCCCATTTTCTCATCTTATAGACCAGAAAACTGATGGTAGCTTGAATGATACATATCAGCAATTTCCCTGTTAGCATAGCACTAGCCAGATATAACATGCGCTTCCCATTCTAGGTGATATCTAGAAAACTAATTAACATGCTTATGTGCTGATAAAACAAAATTAATCTTTTTAAAATCTTGTTTGTATTAGGTGAAATTCACATAACACAAAACTAACCACTTTAAAGTGTAAAAGTCAATTGAATTTAGTACGTACACAATGAAGACAAATTTCTATTTTAAATTGCCTAGCTTGCTGATGGTTTAGAAAGAACTCAATGACCTGAGAGTTCAGAGTTCATGTTTTAGTTCCTGCTTGCCCAAACCAGCTGTGTGACTTTGGCTACGTTGTTGAACATCTCTAGAACTGAGATACCTCTCTGTGGAATGCTCAAGGATTTTTACTGTTTGCATCAAACCAAACTTCAGAAGTATTTAAAAGAATATACTTCAGAAGTATAAAAAAGAATGGCATTGTGCCATTCCCAGAGGCTAATTCAGTAGATTTGACATGTACGATTTTTAATAAGTCCAATTTAAGAACTAACAGACTTGATAATTTCTAAGAGTCTTTCATAACTTTGTATCTTGTGATCTTGAGAAGCATGATTTTGGAGTACAAAGCCAGAGTTACCAAAAAACAAAACAAAACAATGAAGCTTCTTTTTTTTTTTTAAAGATTTTTAATGCTTCATTTATTTCTAGGAGATAGAGAGAGAGACAGCGTGAGCAGGGGAGGGTCAGAGAGAGAGGGAGTCACAGACTGAAACAGGATCCAGGCTCTGAGCTGGCAGTCAGCACGGACCCCGATGCGGGGCTCGAACCCACGAACTGCAAGTTCATGACCTAAGCGAAAGTCGGACGCTTAACCGACTAAGCCACCCAGGCGCCCCCAATGAAGCTTCTTTTTAAAGACAGTTCAAATTGAGTAGAGTGGCATTAGGTTTAAGACTTGTGTGAAGTTATCTGACGTATTTTTTCAATGATTAAAATTATTTGTGAGGTTATATACAAAGTAAATGTCTTCAGTCAACCAAAGAACAAAGGGCTTATATTATTTGTGTTTATCAGATATCAATACTAATTCCTTTCTCAACAACTTCCTTCCTAAGATCCCTTATTGGATAACAATATTTCTTTGTATATTACTTTCTCCCAAAGCTCATTTCTGGTCTATGTGATAATGGTTTTTCTGTGCTCCTTCAATGCACTTTCCAGTCTATTTCATAACAGATGTCATAACATTTATATTTCCCCTTAGTCCATCTTCCCCATCAGGAATCACCCAGTGAAGATTGTTGTTCTCAGCTGCTCTTTTAAATACAATGCAATCGTTTTTATTTTTTTTTAATGCTGCACAATGGACCTAAGTATTCTTTGCTGATCATCAGATAATGACCTTTTCTGAGCTTATTAGAAGATGTCAATTCACAATATTTCAATGACAGGTATATTGTTTTATGATGAGTTGCAAAAGAATTAGGACCTTCCTCTCCCACCCTTAACTCACTCCCCCACCGCACACATAAAGCCCTAAAACCTTAACTGTCTTCTTCCTCCTTTGATGAGCTTATGATTGCTTTTAATATTTCATTGGGACAAAGGAGAGACAGAGGGGTGAGAGTTGTACTGAGGGGCTGTGGATCCTAAGATGCTTTGACTCATTCAACTCTGTATTCTCACCCAGCCTGCTCTATAGGATTTTCTGTTTCTGTTTGGTCACCCGGCTCAGCTAATCTCTTCTTACCATCACTGAGACCCTGAGATCAGCGCTGACAAATCCTGATCTCTCACAGAAGTCACCAAGTAATCACTCACTTTGCCCGTCAGATTTATCCCTCTCTATTAAAATCACCTGTTATGTTAACCATCCCCCTTCTATCCCAAACTCCATCTCAAGATGTGCTTTTGCTAAATAAAAGCAAATGTTTGTTTGTTTGTTTGTTTGTTTGTTTTAGAAGGAGTAGAAAAAATGTACACAACACATAGGAAATAGTCACAACTAAACCAAGTTCTTCTGGACAGCTTAAGAGTTTCCAATAGTAAAATAATCTCCAAAATTCAGGCCATCCATGGAAACAGACAGGTGGTAGCCCTATATTAATTTCTGTTACAGTAAATGTGATTAACTCATTGTTTATTTGATAACAGCTAATAATCACATAAAATATGGCAACAGTAACCAGAGATCAGAAATTCAAAGTCCATAATCAGTTACACATACAACATTCATGACATGAGTCAGGAAACGTTCAGGTCTAAGTATCAAAGATAAGCTAAAGACCGAAACTGATATCCACAACCAAAGCAAACCCACTCCCTAGGTAAACTCAACCCTCTCACTTGCCAATGTTTCTGAGGAAAAAAAATAGCTCTCAATTTAATAAAAAGCCTTTAGGAAATGAAATTGCTTACCAAACTAGGTTATCAGATAAGAATTTCTTGTCCTTGGTGAACAGAGATTGTTTGAACTGCCTCCAATCCTGTAATCAGCCGGATGCACAAGCTCTAATCCAAGACTGCATCCACCTTCTGAGGGAGGGTCGGGGAGGACATGCCATACAGAGTGCATGTGAAAAGTCTTCCAGGCTGAAAACCACCTGGTATTTTTAACAACCCAGAAGGTCAAGGTGGCTGGAGTGAAATGAGTAAATGAAGAGTAGCCAGTGCTAAATTTGGAAGGGTAGGTCAGATCTACATTCTTGTCCACCACTGATGAGATTTAAGGGTCCAACCCAATGGGAAATCACTCTAGTGGGTTTGTACTCTAGATGTGATGTATGGAATGAAGACAGAAGACAGAAATAGGAAAAACTAGAAGGCAAGTTGGCATGCTATGACTACCCAGAACTGGGCCAGCACCATCTTCATGTGTCACCAAAATACTCACCTCATGTATGAAAAACATACAGCCATGCCCTCAATCCTCAGTTGGGTAAATCATTCTCCCTATGATATAATCCCTTTTTGCCATTTATACTTCTTTCACTTGGCATAGTATTTTGTATGTATTTCTGCTACTAAATTAAATAAAATAATGTAAATGAGATACTTATCTTTGTGTTTGGCACACAATAATTGCAAATTTTAGTTCCTTCTCTTTCTACTGAGCTACAAATAGTCATTCTTCATTTTCTCTCCCTTCAGGGAAGATTGCTTTACCTAGAAATTACCAATAATGCCATAATCAAAAGAGTTTGCAGAGCATGGTTGATAGGGCAAAAGAGGAAGTTGGAGAATTAGGGTCAACAAAATTTGGGTGGCAGCTATGTATATTAAAAACCAGACAAGGAAGCAGGGCTTTAATGAATCAGATGAGAGTTTGCAAGAGTGTGAAGATAGAACGAAGGAAAGGAAGGTCCTTTGTAAATACCTGGGGCAGATTGACTGTACTGGTGAGAAAAAAGTTAAAGTGATCAGAATAAAGGTAAAAAGTTCCTGCATCTTTCTCACTTATACATCCCCACATCATAACTTAAGGCCAGGCACATAGAAGAGCTCAACAGTGCTACAGACAATTATAAGTAACTATGCTAGAGAGAGAGGGTGTGTGTGTGAGAGAGAAGCTGTTAAATTGAGGTGCATTTGGGGCGCCTGGGTGGCTTAGTCGGTTAAGCATCTGACTTTCACTTAGGTCATGATCTCGCGGTTCGTGGGTTCGAGCCCCTCGTCGGGCTCTGTGCTGACTGCCAGCTCAGAGCCTGGATCCTGTTTCAGTCTGTGACTCCCTCTCTCTCTGACCCTCCCCTGTTCACGCTGTCTCTTTCTCTCTCTCTCCTAGAAATTAAAAAAATAAAAATTAAAAAAAAATAAATTGAGGTGCATTCAAAACCTTTTTGAGGAGAGGGCTGCTGAGCCCACAGAAAATGGCTCTACCTAACCTTGTGTTGTATGAAGAATTAAACTGTGACCTGGTCTCTTAGATAACTCTCAAGTAAACAACATGAACACATGCAGAGAAGAGTGGCCATGGCTTCATTGTTGGAATGCAGATAGGAAGGACATCCAAGGAAGAAGAAAGCATAAATATGTTTTACTAACAAGATCATCATCTGATAATCGATTCAGAGTAAAGAACTATAAGAACAACAGAGGCCTCTTTCTCAAAAGTGCCAATAATATAATTCAGACCTAATGTGGTTTAAATTTTTTGAGCATTTCCCCCTATTTAAGGCTCCTTTCTGTCCTTGTCATGACCTTATACTTAAAGTTTTAACTATTGGCCTAAGCCTGGTGTTCACCTCCTCTTTCTGGCAAAGGTCACAGTCTAGCCATTCGAGCTCAAACTTAATAGCTCACTAAGTCATTTAATGAGTGCTTTGTTTTGTTTTTTCATTTCTTCCAACTCCTGAAAGGATGGAAGTCCATCCAGTACTCATTTATAGGATTACTAAAAAAAAAAAAATTACTTGAAGTTTCAATGCCTCTAAACAGCACAATTTATCAAATATTTGCCCAACTCCCTGTAAACCTCTGAGGGTTATCATAGAAAACTCGGGAAGCCAAATTCTAATAATGGAGAAAAATTGGAGATGAAGAACCTGCCTGCATCTGATTCACACTTTGGGGACCTGAGGTTTAAACTGAAGCCTATTCCCAAAGGAGGTGCCCAAAGAAGGGCAACTGTAGAAGGATTTGTAGGCCCAATGGACCCACACTCAGGTAAGGAGTGACAAGGTTCAGGTAGCAGTGACTATGGTAAATGGTAGGACAGTTTAGGGCTATGTGACTGTGAGACGGAGTATCACAGGAGGAAAGTATCACAGGAGTATCACAGGAGGAAAATTTTCTGGCTTTGGTTAGACGTGACCCTACTGTAGAGGGTGCTGGCAATTATGGAATTACCCTATGATTTGACGTTCTGTAACTCCTCATTATCATCCTGTAACTACCTTCTCTTCAACTTTATCTTCCCCCACACCCCATCATACAAATACACACATACACATACACAAACACACACCAAGATTTGCACAAGGCAACCAAAAACCTAGCACTGATGCTGACGGCAAGCTAAGACAAGATGATCAAAACAAAGTAGAAAAAAATGTCTTAGGAGCAAATAACACGATATGCTTCGATGAACTTGCCTTAGGTAGGCTTCTCTGAAATGTATATTTTCAGACAGATGCTTTTGTTCTCATTGTTCAGGAATAAACGGAAAAATAAGAATGGATAAAAATGTCTTACAAGGCGAAGACACAGCACTGGAAAATATGGGTGGACCAGTTGCATATCTTGCATAACCCCCAAACGTCACCAGAAACCATACTTGCTTTCCACATGACATAGTCTCCAATTCCCTGCATACTCACCAAACCAATACATAAATTAGATGCCAGAATCCTCAATATATACTAATTTTCTGATTAAATTCATGAGTAATAAATAATTTGAATATACATTTGGATTGGCTAGTTTTTCACCAGGATGGATAAAATTATTTATTTTCCTTTGGTGAGTTAAAGGCATACAGTTACTTAACAGCCTTACATGAATCTACTTCCATAAACATTCATTGTAAGTCTTATTTTAAAAGCTCTAGTGTTTTCCTTCCCCTAACCAAGCTATAAAATTTGGTTCTGTCTTGTTTAATGCATCCCCTCATCTCATTACCATATTCTGTTCATATAAACAATATAAACAAAAATTTAAAAAGAAGGGAGCATTACATTCATGGTTCAAACTTGTGTAAGTTTTTTATTTAAACACAGCCAATTAATAAGTATAAAATGAATATGCTATGCCTCTCTTATGTTTGCAAACATAATTCCTTTTATAACTTTGTGCAGTAGGTAAATAGTTTATGTGACAGCTTCTATCTTAAGTTTTAATTATTCGGCGTGAAGATAGGTAATCTAATAATTAACCACCTTCAACTCCTGAACAGGAAATACCAAGTGCTTTGTTCCATTAGTTGTGGTACATTCAGCAATCATTAACCACCTTAACCCTGTTCCATAAGGAGTGATAAAACTAGTATTCTTTTACAAACTATGACATAGACATTTTGCCTAAGATTGAGTGAATCATTTTTAGGATAAGCATTTAAAATATGAGTGTTTCCTCATCAGGGAAATACAAATCAAAACCACACTGAGATACCACCTCACGCCAGTCAGAGTGGCTAAAATGAGCAAATCAGAGACCTCTAGATGCTGGCGAGGATGTGGAGAAACGGGCACCCTCCTACACTATTGGTGGGAATGTAAACTGGTGCAGCCCCTCTGGAACCCTTGTGGAGGTTCCTCAGGAAACTCACAATAGAACTCCCCTATGACCCAGCAATAGCACTGCTAGGAATTTACCCAAGGGATACAGAAATGCTGATGCATCGGAGCACATGTACCCCAATGTTCATAGCAGCACTCTCCACAACAGCTAAAACATGGAAAGAGCCTAAGTGTCCATCAACAGATGAATGGATCAAGAAGATGTGGTTTATCTATATCATGGAATACTACATGGCAATGAGAAACAATGAAATCTGGCCATGTGTAGCAACATGGACGGACCTTGAGGATGTTATGCTGAGCGAAATAAGTCAGGCAGAGAAGGACAAATATCATATGTTTGCACGTATAGGAGGATTAGGAGGAACTTAGCTGAGGAACAAGGGGGAGAAGAAGGGCGGAAATGGTGGGGGAAAGGGAGAGAGGCAAACCATGAGAGACTCTTGAATGCTGACAAAAACTGAGGACTGATGGATGTGGGGGGGGAGGGGGGATGGGCATGGAGGAGGACACTTGTGGGGATGAGCACTGAGTGTTATGTGGAAACTAATTTGATAATAAACTATCTGTGAAAAATAAAAAAAAAACTTGTGGGGAAAAAAAATAAAATATGAGGAGTGTTTGAGATGTTAATCAAGCAAAGCTCTGGACCACAGTGCATAGAAACATTGATGAAATCTTAGTTGATGAACCAGCACACTTAATGATATATTCCATTCCTATTTAGTTGATTAACTAAAATCTGAGAAATTTGAGGTAAACAAAAACAAAAAGATAGGGACTATATTATATAAACTTTCAGATATCATTTCCTTTTTAATGGATATGGGAAAGGATTTAAAAAATGTTTAAAGATATACTTACTCAATCTTTTTATCTTAAGCAAAGCAGCAGGTGCCAGGGCCTAAATTCCTTTAAAAAATTAAACTAACAAAATTTTGGTTTCCCTCTTCATATTGAATAAATTCTCTTAAATCAGTCTTCTCTACTTCCCTCAACCTTTATTCCTTTATTGTCAGTATTTGGCTCTTCTTGTGACAAGTGATAAAACTGGGCTAAACTAACTCTAGGAATATCAGGAGCATTCGTTGGTCAACTCCGGCAATGGCACTTAACCAACACACCACTGACATATACAGACACTGGAACAGTTAAAGTCAGATTGTCCACCACAATAAGGAATTTCTCTCTCTTCCTCTCCCTCTCCCCAAGTTTATGAATGCTGGCTTATTTCTTCTATTTCCTCACTGTGCATAGCAGAAATCATAGATACCAACACTTCCCATGTTTAATATCTTACAAGTACCATTATACAGACTGATTTGTTCTACCCAAGACTAAGAGTTCCTGAGGTTCCCCTATGCCCATACCTTTGTAAATTAACTCCTCTCTGATTGTCCTATTTCAACTGTGCTATATGTTCCTATTGTGTGCTTGACTGATGTAAACATGCAATCAACAATCACCATACATTTCAGAAACAGCAATGCCATAAGAAAAGAAAAAAAATTCAAGAAAGTGAGTAACTTGACCACAGTTAAGAACAGTTAATAGAGCAACGAAAACAAGACTTTTAAATATATCCTTGGAGACATGCAAAAATACTCAATCGAAGTAAAGGGGACTGTTGCTTCCAGATATGATGAAGTAAGTAATACTAATCACTTCCTTCTGTCATAAATAATTATAAAACTGGACTAAATGTATAAGGCCACTACTTTTAGGAATTAGATAACAGGGAGAGCAATACTACAAACCTTGAGGGAAGAGAAAGCTCATGAGATGAACTTGTGATCACCTGAATGTTCAGCCTGGAGATGTTCCCTGATCTTGGCACAGTGAACTGGAAGAAAGTGGCCAATAGAAACAAGCCCTGTGAGAGGCCTAGCAAACCAAGATGTTAAAGGAACTATTGTAAATACATTCTAAACACTCAAAAGAAGGCCCTACAAAAACATTTTTTAAAATATGGTATTAATGAAAAAGCTGAAAATGATCCTTAGCAGAAAAATGGAAATGTGAAATAATAAAAGGACCAAAGGGAAATTCTAAAACTGGAAAGTAGGTGAAATAAAAAGGAAAATCGTTGGGAAGACTTTCAGCAGATTGGAAATCATGGAAGAAGAATTCATTAAATTTGATGATAGGTCAATAGATATTATCCAATCTGAAGAACAGCAAGAAGATTAAAGAAAACCGAAACGAGCAATAGTGACCCATTAGATGACCGGAAAGTGCTCTTCACGTGTGTGTAATTTGAGTCCTAGAAGTAGAAGACATTGTGAAAGTACCAAAGAAGTATTTGAAGAAATTATGGCCAATTTTTTTTCAATTTTGATGAAAAACATTGTCTTATAAACTCATGAGCTCAGCAAATGGCAAATAGGATAAATACAAAGAAACCATCTAAGTACATCAGGGTTGAACTTCTAAAAAGCAAATATAAAAATAAACAGAAAAATAGAGAAAAGAGACACATTACATGCAGGGAGAAAACAATGACACAAATTATAGCCAATTACTCATGAGAAATAATGAAACCCAGAAGATAACAGAAGAACATTTTTAAAGTGCTAAAAAAAAAAAGGTCAACCCAAAATTCCGTATCCAGTGAAAATATGTTTCAGAAACAAGAATGATAAAATTCATTACTAGTGGGACTTCACTACAAACATGTTAAAGGATGTTGCTTGGAGTGAAGGAAAATAATGGCAAGTGGAAACTCAGGTCTATTGGAAGGAATACAGACCACTGGAAATGGGATATAGGGGAAAATATAAATTACCACCCTTTTTGTCATTAATTCCTTAAAAGAAAACTGCTTCTAAGGCAAAAATAATATTTGTAAGGTAGTGTTTAAAACATTTGTTGAAAGAAACAATGTGAAAATAATACTATAAAAAAGAGAGGTGGTTAATGAAATTGTACTCATAAGTTTATGACATTTATCAAGTAGAAAATGGGAAGCAGGAAATGTCAGACATGAGGTAAAAACGGGGAAGTCATGCAATATTAACTCTACATAGACCTTGGTAAGTTAAACTGCATACGGTTAGGCCTAGAGCAAGATAAAAAACAGGGCTAAAGATGTATAGTTAAAAAAAAATAGGACTACATACAATAATACTTAATACTAAAAAATATTGAAATAATCTCAAAGAAAGCAGGAAAGGAATAAAGGAAGGGGGGGAAAGCAAAAGGAACAAATGCAGAAGAAATGGTAAAATGGTAGACATAAGCCCAATATTAATATATTACTATATTAATAGTAAATTGGCTAAACACTCCAATTAAGAGGTGGAGGGGGGCACCTGGATGGCTCAGTTGGTTGAGCATCCAATGCTCGGTTTCTGTTCCGGTCATGATCTCATGGTTCATGGGTTCAAGCCCCCCACATATAGAGCCCTCTATCAATGCAGAGCCTTCTTGTGATTTTTTTCTCTCTCCCTTTCTCTCTCTCTCTCTCTCTCTCTCTGTCTCTCTCTCTCTCTCATTCTCTCTCATAAGTAAATAAATAAACATTAAATAAAAAAGAGGTGGAGGTGCCAGTATGGATAAAGAGCAAGACCCACCTGAACAATGGATCCAAATGATGCACTTTATATAAAAAGACATATAGACTCGAAGTTAGAGGATGAAAATACTAAGCCTAAGAAAGCTGAAATGGCCTTATTAATAATGGTCAACAAGCATTACAAGAAAGAAAGAAGTATATTTGATAGTGATAAAAGAGATAATTTATAAGGAAGACAGAAGTCCTAAATATATATGGCAAAATATCTAGCAAAAGAATTTCAAAGTCAAAATCCACAACATTGTTGGAAATTTTCATACAATCTCTTGGTAATAGATATAAAAAGTAAAGAAAAAAGTTAAATAATGAATTACTTAATCTAAATAAGGTTATCTCCCAACCTGTCCTAATTGACATTTATAGACCGCTACACCTAGTATCTCAAGAGTACATAGTGCTCATGGAACATCCAGCAAGATGGTCTGTATGCTGGGCAGTAAAATGAGTCTCAGTAGATTTCAAAATATATAACTTGTAGAGTGTGTTCTTTGACCATTATAATGAGATACTTAAATCACTGAAATATATAGAAAACTAGAAATCTACCCACAATTTATCTGGATCTTAATTAGTATGCTTCTAAATAACATTTATATAAAAGCAGAAACAAGGGAAATTAAGGACAAATTTAAGTTGAAGGATAATAAAAACATAACATGTCAACTGAAGAAGCATTTAGAAGGAATTTGTAGTTAAAAATTCCTCTATTAGAAAAGAAAGCTTTAAAATAATCTCATAATCACACTAAAAAGCTAGGAAGAAAGCACACTGAAACAAATTAAAAAAGAGGAATGATGTAAATATAAGAACAGAATTAAAATAAATAGAAAACAAATAAAAAAAGAATATGTAATAAGTAAAAAGTTGTCTTTTAGCAAATATTAATAAAACTGATAAACATTTTACAAGATTAGTTATGAAAAAACTCAAAAGTATCAATATAAAGAATAAAAATAGGGATATCACTTTAAGTTTTATAGGTATTAAATAGCTGAGTGAATATGATGAATAATTTTATGACAATAGACTAAAAGTATTTGAATACATAATTTACCAAAATTGAAACAAGAAAAAATAGAGAATCTGAAAAACCCTAGTATTTTTAAAATTTTTTACACATGGAATTTGTAATAAAATAAATCTTCCCTCAAATAAAACTTTAAACCAAGTTGGTTTCACCGATAAATTTTATCAGACACTTAAGGGGAAAAAAATACCAATTGCTCCAAATTTTTGTTTAAAAGCAAGACAGAGAAAAAAAATATCCTAAGATTGGGAAGTCAGCATAATCTTGATACCAAAGCCAGAGAGATATTACAAGAAAAGAAAGCTACTCCCAATATTTTTCATGACATAGACACAAAATCTTCAAAAATATTAGAAAAGCAAATTTAGGGGTGCCTGGGTGGCTCAGTTGGTTAAGCGTCCGACTTTAGCTCAGATCATGATCTCATGGTTCATAGGTTTGATTCCTGCATCGGACTCTGTGCTGACAGCTCAGAGCCTGGAGCCTACTTCGTATTCTGTGCCTCCCTCTCTCTCTGACCCTCTCCTGCTCACGCTGCTTCTGTCTATCTCTCTCTCAGAAATAAATAAAACATTTAAAAAAAAGAAAATTAAACTTAGCAATACATGTAAATGATTAATATTTTTCAAGATTTTGTGTGTATGTCATGAAGGATATTGGGAGTACTTTTCTACTAGTTTTTGTAAGGGCACATGTACCCCAATGTTCATAGCAAGTGCTTTCAACAATAACTAGATTGTGGAAAGAGCCCAAGTGTCCATCAACTGATGAATGGATAAAGATGATGTGGTTTCTATTACAATGGAATACTACTTGGCAATGAGAAGAATGAAATTTTGCCATTTGTAACAATGTGGATGTAACTGAAGGGTATTATGCTAAGTGAAATAAGTCAATCAGAGAAAGACAAATATCATGTTTTCACTCATATGTGGAATTTGAGAAACATAACAGAAGACTATGAGGGAAGGAAAGGGGAAAAAATAGTTTCAAACAGAGAGGGAGGCAAACCATAGGAGACTCTTAAATACAGAGAACAAACTGAGGGTTGATGGAGGGGCACAGGAGAGGGGAAAACAGGTAATGGGCATTGAGGGAGGCGCTTGTTGGGATGAGCACTGGGTGTTGTATGTAAGTAATAAATCATGGGAATACTCTCAAAGCCAAGAGCATACTGTATACACTGTATGTTAGTTAACTTGACAATAAATTATAATTTTAAAATAATAATAAAATCAAAAATATAAATCATCAAAAATGTGAAATACTTGGGATCAGTTTAATGAAAGATACTTAAAACCTCTACAGTGATAACTCCAAAACATTGCTTAGTGAAAGTAAAGAAGCTCTGAATAAGGTAAAAGAAATACATTCATGAATTAGTCAACTCAATATTGTTTGAATGTCCTTTCTCTCTAATTGATCTATAGATTCAGCACAATCCCTAATACAATCTGAACATCCTTTTTTTTTTTTTTTTTTTTGCAGACTCTGACAAAGTTGCTTCTAAACTTTAAAGAGAAGTGCAGAGGTCTAGAATAGGTAAGAAAAATTTTAAAAAGAACAGTGAGATGACTTATTGGATTTCCTTTAAAGCTACAGAAATCAAGACTGGAATTAGCATAAAGGTAAGCATATAGATCAATAGACGAGAGGACAAAGTCCCAAAATAGACCTACACATATAAATTAATTGATTCCAACAAAATTGCCAACCTGATTTAATAAAATTAAGTTATTCTTTTTGGGGGAAAGGACATTCATCATTTTCCAAGCAGCAGCAGCTGGAGACGGCAGGTAGAAACACTTCTCACAGACCCACAGATTCTGCCCTGAGGACCAACATGACTGCCAAGAGGTCACAGATAATTGGTCAAAGCTCAGGTTAGTTCTGCACTTCCCCAGCTTCCTGTACTTGATTTAAAGCGCTGAGTTGCTTTATACCTGTGTTCAACTTAAAGTAGCATATTAAGGCTTTTTTCTAAAAGATAATCAGCAGCTACATTTCAGTTATCTTTTTTTTTTAAAGTACATAAGTGGAATGAGCATCATAAAAGAAGAGGCATTTTTTAAAATCATACGGACTTAGGTTTCACTAGTCAGCTTCCTTGTTTGATGATAGAACTTCTTGGCAGAAAAAAAAAAGTTTCCATTAATTAGATCTAACCTGCTTCAATTATGAATGAAGGACTCTTAACATAAAATTGATTTTTGTTTTACACAATAAATAAGTACAAATAGAACATATTCTTTTGTAAAATAGATTATCTCTAATCTAAACTGTTTTTAATTGCAAAAGCTCTTTTTGGTGGATTCATTTCTTAGTGAGATTTCGCTTGACTTAAGAAAAAAACTGTATAAATGCCTCATTTGTTCCTGCTTATTTGAATAACAGCCAAAGTAATATTATCTCAGGGATCTTTTTTTAAAAAAATGTGGTTTATGTAGTAATAAGTTATTGATGTTGACGCTAACATTTCTAGTCATTATTACTACAAAGCTAAATATCACCAAAATTCATTTATTCCCATTTGACACAGGATATGCTCCAGGTTTGGAGGCCTTACATCGAACAAATTACATATTTCCTTTATTTCCTGACAAAGTCCATGCAATTTAATTTTCATTGCATCACTTTTTGATGGTCTGTCAATTTTTTAAATGTCTTTCTTCTCAAAGAACTGAAATACAAAAATGGGACAGAGAAGGAAAAGTCATGTTATCACTGGCTGCTTTTTAAATACAGGGGCTCTTATTGGTGGCAGATGGATTTTTGTTCTGAAGAGCTTCATCTTCCTCTCCTGTCTCCTGCCAGCAGAAAATTAAGCATTGGTAATTAAATATTTCAGTGAATTTGGATTGTGAAAAAGACCAATTTGGACTTTGGACCATTTAGCATTTACTGTCCATGAGAGATAAAGGTGGATACTTTAGTCTAAACTATGTTAGCTGTCTACAAAACAATTTCAAAGGATGACTGTAAAATCCTCCAATACAACTTATACCCTTTCAATTAGGCAGGTGTTCCCTCTCTATTTATACAATTTCACCAAATATGTAAGAAAAAGCCTTGAACATTTTCATTTTTATCTAAAAAATTGTTTTAATGTTTTATTTATTTCTGAGAGAGAGGCAGCATGAGCAGAGGAGGGTCAGAGAGAGAGGGAGACACAGAATCTGAAGCAGGCTCCAGGCTCTGAGCTAGCTGTCAGCACAGGGCCCGATGCAGGGATCAAACCACTAACCATGAGATAATGACCTGAGCTGAAGTCGGACGCTTAACAGACTGAGCCACCCAGGTGCCCCAAACATTTTCATTTTTATTCTCTACTTTGAGTGATTTAATTTTATAATGGTCAAATTTGAGTCAATATTGACTGTTCCCATTATTTTACTTTTTCATTATAAACAGAAAAACATGGAGTAGGGAGAAAAAAAAGTATAATATATAGTCTATTGTATATAAAATTATTTATATATTGTTGAAATCAATACATCTTTGAATTGTGTCTCCTGATTTCCTCCAATTTTACCACCATCACATAAAGGGGATGAGTCATCACTGATACAATTATTCAAACACTAAAAGTGGCAGTAATGATCTTCAGAGAAAAAGACTCAATTCTTAGAGTCCCTGAATTCTAAGTTTCAAAGAAAACCAACATTCATTGGCATATTAATGAAGATATCACACAGTAGTTTTTACTTCCTATAACTGGATTATACTGGCCGTTACTTCAGAAGAATTTCCTAACTAGAGGGAACATACTGCAAGAGCACATCAGTGGGAATCATGCATGTATTTCAGAAGAAAATTCTGCCCCAGAGCATACTTTTTTAAATGACAAATTACCAGAATCTGAAATCCATCCGTTGCCATGATGATAAAAACCACCACACTGAGTGCTAAAGGGTTGTTCAGTGCTGTTGAGCCAATCTTTTCAGTTGCCAATCTTTATAAATGTCTTCTCCCTTCTAAACTGCCCCTGGTTCTGCTGGCTAGTAAAGCTGGAATTGTATATGGTTTGTGACTGCAGGGGGCTTGCTGGGTGTATGAGAAAGCCCTCTCCATCCCTACTCTTCTCCATTTGAGAGAGTTCCTTACTACTAGACTGAATATAACATTACCGAGTCATAGGTTGCTTATAGTAAAGCTCAGTCTTTTTCCCCCCCAGTATTTAATCACCAAAGTAGCTTAATCAGCAACCAATATAATATGTGGATGTTATATCTTTTAGAGCACAATTGAATGCTTTGGTAATCCATGGATCTTTATGCCGCAAATGTTTTATAAATAGCGCCACCTAGAGACTTAACCAAACTCATCATGTCCTGGCAGAAAAATTCCTTCAGGGCTGCTAATCGGGCCCAGTATTTGGGAATGTGCTTTCCTTAATCGAACCTTTTTTACAATGTGGAATTCCTCCCCTATGGAGAGGCATCTCCTTTCTTATAGGTTAAGAATGAGAAAGTAGCTTTGCCAGAGTGGGATACACAATTGCTTTGTACCAGGAGTTAGTATTTGTATGTCAGCTGCTTACTGAAGCTGTCTGAGAAAGCTATCTATCCAACACCAGGTAACCTCACGGCTACAGGAGGCTGACAGAGTACAGAAACCACTCAGCCTGTGGGAAGCTGAATTTAGATGCACGCTTCCACTAGAAGAAGGGAAAGAAGCCTCCTGGTGTCCCTGATGCCTTACACTCCACATAACCCACACTGAATTCTTGGAGACTCGTTTCCGATATTTCTACTCACCGCACCATAGATTCTGTTCAGAGGAACAGTCCTAAACATTGTATCATGTGGTTTTGAAATACCTCAGCAAAACTCAGGTTAATTTCTTTTCAAGACTTGGCTCCAAGAATTACTCAAGAGGAAGCCTTCAATGATAAAAGTAACATTCTGGTTATCCCAAAAACAAAAACAGGAAAATCCTGAACTACCAGTGTCTTACCATCAAAGTAATACTGACTTACTACCATCAGTAGACAGTCATAAAACACAGAAGAAAAATTCCTTGAAAGATAGCTTTATCCCCAAAATACATTTAGTGAATTCTATCCCATTAGATTCTTTCAGAAGGTTGACTACTTTAGAGAAACATGTGCTCAGTTGGTTTTTATTTGGTTGTGCTTTTGATCCAAGGGACAGAATACTGTTAGCAAATTCTCTGCCAGCACCAGTGACTTAGTCATCTTTCGTGTTATTATGGTCACCTATTTCTATACTAGTACATGGGTGCCTCTTTATCCATGGCAACTTGCTTGAAACAAAGATGAATTATTTTAGATATGCAAGAATTCCAAGTGGGCATACTGCATGCCATTTACTGACACCAGACTGGTTGGAAGATTGCTGGTGTAAATATTTTTATGTTTCTGAACACTCATGAGTCTTTTTTTTTTTAATGTTTTATTTATTTCTAGGAGAGAGAGAGACAGCGTGAGCAGGGGATGGTCAGAGATAGAGGGAGTCACAGACTGAAACAGGCTCCAGGCTCTGAGCTGGCAGTCAGCACAGAGCCCGACGTGGGGCTCGAACCCACGAACCATGAGATCATGACCTAAGCGAAAGTCGGACACTTAACCGACTAAGCCACTCAGACGCCCCACTCATGAATCTTATTTTATAGGAATTGTATTTCCTCTATGACTCCAAGGGAAACTTGAGTCTTACAGGTATTTCCTTCTACATGAAAGTAATCATTCTAGAAAGGAAATAATTACCACTTAGTGAATATGTTTTATAAATTTGAAATTGAATTGATAATGTTTCCTAAAATAAAGCATATCAGGCATTTGGGTGGCTCAGTCAGTTAGGTGCCCGACTCTTGATTTCAGCTCAGGTCAAGGTTCATGGTTGTGAGAATGACTGCTGAAAGCACAGAGCCTGCTTAAGATTTTTCTCTCTCTATCCCTCTCTGCCCCTCCCCTGCTCGTGCTCTCGTGTGCTGCCTCTCTCAAAATAAATAAAAAGTCAAACATTTAAATAAGAATAAAATAAAGCATATCATGTCATAAAGATGACAAATCACCTCTTTCAAAATGGACGTATCTGATTTTGAAGTAGCGTTTACAAGATCTTTGTAACAGGTAAGACTGAAAAAGAGTGCCATCAAATTAGCAGAAATTATGACTGATAGTCACATTACAAATTATAAATACATTACAAATACATACTATGTATTTCTGCTTGAACTGTTCTGCACCTAAACCAGCGTGTTTCTGTGTCAATTTACTGCAGCATGAGGCAGTGCTAAGTTGATGCGACTGTATGTTAATGTTCACAGATTTACTGAGGCATCATATTACTAGAGTGATTAGGTTTGGTATACATAACACCATGGTGTCAGTGATGTTGATGCTGGCTCAGAAGCCATTCAAATTAGCATTGCTCATGGCATTTTTTATATACTAAGATGTTGCTCATAATAGCAATATTCCAGAAAATACTTCTACTGTAGCTGTCACACAACACCCTCAACTGTCAGGGGAAAAGATTAAGCAGTTTAAAGGCAGAGTTTGGAAAACAAAGGATGAAGTATTAGGAATTATGCAATCACTTATAAATGACCATTCCAAAATTCTTGTGTTTATATCTTTATTGCACTTTTCAGCTGTATTTACATTATGAAGACATAACTCTCATGTATGCTGTTGGGTTTTATAGAGGCTTCTTTCAGATATTTACATTAGGAATTCAGTTTTGAAATAAAAGTCATTCCCAAATTAGGCTGATGCTGTTTATTAAAATGAAATTAATGCCCATGCCCCCAAATGGCTCTGATGCTAATTAACCAAAATCAAGTACTAGAATATTGCAATTTTTAAAAACCAAGATGACACTTCATTTTTAAAAGGAGACAATCACCTAGGATGGATCAAATTTTAATTCATTTACTTAGTCTGCCACCATTTCAAGAGTTTCGTCAAACATTTCTGATTTCCCAGTAAAAGTAGAGCAGTAGCACATTAGAGGATACCTCTTTAGAATGATATTTCTTTGCTGAAACATGTCCTCAGTTGAGGTTATTTACATAAGCCCTTCACTTCCAAATGCTCCTTGCATTTTATAGTATATTCTACTTTTAGTAATCACAGTGGAAAATAGCATTCTCATTTTTCAACTGAGTAATTGAAAAAAAAAGGATAAGTCTCTTATCTAAGGTCACTCAAATGAGAAAGAGCAGAAATACCTACACAGAATTTATGGCCAAAACACCTGCAATTTCTTAGTTAACTGGATGACTCCTCTGAATTCTTTTGTTAGCTGTGTCTGAACAAGATCCCACTATTACATAGCATGTCGAGTTTATGGGAAACCTTTACATATATTATTACACATAATACCCACAATCCTTGGAAGGTGGGTATTTTCATCCCATTTTGCTCATCAGGAAAATGGAAATTTAAAAAAACATACAATGACTTTCCAAGGTAACAATTGGGATAGAAGGTCATTTGCAGTTTCAAAACCAGCCTTCTTTCTTCTTCACCGTCATTCCAGTTGACTTTTCCTGAGTCCTTGTAGTCTTTGCCAGTAAAAGCATATTCTATCCTTCAAGATCTATCTCTGTATCACCTGCTACACAAAGTCCCTAATGTCCCAACGTTCCTATAAGGAATGTGTGAATATCTTGCAGGTAATTTATAATATGTGGTTCATTTCTTTCTCTTGAACAAAGTAGTCAAGGGAAAAGACCAGTGAGCCTGCACATAACACTTGTTCAAAGAGTACTAATTGAACAAATGGATGAACTAATGAATGGAATCATTAACTAAGAGAAATAATATTTTTTTAAATGTTTACCTAACAACTGTCATGGGGTAATAGTTGACAGTATGCTTAAAATATTATCTGGCCTCCCCTCCTGGAAAGGAGAATCTGTGGATCTACCCTAGCCTGAATATAGAAAAGGCAGGGTTAATGTTTAGCATTGGCAAAGAGCAAGGTGGAAACTGAGTTTTAATTCCAGGTGAAGTTTCTCCAGGAAGATGGAAAGTTTTGAAAATTCAAGTCTATGGGAGCAGGCAGGGGTGAACGCTGGATCTTACAAAACTGTATATATTTTAGTCATAACAGAACTTGTTAAGGAAGCTTTTTTAATGAATCAAGAGATGTTCCTCCTGCTTTAATTTATCCTCACAGGTTCTGAGAGCATGTATAATACATCTAAATCACCTTCAGTGTTTGCAATCTCATGGAGAATGACAGAAAAGGCATTATTTGCTTATTACCTTATGAGACTCTAAGCCGGGACTGTGTCTTGATTATCTTTAAACCACCAGTACAAAACAAAGTCTACACTTTCCCTTACACTTAAGGGATACTTAATAACTTTAAAAATAAAATCCCAGATTACTGTAGAGGGAAAGGGGTCCTCTGTGATTGGCCAACTTGTTCTCCTCCCAAAATGCTTTGCAGGATGAGATCAACTAGATAACCTTCCCATGGTACAGCATCTGGTCCTTAGTCTTGAAGAAGGTGATGCCCTGTTTGTAAGCACACATAGAATGGTCTCTCTCTCAGATGCAGACTCACATTAACTTAACTCACAAAACTTAGAAATAAAACTAGAATGACAACAGATTTATCTTAGTATAAAATCTACTTGATTTAGTTTCTCAGTTCTAGCTGACACATTATCTCCCTAAAGACAATATATGAAAAGTCCAATCATAACCCAGTTTCCTAAATGAGAATACAGTTTAAAACTTGAACAATCATATAAAGCCAACATCTTGACAAAGGGGCAGGGATGCTCGTGACAAAAGAGAAGGGATAGTCAAATTCATTGACCAGAGGTCTTTGTCCACTCACCAAACTATGCTAGCATTTACCCATTTACCTCCCTAATTCTCCATTTTCTTTCTTCTGGAGGCTGATAGTTGCTCTCCTTTAATGGATTCATTCATATTTGTAATGTGTTTATATGTGTGTGTATGTGTGTGTGTGTGTGTGTGTTAATATATACCCTGAGTTACCATCAAATCTTACAGGTCTGAGAGCTAGTCTGCCTCTACGACAGCTTTGTGCATTACTCAGCTGTGTTGACATTAAAATTTTAATCTTAGAGCAGAGAAGGCAATCAGATTTTTTCATTTCAAAGTTCCTAGAATTTAAGAAACACAGCAGATGAATATAGGGGAAGGGAGGAAAAAGTAAGATAAAAACTGAGAGAGAAGCAAACCATGAGACTCTTAAATACAAAAAATAAACTGAAGATTGCTGGAGGGGCGGTGGGTGGGGGGATGGTCTAAGTGGGTGATGGGCATTAAGGAGGGCCCTTGTTGAGATGAGCAGTGAATGTCATATGTAAGTGATGAATCACTGGGTTCTACTCCTGAAACCAATATTACACTGTATGTTAACTAACTTGAATTTAAATAAATACATTTTTTAAGTTCCTAGAGGAAGACCCACTATATCATGAAGTCCCAACAGAAATTGGATAAAAGAAAATTAATAACAATAACAAAAAATGCTTCCCCAGTGGAATTTACTGAGTAGAGAGTTAGGCTCTCCCAACATCAAGAGAAGCATAATTGCTGTTGAGCCTTGCCTAAATCCTTGGTACTCTCCTGGCCACTCAGATGAAGCCAATTGACTCCACCTGTAGTGTAGATCTCACCCAGGTCTGTAATTAGAGGAAAAGGAGATCTAAGTTCTTGCCCCACATTCTGGGTTTCTGCAACCCTTGTTGTTCAGCTCTCTCTGAACTCTCAACGAGATTATAACAACTGGGCATCTCACATTGCCTACAGACCATGCTCTATCATGTACTTCAGTATTAGATACCCTCTGAGACAAGCAACACAGGCAGACTGACATGACCCTATTGGGAGGGACCTGGGAGAATAAATACTTTGACCTAAATTTCCTCCCTTCTTCTCTCTAGTCTCCCTTTCATCTCCTTCTGTCAGCCTCTTAAAGAGCAAGGTGGAGAAGAATCCAAGAGAATAGGGGATATCTAAAGTAGTAGATAAAAATGCAATCAAGCAGTGGAACTTTGGTCAAGTTCCTTTTCTACCCTTAGTTTCTTATTTTTAGAATAAGAATAATGATAGCTACAGAATTACAGTAATAAGTAAGTCAGTTCATGGAAGAGTGGTTAGCAAAGCACCTGGTATGTAGTAAGAGCTTTAAATATGCCAGCTATCATTGTCGTAGGTTTTATTACTACATTAACCACTACCCTAATCCTCTCTTCAGCCTCCATCCACTTTGAACATTCCTGCCAGCTAAGCCCCGTTATCCTGAGGCTGAATTCCTGTTCTGAACTGTGGCTTGTATGCAATCCCTTCTTACCTATGATTCAAGTGATCAGTGGCAACTCCTTACCTTCCTGCCTTCCAGATTCTCCATAATTGGGGTCTACCTGACCATTATCACATCTTCGACTTTTATGTTGAGAACTGCTTTACTGAGTGAACTACCCACTAATAAACCCTGCTGTATATTAGTCTTCTTACCGTAAGATTAAGAATAGAGGTAGTCCCTAGGTCTGGGACTTTCTAACCTCATGTCTTTGTTCTTAACTGGCTAGATTGGTATCATCATATTCAAGATATGACAAGGACAAGAGTTTTATATTTAAATGCCTGGTGTTATTTAGAACCATATGCATAACTGTAACATTTAAGAGTGACATTTAGAAAATGAAAGGATGCACCATTAGGAACTATGAGTCTGTATATAAATGAATACAAATGCAAGCAAAAAATGCCTTGGTCATTCCCTATTTCCTTCCTGAGTCTATGGCTTATGGGTGAAGGCTTCATTGGCCACAGAAACCATTTTGGAAGGATCATTACCAATTGCATAAAAGTTTGACAGTCAAAACATATTAGATGATTGTTGGCCATAACTGAAAATATGAGCATAAGTGGAGCAAAACTGAGACTGAGGTATTGCTCCAAGACTCAATACCAACCATATACTTGAATCCAGTAATTTACTGTTGCCAACTTAGTATGGCTCTGTGAAGCACTTTAAACTCTATTGCTGGCTGGCTTGGTCATTTGATGGGTGAGAGGTTTCTGTTTTCTTTTCCAACAGGTTTATATGTTTTTCTTTCCTTGGCAACAAGATTCCATTATTGCTTTTCTACCCCTTAAGCCCTGTTTTCCTGTACCCAACTTGAGATGTTAGGAAGTGATATGGAAAAGGATTTTATCTTCTCTCTAGGAATGTGCCCCCAGAATGAAGCAGAAAGTTTGGCTTTGTTTTCTCAAGGACCAAGAATCTAATAAAAAGCTGAGCTGCCATAGGGATGAGGAAAGGTGAACCTGAGAGAGTAAGACATCTATCACTTATGCTGGGCACCTGGAAAGTGTCTAAATGAACACAGTTTATATCCCAGGATTTCTTAAATCAATTAAATTTTATTTAATTTCTTGTTCTCTAAATCACTGACTTAGTATGACATGTTCCCCATGGAAGGTAAAATTACAAGCTTGTAACTAGGGGTATATAAATAACAATGTCATAATAAAAGATAATCAGAAGATGTGAAATCCTCACCCAATGTTGCTGATTCCTGGCCTAAGGCCTTGCATGTATCTTTGTAAAACTTCAAACGTGGCCTGTGATGTAAACCAGAATCAAAGAATAATTATTCAGTGTATTGATGCAGTGATTAACAATATGATCACATCCTTTGAAAAATGAAAAATGGCATTATAATTTAAAGTTTCTTTAGTGTTATATAAACAACATGAGGAATTAAATGAATTTGAATATTCAAATCTGGAGGAAAATAGCTATCTCAACCATTGTCAGTAACTCAAATAAATTCTGTGGTTTTCTTTGGTCTGTTGATTGGGAGTTTTAAGTGATGGAGTAATCACTTGAAACTGGTAGGCTTCCCTTAGATGCATGCAGAAGTGCTGCTCACAGTGGTCTGGCTGCAACACAGAATCTAAGGGGAAATGTTTTCCTAGACCACTGAACTTGTCCTTTATAATGTGATGCAGCACCTAGAAAATAATTAGCTGCAATATCTTGGACTATTCACTTAGACTTACCCTTCAACTGTAAAATAAGAGATTGGTGAAGATGATCTTTTATTCCGTATTACATTAGGGGATTCTAAGGTACTTTCTGACATTCCCTAGAGTGGCAGGACTGCCAAATGGGCTGAAGCTTATTCTCAATCTCATGCAAACACAGCTCTAATTTTAACAGATGATGTTTTTGGTGGACAATTTGGTGACAATTTCTTTAATACGTAAGTTTCTTGGGGCGCCTGGGTGGCTCAGTCGGTTGAGCTTACATTTGCATTTATAGTAAGGAGTTTTAATAAAAGAATAAGAGATGAAGGAGTCTAAAACTAAAAGCTTAAAGTTTATATAAGTATCCATAAGTTGCATTTATCCCTGATATCCCTACTCATCATTTGCAGAGATATTCAAAATTGAGGTGTAATGAAATTATTTTGTAAATAGAGTTGGGTTAATGTTATTATTGCTTTCATGAATCCCTGGTATCAGCAGTATGGCTTATCATTCTTTACCAGAGAATGTCAAAAGAATTGTATAAATTAGACCACAGAATGCTTACTCTGTCTGTGAGTTGTTGAAGTATTTATCAGCGTGCTAATTAGAGTCCTGTTTATGAGGCTGGAAATGCTCAGGGCCAATTTCTCACGTAGCTCCTGTTGGTAGGCATAGTTTCCAGAAAAGCATGGTTACATCTGGTGTGTACCTTGCAGCTCAGCATTGATATTTTATTCATTTTATGGCTAGCAGCAGTTTAGAAGGCAATATCTTTCTGAAACAGTGGATTCAATACAAATAGCAATGTAGCTATGATATGGTTGCTCTGTTCTATGAAGTGGAAAACTTTAAAAGGAAAACCTGTGTGATTTGAATATCCTTGTAAACCGTGTTTAATGCACCTTTAAATGAAAGGAGAGGAGTTGATCACAGAAACAAAAGCACTCAATACATCCCTCACACTGATCTGATGCAAAGTAAAACCCATGGGATGTCAGGAGAATGAAAAGCATTATTGTAGGGCCATTTCAGGAACCAAGGAGCCCACAACAACATTTTGACACATGGGGAAAAAGGCGATGCTTTCTCCAGTCTGATTTAGTTTATTCAGGCAATGGGCCAACAGCAAACTTATTTGTTTTGCCCAACATAATTGCTAATTTGAAGTTGAGTATATTTTCTTTTTAACTTTAGTCTATCTAGTCTTATGTTTAAATTGGCATTCAAAACAGCCGGGATTAAGATCATTCATTCCTCACAGTGGAAGATGATTAGTTTTCATTGACCTGTGGTCTGGGTAATATGCAACTGTACCTGCTGACCAATTTCATTAATTTATTTAGAAAGATGGATGGCTCTGGTTGGACTTGAAAATCTGTAAAGGGACAATGCTATTTATCCAGTTAATTACTCCATCAAAGTTATGGCAAAACTTATAACAGTACCTTGCCCACAGCCATCAATACTGTGGCCCCCAAATAACCCCTCCCATTACATTTACACACAGTTCACAGTAGTGTCCTGTGATTTACATGAGGAATGAAAGAAGCTTTGAGAAGCCTGAAGTCATCCTTGCAAGGTTACCTGATTAATAGACATGGTAAACATTGATAATCTTGCACCTTGCTGGTGGTGAAGGCCAAGAAAGTATTTTCTAACTCTGCCTTTCAATCTTCAACATCTCACCCAGAAAGGCAATTTAGGGCTAAAGAGAACCATAAAATATTGGGACAGGGTAGGATGCAGAAAATGCAGAGAATGCCATTTGATAAAATGTCATTTTTTTCTGTGATGAATTTTCACCTTACTCTGAACACCAGGCTGACCAGGTCAGGTTAATACAAGTTGTCATCAAATGGCAAACAAATTCAGGGAGTTGTGGATGTGCTTTGTGTTGCAGCTGTATGACAGTGGGGTTTTTCATAGGTCTTAGTAAAACACTTCAGAACAAAGACATGAGTCTACAGATGACACTTTTGGTAGTTTCTCCCTCTGTCTTTTATCTATGACCTTCACCTAACATTTTTATCCTAGTGAATTCTGGCTAAAATAAATATCAAGAGAATATACAGCCTAAGAGTAGTACATGAAAAAAAAAAAAAGAAGAAGAAGAAGAGAACATCAAAGCCAACCTCTATCCCCTCTTGAGTTTGGGATTTTTTAAAGCCAGCCACTGCTATATCTTTGGACCCTCTATTCACTTACTACAGCTTAGTATTAACAAAGACACATGTAAATAAAGACTTAATATCTCTTCTTCTGATTTAGCACCTTCCTTGTGATGGATGTCCCCCTGGGAATTATAGAATTGAGGGGGAAATTGTGACTTTCCAGACTTCTCAGACTCTTGTAAATGGCAAACTAAGATAGAAAAAAAGGTGAATATGGATATAGTGTAGAAAATGGAGAGAAGTTAAGGAGAGATTAATTCGTACCTGGGAGATAGAAAAAAGCAAAATTTTACATAGGGATTTGGAGGATAGAAATTTGAACACTTGAAAGAGAAATAGACAATTTGGTACAAAGAGGAAAACATACAAAAAAAATGTTCAATCAGTATTTACCCAATTAAAGAGTTGACTACCATTTTAGTAGTGAAAGTAGGCAAAGTTAGAACAAATTTAGAGGAGGGCATCTTTCTGAAGTGCCAAAGAACACAGTACTGGTGTGATGTGAGGGGAAATATTGGATGATAAAGCTGTAAAGAGAGACAATGGCCCACTTCGATAGAGTGCTGTCCGTCATTCTGAGGGGCCATGGAAAGTATTTGAGGAAGGAAGTAATCTAAAAAGATACACTTCAAAAGGTACATCTGGCAGCACACTTAAGAATGGATTGGAATGTGGAGTGGCAAAGATACCATTGAATTAACTACTAAAGTGTTGGTGAATTTCAATAAAATGTTTAATGTAACTAATAATTCTTCAGTGCGTTAGGATGTACAAAGTTCTCTCACAGGAATTTTCTCATTTTAATACAGCCGTTATAAGGTAAAAGAACAGTACTGAATATAAAGCACAGATGTGAAATACTCTGGAGGCTGAACTAAAGACTCTGACTTGAATGGATTTGAGAAGACAGGCCTAGGACTTCAGTCTGAGCTGCGAGTCAGCCATCACCACCAGCGCAGCAACAACATGGTGAGGACAAACAAGCTGTTAGGGCATGTGCTGACGATTTATACTAGATGATCTCATTTAATCTTTAGAATAACTATAGGTGTTCACCCTAGATCACAGATCAAAAGACCAAGGCTTAGCAGATATTAAAAAATGTGTCCTAAATCAGATAGCTAGCAAGTGACAAAACTTACACTTGTCTGAATCCGAAGATGTCAACTACTTTAGCCTGTAGCAGCTTCCATAATACTGGTCAGTGACAAGTATAAAAGCAAACTCTGTTTATAGCTGCATGTTTTACATTAAGATATGCAGATCTTATACAAAATTTAATTTGACTTTTTTTTATGTCATTCATTATTTGATTCAAGGGTAAATAGTACTTTCCTTTAAAGTATGAGCCAGGAGCCTGTCAGATTTTATTATAATGGCAACAGATCCCATTTAAAGAAATTTGGCAATCTCTTGCCAAAATTGATTTTGATTAAAATCGTGTACAAATAATGAGAAGCTTTTCTGCCAAGATGCTAGAGCATCATGATAGAGTCACCTTTACTCTCAAACACTGGTCACATCAAAAATTCTTAAGCCTTAAGTGAAGAAAATAATTTTCTTTACCACCCAGTCACATCTGACAATATTTGCATTGCCAACGTCACCGTATGCAGTCACAAAGTCATTTCCAACATGCCTGACTTTCAGCAGTCTTGTATAAACTACTACGGGATCCTTCTGGAGCCTAACTTAAATCTTTGTGACCAGTGGGACCACTTAGAAGTTACTGCTTCAGTGCACTAAGTGGACCCCTGGTGGCATGAAACAATTAATGACTTGTCCAAAAATGCTTGGTGATAGCTTAAATCCTGAATAAGAATGAGGCTTTCTATTGCTCCATCTTCTACAATGTATTATGTAAGTGTAAAAGTATAGTTTATGTAAGAATCCCATCAGACAGACTCTCTCTGAGTCCATTTTTATCTATGCTATACTTAAAATCACAGGCTGCTTAGTGAGGGTTTCTTTTTGTGTATGTACTTTATTTAATTAGTCACTCACATTCTCTGGAGAGAGGTTGTATTTGAAATGACCTATGCAAAGAAAGGCTTTAAGGTGCAGAACCATGCTTTTGCCAGCATTTAGAGCTCTAGTTGAAAAGATAAAGCCCCTCAGTCACAAAATAGTAAAGAAGTGATGAGCATCTTTTTCCATAAAGTAAATATTATCATGTTTGTCATCTTGTCTTTCCTTTGTATAGGTGTGTCACTTATTTTATTCATAAGTTTTTCCTGTAGTAAAAGAGGAAATAAAAACTCTATGTTAAAGTACTTTCCAGGGGCGCCTGGGTGGCTCAGTCAGTTGGGCGTCTGACTTGGCTCAGGTCATGATCTCGCAGTTTGTGGGTTTGAGCCCCACATCAGGCTCTGTGCTGACACCTAGCTCAGAGCCTGAAGCCTGTCTTCAGATTCTGTGTCTCTCTGTCTCTCTGACCCTCCCCTGCTCACACTGTCTCTACCTCTTTCTCTCAAAAATAAAGAAAAGGTTTTAAAAAATTTAAAAATTTAAAAAAAAAAACCTTTCCAGAAAAAGCACTGATGGGGTGGGGGTAGTCTATTTAAAGAGTATTGTCTCTTTGGTTAAGCAGGAAATGAATTTGCTACAAAGGGTTGGAACCCGCTCTGATAGAATTGAAGGTAATTAAAATCTAATGGTAGAATCTAACCATTTAAATTGCAATTTAAATTGGTCAAATAGGATTGAAATCAGAACACTTGACAAGCTTAAAATGGGACTATAAGAGATTCACTGTGTGCATGTGAAGTATTTGCTTACTCTGGATTGAAATGAACATTGCATGGATGCAATGAAATAGTTTCTAAATTTATATTACTTTTCATTAGTATAAAAAGATGGTTGTGAGGATTTGCATCTTAAAATATATAATGACAAAGAACAACTGGCATAAAATTAAAGGCTTTCAATAACAAACAAAAGATGATTAGGTATCTAATCTACTTAAGAGATCTTATTATTTTAGTGTGTATGGTTTATTATATAAAGTCTGAAGATGGGAATTTCAAATTGCCAAATTACATTTATTGCTGGTTTAACCTAAGGCTACATGGTTAGGCCTAACAGATATTCTCTCCCCAAGGGTGGAAAACTTAAAGTTATAGTGCATATGTTTCCACATGTAATTATACTACTTTTGTTAAGATGTTAATATATTGAAGTAGTTTGACATATGAAGTAGAAGAAATGTGGTTTTGCATTTCCTACAGCAAATTGATAAAGCACAATAATAAGGAATCCAATGGAAATTTAGAGAGATTTTGATTTACCAAAGTGAACGTAGGTATCCCAAAGTTTCACTCAGTATTTTTTCTAACATATCATGAATTCCTCCCACTTTGCATGCAAACTAACGCCCTCGGTACAACTTACTTTTATTACTGACCACAAATGACTTGTAATCCCACCACTTTCACATCTGTCAGACTTCATCCTGTTCCAGGTAACCAGGTGAAGGGCTTTCAGGCCTCATCGGGCAATAAAATCTAGATCTCTGAACAAGGCTAAGAAGCGAAATACACTGATAGAGGAATAGTTAAAGCACCAACAATAAAAGTACCTAATTGAAATTGTTTTTGAGTTAAGGATTTTGTTGACTGTGATACATTTATACATACAGCCCCCCCTCCATGTATATACACACATGAATGCATTTTTAAAAAGTTTAGTTTCCTGAGAATTTTGTATTTCAAGGAAATGAGTGCTTCATTCATAGTAAAAGACTGGACCACCATATAACATAACCACATAACCTCAAGGGGAATCATTATCCCAAGAGGGAATGTGAAATACAAGGAGGAAAAATGTTTCAATAGAAATAAGAAAACTTGGGTCTCGCTCCATTAGGTTTATTAAAATTATAGACAAGCTGATGTTCATGAAAGGCTATGTATTTATGTATTTTCCCATAGAAACCATATTGAAATTGAGAGCTGTGTTTTTGACAAGAGACTTGGCATAAAAGTAAGCCTAGCTTAGGCCAACGATGTCATAAAAACAAGCATAAAATTCTTCCATATATTTAATAGTAAAATTATGCTCAGAGTCCAATAAAATGAGCATAAATATCCTACACACATTGATTATACAAGAGGGCACTCTATGCTATAAAGTATACATGCTGCCCATAAATAATATTGTGCTATACTATAAATTAAAGCTACTTAAAATTAATATGCTGGTTATAAAAAGGATTAAACATTTAATTAACAATATTTTTTCTTGCCTTCTTAGAAATGTAATGATTTGAATGGCCTGGGTCTCTGAAATTGCTGCTTAGGGAAGTTTGAAATGACTTTTTCTCTTCGAAAGATTCCCCCTCTTGACCCACAGCATCTAGCCTGTGAGAGATTCTGAGACTGCTCAGCTGACTACAGCATAAGAGGAGTAAGCTGAGAATAGGCATTAATAAGATACCACATGAACAAATCCCCTGGGGGTGGCTGCTATTTAAAATTCAAAATGAAACCTCAGAGGACTTAGACATGATCTTGGATCATGTAAATTCCAAGGGGGAGAAGTGATAGAGGAGAACACCTGAAAGAAGAATCTTCTAATAATGGGGCTTGGTTGAGGAGCTCAGTAGCTCATGATTCTAGTAGGATGGGCCCCAGGTAGCAGTTAATAGGAAGAGAGGCAGAGAAAAGTGCTAGGCAGGTTGTCAGAAAAGTATAGAATGAGTCAGAGATTAGAACTGACGTCTAGTTACAAGAGGTGACAAGTGTCAGGAAAGAGTGCAGCCTGATGGACACACAGATGACTGGAGAATCCCAAGAGATTCAATGGCAATGGGTCTTACAAGAAGAAAGACAAACTTAAGACCATCACCCAGGATGGAGAAAGGGCCCCTAACACCACCACATTTCTCTTCCTTGGCTCTATTCTGGATCTACAATAACTTGCATTTCAGCAGCCTGGAGCAAGGAGAGACCTGCACTTCCCCTAACACATAGGCACTCAAGTGTCATTCAGTGACCTCTAACCTGATGCGCATAAATCTAGAGTTTGTTTCCAGAGTCTTGGTGGTAGCTAAACATTTTTTCCAACAAATTACCTTGGTAATAAACAATATATTTAAAGTAATATCTATAGCTTTAGTTTAAGCTTTTGAAAAAAAGCCAAGCCTTGTGAATTTGGTCCTTTTGTTTATTTATTTCTTACCTGTTAAATCATTTTCTCTTCTCCCTTGTCTCACTCTAATAAGAGCTCTGAGGCTGCCAAAGAAAATACAAACAGGAAGCTGGGGGATATATGTGGAATGGAGGAACAATATCTGTACTGCTCTGCCTTGATGCTATGCTATCCAGAGAGGTGTTCATGGTTTGATTATATGTGCATGGGTTTGAAGTTTTTCATTTCAGTTTTTGGAGTTGCATTTCTTACTTTATTTGCAACACTTTAATGTAAATACAGAGGGAATTATTATTATCCCCATTTTACAGATTAGAAAACTAACCTGAAGAAGCAGTAAGTGGTAAATGTAAATGCGCACTTTAAAAATTGAGGCAGGGATTTATCTGTGCTCAAGTCCTTTCAGATAGTAGATCCTCAGAAAGATTTACTAAATTATTAATAGAAGATTTTCTTTCCAACAAAGTACTGTGTTTTGGGGTAGAAGCAGGATAAGGAAGAAAAGTGAAGATACACAGAGAGGAAGTGAGGCTAATGGTAACACCTAACATGAATACATGCTTGCTATATGTCAGTCACTGAATAAGCAACTTAAACTCATATTCCTTAGAACTACTTGTGAATGTAAGTAGACTTATTTTTCACATTGTACACATGAGGAAACTACAAGGTATGTTTCAGGGAAAAGACTCAAACCCAGGTAGGTTGACCCACAACCTATGCTTTTAACCTCCCACCACTATATAGAAACAAACTAAGAAGTTAGAAGTCATAAGGATGCCAAAGAGCAGATGCAATAGTTAGGAGAAATCAGGCAAGGTGGAAGGTTTAATACGTACTGAGTGCCAGGCCTTTACACAGATTATCCCTGGTCCTCAAATTAACCCAATGAAATTAATTAAAGAATGAGGCCATTAGACTGAGGTGACTCTATTGTACTGGAGGCCAACCTGAGAGAACCAAAATCCAAGTCCATAAATGCTTCAAGGTAATAAAATCAAACTGCTGAGGACAACCAATCACAAACAGCCAGCTAGGCTTTAAGCTATAGCCAGTGAAGCATTTCCTTTCTTTGCTTCTGCCTTTTCTCTACAGGAGTGTTTCCCCTGGTCCTGTCGGTGAGTGTTCCAACCACTTCCAGTTTGGTGTTGCCCAATTCAAATGACTCAAGCTGAAATAAACTCTTAACAATTTTAACATGCCTCACTGTATCTTTTAACAGCCCCAAAAGTTGATGTGACTATCTTCTCTTTATAGTTAAGGAAGTTGAAGTTCAAAGAAGCCAAATGACTTCCACAAGGTCATGCAGCTGACAAATGACAGAACTATGATTCAAATCAGGTCTGATTCCCAAGCACCAAGCACATATTTTTTTCTATTACATAATAGTTTCAGAAGCTAAATTTATACAGTCTAGATAATAGAAATTTTTCACGTACAGGAGCAGTCTCTGTCTCCAAGGGATGTGGTATGTACAGCAGAGGAATTCTAGTACATATATGTCTTTGATGAAAGAACCAGTGTTTTTCTCATTGGAAAGTTCATTCCCTTTATCTAAGCATATAAATTACTGCCTCCAGAGAATAAACAAGGAGGTATGAAAGAGAAAGTGCACACCTGCCCAGCCGGGCTATCTGAATCAGCCGTGGTGGTCAGTAAGTGAAAGTGTATCAATTATATTCCCAGTTCTAGACACTTAAGTAGCATGTAGATAATACATAGATGATAACACATATCTCCAGTGATCTCTTTCAGTTTTCTGGAATTGCCTTCAATCTTATTCTAGAGGCATCGTTCCCAAACTTTAGCATGCACCAGAATCAACTGGAGAGCTTCCTAAATAGAAAATATGGGGCTCCACCCCCAGAATTTCTGCCGGAGTAGGTCTGGATTGGGTCCTGAGAAGCTGTATTTACAAGTCCCCCAGTAAGATTGATGGTGCTAATTGGGGACCATACTTTAAGGACTATTAGTTTCTAATTCATTTATCTTTAATCCAGACCAATGGTGGCCATAATACAATACCAGGAACCCTTTAAAAGCAAAGGGTTTAAGGCCCCCAGGAAGCTCTAAGTACTGATTTGTAGAGCTTTTGCATTTCATACTGAGTTTCACAGTTTCCCTGAGCACAGAAAGCACAGACATAGAGGACAATTAAGATCAAAGTTAAAAACAATAATGCTTGTACCTTTTCAGTTTATTTGTCAGGTGCCTGGGTGGCTCAGACACGTAAACGTCCTACTCTTGGTCTCAACTCAGGCCGTGGTCTCAGCTCAGGCCATGATCTCGGGGTCATGAGTTCAAGCTCTGTGCTGGGTATGAAGCCTACTTAAAAAAACAAAACAAAACAAACGAACAAAACTCTATTTTGTCCTACAAGGTTTAAATTCCTTGGGTTAGCTCTGATAATCAATATAATCTGGAAATTTCACCTTAACAATATTTTTGGACTTGTTCATTTTTCTGTCAATAATCAGATAGAAATAAGGTTTTGCTCATGTTTTGCAGATGATTTTTAAAAATAATTTTCATAGCTTCACTATGAGCATTAGACTTTTATAATCAGAACTCAGCTTGGGAAAGCTCTGACTGTTTCATTTTGACAGTTCCTTTGGAACAATTATTTCATGTGAGCATTATTTAAATGCAAGAGTGGAATGAATATATCTTGGTGTGGTTTTTAAAATTTAGTTTCAACATCTTATCTTCCATCTACATTTAAGATAGCACATTATTTTTTACTTCTTGCCTTCCATTTAGAGTTAGCAAGGAGTTTAGATATTGGGAGAAGTAATTTAGACTGAAGAGCAAAATATACACATTTATGTGCTATCCTTGGCTCTGTTATTCCCTTAATATCATCTGAAGAAAGAAAAATGTTGATTTTAAGTTGAGGCAAAATATGATATCTTTTGAACAGTACAGTTGACAATTTAGGAAAAACCACACAGTCTTTAAGGCATTATTTCAAACGCTCTGGGTATGTATAAAGTTAGTTTCACAGCTTGCCATTTGAGGAAAGATTCACTATTCAGAAAAAAATGTGACTTAAAGAGTTAATAAGTTAATGTAGGAAAGTTGCTGCAGTCTTTTTCCTCAGACCTGTAAGAATTTGGACTTCATGTTTATAATGAATTTCTGCCCACCCACTCTCAGGAATACTTAATAGGCAATGGAAGAAATATGAAGTGTCAACAAAACAATTATCACTGTTCTGAAGGGGAGATGGGGTGAGGTGAAAATGCATAGAAAATGGCTATTTGTTTACTTCAAAATATGGGTAGTATTTACCAGAAGGGGGTTATCCAGAGATTTTCTGTATCTTTTTCATATGCCATTTCTCTCAAGAATCAACAGGAAGTGGCTTTATATTCATTCTGGAAATTGCCTCTATGTTCAAATAGCATTCATTACATGCAGCTTTTCTCAGATCTAAAGGGCAAGGGGAAAACAGATTATTTGTAAAATAAAAACATAACACTGGCATGTATATTTTTTTTCCTCAGGGTGAGGGGGAAAATGCCTGGATGTTGTTTTCAAACACTCTGGCCATCAACTCCAGAGAGCATGGACAACCATAATTTTCATTGTTGACATAATGAAGATGATGCTTTTCAACCATTTCCCAGAGCATAAACTCATTTTCAGTGTCAGCCCGGCTAACCATAACGGATGCTAGTGATGTGGGAAAAACAAATGCACAAATGGAAAACAATGAGTCCGATAGCTCATTCATTGCTGTCAGTAGAAGCCAGAGTTCCTCCAATCTGCTTAGTGTCTGCCTTGTATAATCTGAAGTGCACTGCAGACCATTTGCATATTGAGGAAAATGTTAGAATTAACAATTGATTAAAATGTTAGGAATACACAAGGCAGTTAGATTCTCACTATCTCTCAGAAAGTTTTGGGGTTTTTCCTTCATGTGTATGCTCATTAAATTAGGTACAAAGATTTTTTTTTCAGTAGCTGAAACTAAATAAAGTTGAGAATTGATGCAATTATCTCAATAATATACTCAAACACTTTCCTCAACTTTTAAATTATTAGAAAACCAAAATTACTTTTTGGCTTAAACGACTTAGTTGCTCAAAAAAGAAAACATGATAGGGAGTCTCATTAGAAGACTCGTAACAAAATCACTTATTTTTCCTTACTGACCTTAGTTAACATTTCTACCAATTTCCTTCCTGTCTTTTTTCTGTATGAATTCATATTATAGATATGGTCCTGTATTCTGCTTTTTTTACTCATATTATAGCATTTTCTTGTTTGGTAAAGGTTTTTTATAACTCATTTCCAGTGTCTACATATCCTTATATCACAGAAAAGTACTATAATACATCTAAGAATTCTGCATTTGAGAACACTTAAGTAACATGTAATATTTTTTTATTAAAAATAATACAGTGATAAATATCCCTGTACATAAATCAACATGTCTAATATTTTAAGACTGTGAGTAAATGATGACATTATTTGAGTAAATAGGTTTAAGTCAGATCCTCTGATAACTCTAGGCATGTGGAGACCCATGATACATTTCCCAGGCACCCTTGCTGATAGTGTGAGTATGTGACTAAATTCTGGTTGGTGAAATATGAAAGTGTCCTGTGGCAGCTTCCAGGAGACTTCCTTACACTACTGATGTTATATGCTCTTTGCTTCTACTCTTGGACATTTCTCCATTTTGGGTCATAGGATAGGGACTACAGACCAAGGATGGTGGAGAGTGAAATGAGATAAATTCTCATTACATATCCATTGATAAACTGGAAAAAAATTACAGTTTTGATAAATCTTTTGATGAGAGATAATGAATCACCTTTGTTCCATATTGTATTTTGAGAGTGAGGATGATGCTGTCCCCAAAAATATCATGATTTATCTCTATGAGATTTAAGGAAGATTCCTGGGTTCCCCTTCTCTCCCAGTGGGCACTCTGCATTATTCTCTTCATCTCATTTTAGCAACACCAAAAATATATGTTAGCAAAACAATACTTTTTAAAGAGCAAATCATTTCTAATTCCCAAGTGGTAAGTAATTTCTAAAAAGTACTATATTTCATCTTGAGTTATTTTTCATTTTAGTCAATTGTTCACTACTGTAAAAAAAAAAAAGTTACAAACTACATACAAGAGGAAATAGCTTAAGGACCTGTATAACTTTGAGGCAAAGTTGCATGAAATTGTCAAACCACAAGTCTCCCAGGATCTTCCAGTGTTAGTTGATTAGCCAAACCAGCAGGACTATTCAGTAATGGATTCTGCTTTGGGCAATGCTAATAGAGCTATACTCTTGATGAAAACTAACCTCAAAATTTGGGCCACGTTGACTTTCACTAAACATCCGTCTAATGATGGCACTTCACTTTTCAACATAAAAAGGGAAAGGGAAAATTGAGGTAATTATGTTGGCAATTTAAGTAAAACAGAAAATATCCAGATACTTGAGCAAAGGGAATTGGAGCTTTAACACAAAGAAAATAAAGTTTCTTGACCAGAGATTTCCAAATCTTATGTCTAGTAAAAAGTGGCATTAACCAAGGCTATTTTTTTCGTTCTCCTGTGTTAATTCAAGTTTGTAGAGACTGATGCTGTTTACCAATAAGCAAGCAGGCAAGATATTCTCACAAACATTCTCATGAAAATGTAACATGTTGATCCAGTTTCCACTCCCTCTGAGCCTCTGGAGGTGATGGACCACCATCATGAGAAATATGGGTAACATCTACCAAACATTCTCTTTGGGTCTCCTACCAATGAACTCATTCTCACTCAGAAGGTGCCTCTGCTCCCAATATCCAGGGCTTCCCTTTAGCATTTGCTCCCAATATCTCTGCTTTACTAGTTTATGTTCTTCACTGCTTCTGGACTATTGTCACTGCTGATGTCATCGCCCACTCTGCACCAGGGCCAGCCTTGCGTGACGTGGTTCCATCAGTGTTTTGATGCCAAGCCTCCTTCTGCTCTGTTTCTCCTGATTTATATGACAATTTGGCATGAGGAGCTCATCACTGCCCACCTACTCATGGCACTATCTTTTCTCTATTTGATCCATACTGCCCTAGCTAATACAAAAGAGGAGCTCTCTGCTCCCAAGTTTCAACCTCTAGACATTAAGTGTTTCAAAGTCACTTCAATCATAGACTGCCAGATTGTTGTAACATTTTTATTTATTCATTCCCTTGATGTTACTGGATTGGTTAGGACTTTTTTGTTTCCAGCAGTGTGAGACATATTGATGGTGTGTTTACAAGTTTACCAGCTATGATGTTCATTTTATGTCAATGAACTTGACTGGGTGACGGGTTGCCAGACATTAGGTCAAACAGTATTTTGGGTGTGTCTATGATGTGTTTCTGGATGACACTAATGTTTGAATACATGAGTAAAGCAGATTGCCCTCCCTAATATGGGTGAATCCCATGTAGTCATTTGAAAGTCTGGATAGAACTAAAAAGCTCAAAAGACCTCCTGTGACAAGGAGATGATTCCTTCCAACCTAACTGCCTTTCAACCTGAGACACTGGTTTATCCCTGGATTTAGAATTAAACTGAAATAATAGCTCTTTGGGGGTCTTAAGCTTGCTAGCTCTCAGACTGGAAATATACCATCAGCTCTCCTCATTCTCAAGCCTTTGGACCCAGGCTGGACCTACACTGCCAGCTCTACTGGGCCTTGTTGACTGCAGATCTTGAGACTTGGAAGCCTCCCTAATTATGCACACTAATTCCTTAAAATGAACCTCTTCATATACAGTGCATATACCCCAATAGTTCTTTTTCTCTGGAAGGCACTAATACAACAGGTAACCCTAATATTTGTTTTGTGTACTACCCAACTACATTCTTTTCTAAATTACAGATTTGGATTGTTTTATATTAAATGTCTCCCCACTTGTAAGTAATTGAGGAACCTCATCTCAAAAGCAATTGATCTGTGATTGGCTTGCTTTTTTCCTTATGAATACAGAATGAAAGCCAATGTGTGTTAACCTAATAGCCTCCACAGTCATAATAGAAGCCTCTCTATCCTGTTATAATTCTCCCCTGTCAAGTCCTCTAGAAATCCCTCAAATGCCTCATATGTGTTCACAAACAAGTCTCCCAATAACTCCTTCTCCTGCTCTTTTCTCACTTCTAGAAGTTTGCTACCGGGGAGCCTGGGTGGCTCAGTCAGTTAAGCGTTTGACTTCGGCTCAGGTCATGATCTCGCAGTCTGTGGGTTTGGGCCCCACATAGGGCTCTGTGCTGACACCTCAGAGCTGGAGCCTGCTTCAGATTCTGTGTCTCCCTCACTCTCTTCCCCTTCTCTGCTCATGCTCTGCCTCTCTCTGTCTCTCAAAAATAAATAAACATTAAAAATTAAAAAAAAAAAAGTTTACTACATTACATTTTCCACAGCTGACAATGTCCTTTGATGAACCACCATTTCTGTGATGCCCCAAAAGTTAAGTGCCAGCACTTGAGTACCCAGAGTAGCACTCACTTCCATAAGATTAGATGCTCTCTGAGTCAGGAAAAGCTTTTTTCAACTCTCTGTCACTTTCCCAATCAAGGGATGGCAGCCAGACCCTGATGGATCTGTCACGAGAGCCTGTGAACTCTGGCAAGAAGCTGAGTCCTTGTCCTTCCAGTTCTTACTCTTCCCTCAAAGTTTTAAAAAGTATAGGCTCAATTTTAGTCAGTGTTCAAACTCAAGGTAAAGAACTCTTCTTTACCGTCAGCTGATCTCTGGGATGTGTTTCCTGACACAGAGCCGTAACCAGGAGGTTCCATATGGAAAGAACAAACTTCATCTAGCTCCAGAGTTCACAGCCCTTTCCTGTTGCAACAGGTAGCTTATTTTAAGTTCAATCTTTCTTATTGTTTGTGAAAGCAGGAAGAGGATGTTGAGAGTAGGAAGGAGAAATATCTTTAAAAAAAAAAAACAGGTTGACTATTTTAAAGATATTCATTTACAATTATTTTATTAAACAATCACCTTTTACATGTCATCAGACCTTACCCCTGAAGTGCAAAAACACAGTTTGAGGTATTAAAACTGAAGGAACCTTTGCACATATTTCGTAAGGTTTTCACACTATAGTAACCAAAATATTCAGTGTAACGAAATACTACACATAACAGCAGGTTGAGAAGAACAAAGCTGTATAAAACAAACCTGGGTGGGCTCATTGTAGCTCTGAGCCTCCCATTTATGATGAAAGGATGGCAAAAAAAAAAAAAAAAAAGTAATGCAAGACGTAAGTTGCTTGCAAAACGATGTGTCCATTACTCAGTTTTTAAAAAGTGGTATGTACAATGTAAAAGGTCAACACCGAAAACAGCAGCCATCCCTAAAGCACAAAAATCAACCTCATCAACTGGTTTCAATGACAGTATCCTGTGCACAGGATTTAATCTTCACATTAATGGCAATTCAGTTAAAGTATCTGAAATAGATTTACTAGACTATTTTAGCACTATTCCATGTACAAATAAGGTCACATAAGTAGCATGCATGGTCCACACATTTTTTTTCCATAGGAGTTTTCCCTTTAAAGTAGAAAATAAATTTTTAACCACAGATCAAAGTTCAGAATGGTCACTTCAAAGTGATCTTGAAGAAACACAGGGAAGAGGAGATTGCCTTTTTAACTATTAGACTTTTTCATATTGAATAAATTATCTGAAGACTTTCCAGATCTCATTTCACTGTGTGTCTATACCTTGAAAAAGAAAGTTGAGGTAATCAGATAGCTAATTATTATAATATAAAGACTTACTTCTGATCTGTTCAGGCAAATTGGAGACAGTGTTTTTTGATTTGATGATTGATTTAATTATTAATTTCAGAGCATAGGTGCTTCATTGAAACAAATTTAAAATTATATAGTGATTTGCATATAATATAGTAGGTTAAGTCCTAAACAATGGGTCACAAATGTTGAACAGAAATTAGTTTCTACAGCAGTTGTTCTGGTTAATGTAGGAATCGTAATAGCCACACATGCTAGGTTTTGATGTTTGTCACTGAATTTTTCTTTTCAGTTGTGTGAATAGACTAGACAAAGAGAAAGATGATTTCTTGGTAAGAATACAGGCTGCTTAAAACTTGGCTTTTAAACACTTTTTTTGCAAAACTGACAAAGGATCACAACTTCTTGCAGTTTACTCTTACAGGAAAATACTGTTTATTCCATGGCAATCGTGACACTTTCAAGAAGACACCTTAAAAAGTAGGGCTCTTCCAGATTATTTGCTTTGCCAGCATCAGAAATTTGTGGGAAAAGGACATTTTTTTGTAGAGACTCCAACAATGTTCTGCAGAATACATCTACTCTGTTTACCCTTTGTCATGGGGGGGGAAAGGAAACTATGTTGTTAAAAACCCCATGGGAACATTATGCTTATGTGTGGGGGCAATATCCTCTCCCACAACTATGGTTTGCCTTCCCACTCTCTTGAATGAAGAATGATTTTCACAGCTGCCTCACCACTGGAAGCACAGCTGCAAAGGCGGCTGACTTGTTTACCTGGGAGGAGAGTAAACATGTGCTGATGTTCTCACAGGAACCACGAGAAAACTGATCACAGCCATTCCCATGCAAAGGAATAATGACCTAGGGTCACTTGGTTTCCTTTAGAGGTTAACAACTATTTTTACTGTCTGCTACATAAGTAGATGCTCCAGGTTAAGATACATTCCCCAAGAATCTGTTGGTTGTGTTTTGTTTGTTTTACTTTTTTAATGAATGTCATAGACATGGAAATCACCCAAAAACACACAGGTCATAGAAACAGTAACTAAATCTCAGGTGTCCAAATGAACCAGTCCAATTAAAACATATCCCTAAGCTGGAGTTATCTGGAACAAAACAACAACAACAACAGCAAATAACTTTCATTTTAGGACTGTATAAACAATCTAAATGCCATCACACTGGGTTTTAATGATTAAGGGGAAAAATGCAACAAATGTACTTTTTTTTCTATCTCCACCTTTTATCTCTATAACAACCAATAATCAAACGAAAATTGAAATAAAATGAAATATGACTGATCTTATAAGATCTAAGTCCTGAATATTGTTTGCTTGACGTCATTACACCCATTGGTGCCATACAAATAGGGCTGACCACATACTCACGTGACAAGAGTGATAACCGTCAAAATTCTTTCACTGTCATCATGCTGACGAACTACACTGTGAAATCTATCAAACCTACATATATCAAATGCTGGCTGGCATTCAGTTTGGATGAAAACACTGACTGCAGTCACACAGGGTATAGTCAGTGAATCCTTCTCCCGAGAGAAGGGACCTGTTAAAGTCAGTCAAAGACTGGGTTTCTTATGCCATTCAACACCAAACTGGTGGGTGCCTTCCTGTGTAGAAGGGCCAGTGAGCACAGGAGAAGGGAAAAGCTCATGACTCCCAGGATGACCATCCCTGATATCAGTGCACTGGTGATGGCATTCAGCTGGAAGGGAGGTTCACCTGGAGAACCTGCAAGCATAACAACACACACAGTGGGAAGGTCCACTATCAGATTTATCTCACTTCATCCCAATTCATACCTGCAACACATCTGTCATTGCTATCTTGCAAAGTAACAGCATGACATTGATTCATGCTATAATCTATTTGATTATAATTGAATCCAGTAACCAAAGGATTATGTGGGTTAGAAGCCAGGTATCCCTGAGCAGCCAAAAACAAAATTATCTATAAAATGCTATAAAAATTGACCAATAGGTTACATATGAGTTTAGAAATTCTCAGTGAACTATTATTTAAAATATAACAAACCTGTAAAACCAGAACTCATTATATTTAGTTGTCTAGAGTTTTACACGTTATCAAAAAATACTTAAAATTTTGCAAAATCATACTTTTATTTTCCATGTATGTTCGTTATCTTACCAAGCTGTGAATTGTTGGTTGGAGTCTCATCTGGAGGAGAAAAGAAAAAGAAAAGCAATATCGTATCTTTAAATATTTACCTAGGTGTATTATAATTATATGATTACTTTTTACCTACATTTGCCCTTCCCTTCACCAAAAGCCCCATGGTTAAGGCAATAATGAAAATCTTCCGAAACTATTCTGTCTTCACATTTCCTGTTCCATGTGTCTGAGATTTTATTATCTATCCATTCCCCAGGCCCACACCCTGACACTGCCTCAGGCATACAAATAGAATCGCAAAATATACTGTACTATATTTTTTCTTGCCAACTTTGCTCCATCATTATCTCTTTAGTCAGGTTAGTGGGGGCAGTAATTGTTTACAGTTAGTACAATTTTTATAGCCCTATAACCTGCCATTTGTTATTCTGTTTTAGAGAAGTATTCATTATTTAGTGCTCCTCTGTTTTAAGTATTGCCAATTTGCCATCATAATCTGTAAAAACATTTTAAGTTCCAAAAAGATAAATTCACACTTGATAACTAAATGAAAGGAAAACATGACTCCTACTCTTGAGTTGTAGTTTGTTTGTTTGTTTGTTTGTTTGCATCTGTTAAGTAAAAGATTAAACCTGTTGATTTTTTTACTCATCCCTGGCAAACATAATAATACATGGAATGAATGCATTCACCTGGCTTCCCAACTTGTGTTACCCATTTTGTAATCATATAGCCATTAACCCCTGATCCTGTACAATGAGTGGATTTTGTTTCTGTTCTTAAACATTTGGGTGTGTATGTGTCTGTGAGTGTCTGTTACTTGAACCATAAAATGTGTGCAGTTGCCAGATTGATTTTGGAGGATAAATATTATTACAATTAACATGTGTGTAATTCCATACGGTTTACAAAGTGCTGTTTCATATATCATCACATTTTGTCCTCATAACAGACATATGGTTTAGATATTATTGCTGCCCCCATTTTACAGATGAAGAAACTTCCATCTGTCATGGCCTCCATGATAAGGTAAACATATGTTAAAATTTCAAAATGTTCAATTTCAGAATCCTTTTCCTAAAATCATATAAACTAGCCAAGTATGGAAAATGTGTTTAGTTATAAAGATGAATATCTCAAGCCATATGAAACTCCAGTATTAGTTTTTGAAATAATTTTGAAATAATTTATTGGAAGAACCTGATGTGATATTATAAACTATCTGATGCCACTTCTTTTAAGACATATGAGTCTTGGCATAACTGATGATTCTGTTGTTTGAGCCTGAAATGCAATGTCCCAAACTGATAGAATTCTCATTTATAGTATTCTTTAGAATGGTGCAGTGTACCACTATAGGACAAAAAGGGGGTGGGGGGAAGAGCATTAATTTTCATAATAGGGACACCCTTAGGAAAACCCTAACCTCCAACCCACACTATTTTATAAAGACATTGTTTCTCATGGAAATGGATAAAGTGAATGAACTGTGAACAATTCTTCTAAAAGATCTGCATGCCCCCTTTCCAAGACAAGCTGCCTCACTGAAACATGAAAGGAATATATAATGCTCTAAAGTTTCATTTTCAAAGTTATTCTTTGTTTAGAAATCACACTTATTTGCTCTTAATTTTTTTTTTTTTTTTTTTTTGAAGAATAGAATGCCCCATCCTTCTATGTGCCCCAAGTTAGGTGAAAGTCCTGGGACTGGATGCCTCTACTATTTTCTGCATCCTGAAGTTAATGAAAGAGGTCAGGATAGCCTCCTCCTCTCTCACATTACCACCAACACTTCCATGAGAGCAATATCGGAGGTGCTATTCACAAGGACTGGGCAGTGGGCAAAATCTTCACCTGAGACAACATGTCAAATGAGCCCTACTAGCTACTGGTTCCATGATGCTGAAAAACTGAAAGCATTCTGCCTCTGGCAGATGACTAAAATCAAAACACTCAAAACACTATTCAAATAATATTTGATTATTATTGGGTATTGTATTTAATAGTGGATAAAGGTAGAGAGAATCACTTTATCTGGTTGCTGTTTCTGCTATCCGTCAACTTCCAGTCTCCTGCAATTTGATCTAGCTCCAAAGGGGAAGTAGATGTTGTCCAGTAGATTTTTTTCAACGTACGCTCTGTTTTTGGGTTGTTTTTTTTTTCTCACACACACATTTGGTCTTACCATATACATATGTGCTAAAAGAAACCTTCTGGAGTTAGAACAGATTGGAATACTAAACTTGGTGGGCTCTTCCAAAAACATCCCACTAGCTGAGGACCCACAGGAAGAAAGTGAGGGCGGCAATAGCACAGTTGTTTGGAAGCCCAAAGTAGAAGACAAATTGTTTTCCCCCTGCTTTTCTCTCATATAAGTAGTAGAAATAAATGGAAAAAGTAAACGTCAGTGCAAAGATATATACAGAATAAATATTTTTCCTTTCTTAGCACAAGCAAACTATTTTTTTAAATTTTCAATCACCTTTGTGGTAAAATGGACCACATATTTCAAATTTAGAACTTTAAACTTTTTACCTTCCATTGTGTTATGTTCGTTAATAGTCTGTCTCTACCTTTGAACACTAAGATCCCTGAGAGCAGAGACTATGGTTTGTTCTCTGTGGTATTCCCAGTTCCTAGCAGAGTGCCTGTCCTATATGGAAGCTTGAATGAATTATTAACTCCCCATAAAACTCAATGACACAAGTTGAATAGCTTGGCTTGGACTTTTCCATCAGACTTTATGTAATAAAACAATTAGGTGTTATTGTGTTCCAGTGCTTGCACTTGTGAATTTCCAGAATTGCACCCCAAGATAAGAATTTCCCTACCAAATACTTTTAGCATGTGAGGACGTAAAATAAGAACTTCAGGAATTTTGAAGACTTTAAATTTTGAAGACGTGAATATTTTCCTAAATCAACCAACAAAAAGATTAACAATGTTAAGTAAGAATAAGCAGAATGTCTGATTCATTAAAACAAAAGTATTGTGCTTTAACAACTTATTAAACTTGACCCTAAGTCAGTTGTCTAGGGGAAAAGAGTGGTTCAATGAGTAAAGAGAGCAAAAATCCCCAAGTGCCGGAGAGCTTTGAAGAGAGCAAATCAAGCCTGAAATTGGACTTGTCTATATAAAACCGGCCACAGGATCTAGAGAGATAAATTCTAGCTGACCTCAGTTAAACATAAAGTGAAACTGAGAAAAGAAGGTAGCCCTAGTCATTAAGCTAGACATTAAGTTCACATAGAATTTTCCTGTGGATAGATATGGTTTGATTTCTGAGTTCTGTGTTTATATAGAGTTTAATATAATATTTTTTGGTTGGTACTATAAGTATCATAATATGAACACTGTCATATATGGTCCCTTACACAGTGAGGACACCATGATTGCCTCCAAATGCACTTTCCTATTACCATTTATCAAAATTATAAAAAAATCAATCCATAGAGAGTAAAAGAGGAATGAAGGGCATCTGGAAGGTCTGAACATGATCCTTTGGGAGCTTTGCCAGTGAAGAGACGGAGGTGACTAAGATAACACTACTGTGTTGGAAAATGAATGTTATCCATGAGACGGAAATAGGCTGAAATTGGAAAAGAAGACATCCAGACATGACATCAGAGACATTTTTGATCAAGGCATCAGCTCTTTGAGGTTTTAGCATAGATAGTTTGGGCAACTGAATATGGTTGGGGTGAAACTTACCAAACCTGTTTGGCTGTTAGTTATGGTGGAATTAGAAACTTCTCTCTGGTAATCTTTATTGGGGTTTGGGGGTCTTAGAAATGTTGGTCTTTATAAAAACATATCTTACACTAATAAATTATTTAAACTTTGTAATATATAGATTGGTTTTGGCCCAGGTAAGAAGGAAGCAAAGAAGCTAATAAGGAGGAAAAGCCATTTACTCAACACAGGCAGAGAAATGCCACTTTCAAGAAATTTTTTTCTTCTACAAAACTGACACTAGATATGTTCCATAGAAATAAAAATATTTTTTATTGTGCCTACCCAAAAGCATTCCTAATTATTGGCAATAAGAGCTGAATTTCCATGTGGTGTAATTCCAGGAGCTATTTCTGACAGCTAGATAAGAATTGGGCCTTTCACAAGCCACAAACCAGTCATTTTCAAACCATTCAAAACACATACCAAACCTCAGGGAGTGCAGACTAAGTTTGAAATTTCATATTTAATAAATTTCTGTATTATTTTTAAAAGCCTATTAGCTTGTTTTTAAATAATGCTCTGTCTACACAAACACAGAGGAGTAAATAACTAAGGAATTGTCTAAACTTTTTAGGCCAAAACCATTTTTTTCTTAATTACCTATTTCACACAAAACTTTCTTTTCACTGTGGAACAGGACGCATGGGAGAAAAAGTAAAAATAATCTAATTGAAATGCAGTAATAGCCTTATGGCTTATACAATATTGAGAAAAAATTATTAGAATATAATCCAAACCAGAATTCAGCTTTTTTAAAAGACAATTTTAGAGCTATAGAGTTAGAAACTTAAAGGCAACTTTTTCAAACCCCTCATTTTAAAAATTAGGAAATATTTACCCCAAGAGGTGAAATAAAATCTCACATCACATAGCTTGTTTAGACAAAAGCTAGAGCTAGAACCAGTGTTTCTGACTTAAGTTTGTGCTGTCTACACTGCATGTCTGATTTATCCAATTGATTCCGAATGTCCCTGGGTTCACACTGACATAAAGCAGTATGCCTTTGGAGAGTGTGTTTACAAATACTTGTAAATATGAGAATATATGTGTATAAACAGTTGTGGCTATTAGATTCGTGGCCACTGTGGAGTGCACTGGAAGGGGTATGTAGTATTCAGGATCCTGGGAAGAAGCAAATGGTACTCACACTGGGCATTTTAAGAAAAGCTTAATAGGACTACTTATACAGATGTAGGGAATTCACAAGAGAAGGTCAAGTTCTTTGGCCTATGGGTTAAAGAGAGGGTTTCCAGTTCTGTAAAAAAAAAGTTGGCTGGGAGGAGTTATGTGGCTACTTCCATCCTCTGATAGCACCACCTACTGGCCAAGCCCAACCAAAGACTGGATGGCAAAGCAGCAGATGAGTGCAGTTCACACAGGGCAGTCTTCAGGGAAAGGGAGCAGGACAGGGGAGGGGAGAGTGAAAAATGTCCTGCACGGTATATTTGTATACTTGTGTGTTTGTGTGTGTGTGTGCACGCACGCATGCGTGTGCATGTGTTTGTGTAAAAAGGGCAATATTGTAAAGCCAATATTGCCCTTTGTGTGCAAGTTGAGTAAACAGGAAACTACTGTGAAATTAAAGTTGCTTAGCAGTTTATCTTGTTTCACAGTTAATTAGTGCTGTTTAGAAACCACTCTGAGTTCTCCTTAGAAGCCAAGTAATAAGCCATTTTGGAGCAGTCTATTATTACACACAAAAGGAGAAGCATTCTTACCACTCCGAGTAATGATGGGACCAGCAGAGAGGATGGCGTTTCCAGACGTGCTCTGGGGGCTCCAAGTGGTCCTCCTCCCTGCATCCCTCCTTTCTCTGTGGCCGCAAATCTGAGGTGTTAATGAAAACAAATGAAATTCCACACCGGCACAAAATTAGTTCTTTATGGCCATTTGGAAAGCAGATTCTTTTGGAAGAGATACCACATGTTTAATTTTATTCATTTACTTCTGTGCATTTATTTAATTACTTTGCATATAACTGCTACAGTGTTTCTTTTTCTGGCTTGGACCACATTTCTTATTTCCTTCGTTATAACTGTGCTTTGCCTCATTAATTTACATAGCTCAATGGTTCTCCTGAAAAAGGGCTGTGTTTATCAAAGTTCTGTACTTTTATTTCTCGCAAGCCTTTAATAAATCTTTCCCTGAAATGTTGGTCAGCACAGAGACAAGGTAATGTGGACTCACCATTTAACCCCATCTGATATTGCTAGTGAGGACTAAAGCAATTAGTTTTTGTGAAGAAATGCATGAATTTGAGCATAAATAAAAACATACTAAAGCTATTCCAAATAAAAAAACTGTGCTTGCATTTTTTCAGGTTAATATTGATGTGACCTCCGAGGGCCTGCCAGAAATAGACTTTTTTTAATTCACGAGTAAATGGATCTGTATTTTAATGATGGCTGTATGCAATTAAGACCCACACCTTTTAGAACTTCTAACTTGTAATCCAAGGGAATCATGACCATCAGGGCCAAATCTACATTTCCAGAGCTAGCCCTGCACCTTCCCCAGGTTTTTCAATCAGCCTCTACTCTGCTCCACGACCTTGCAGATGGCCAGGTAGTTTCCTGGTTACTCTGTTATATGTGTCTTTGACTTTGGTCAACCTTTGGCATGAAGGGTCTCACACTCTTGAATTTGCCCCTATGTGATTCATCCATCTTCAAAGTCACACCTTGGGTTTTATGTCTTCCTTCAGACTTCCCAATTTCTCCTGTTGTATCTCTCTCACAAAGGTGAATACTGCCTCCTACTACAACCTATATATACATCTGCCTTTGCACCATAACATTTTTGTCTTATTTTCTTCCATGACTGTCTCCTGGTCATGGAGACACACTGGCCTTGCTGGATAATAGTCACAGTGAGGAAATGGCAGCGTTTGCACAGCTCCTGCCACGAGAAACAAAAACTGGTATCTCCTCCTGCTACTACTGGCTCATGTTAGAAATGAGGCTGCTGGTATTGACCAGGCCTCACAATATTCCAGATCAGACTGATATTCCCCACACAGATTCCTCATAAGGAAAAGCATATCCCTGTCTTTTCAAAAGTGATTTCAGATGAAAGCACTGTGGATGATTGTCAAAAGGCTCTTCCTATGGGGCTTGCAGATCCAAGACTTACATAATAAAGGGGGCTAAGAACACAAGAGTTACAATGGAGTCTGGCCCTGAGACAAAGAGCCTAATTTAGAGTTAAGGACAGATATCCACCCCCACCCAATTGTTTTTGCTTGGAGTACCGACCCCCAAGGCATTTGTGATCAGTATTTGGAGTGACTTGTTCTGGCCTTGAATATGCTGATTGCTCCCTGTGAAGGAACCTATTGATGAACTTCTTTTGTGATTATGGGAGCAAAGGTGTTTCCTGAAAGACCTGTTTTTCTTGATACTTCGCCTTAAACAAGCTTTTTACCCTTACTCACAAAAAAGTAACTTCACCCTTTTTATGCTAAGAACATTGTCTTATATGCTAAAGATACCCTCCTTCCCCATAGGATAAGCATCTAAATCCGCTACCTCAATCACTATTGATAAAGGTTATGCAGGAGTCTTCTACAAATCTATGTTCTGGGAAATTCTTACATATCAAAGAAGTTTGTTATCGGAAATTATTGTTTAAGGCAAATGCCACTTCTGTGCTGTCCCCCAAACACTTAATTATAAAATAAAGTTGAGCCCCAGTCAGAGCGGAGATGTCTGCCTGGTGACCAGAAAGACTCTTGGGCCTCTCTCACACCTCCCTTGCCGACACCATCCATCCTTCAGGGACCCTTGGACCTGGGCCAGAGCCGGCCTCTGACATCCTGGCCCTCAAAGATAAGCTAAATGAGTTCAGAAAATCATGCACACATGTCTGTATTCTCAGTATTATGCTTGGCACAAAGTAAGCATTCAATAGATCTTTACTGGATGGATAAATAAATAAATAAATCCTACATCAAACTGTTTGACCCAATGCATATCCATTTTCCACGTAGAAATTAGTTCCTAACACCTGATAACCCTTTAGCTTAGATCAATTTGACAATTTAAAATAAAGTTGCTAAAAACATACTGGCATAAGGAAGGGACAGTCATCAGCTCTGCAGAGCTTGGTAACACAGTGCAGGAAGACGGTGGACATTTTCTGATTCTTGTGCTTCACAAATCGGAACACTTCAAAGGAAAACCGGCCTTGCTGGCTTCTGCCATTTTCAATGACAGTGGTCTGAGGATCTTTGTCACAGCTACATTTTAGAGAATATGAAAACAGGATATTACTGGAAATTACCAGCCCACTGGAAATCATAAATTAATTTCTGCAGTATTAAGAGCTAACAAAATCATGCCATGTTACAGATATTTAATAAGAGCATAAGCTAACTCAACAAATATGACAAGAGTGACCTAGATCAGAAAATTTAAACAGATCAATCTCTGATTATAATAGTACCATCAAATTTTAGAGGGATTATACTTTCATAATATTCAAAAATTCAAACAGAATAAAATATATGTAGTGAAAAGTCTCCTTCCCATGATTGCCCTTATCCACACCAATCCCCATCTACATTAAAATCTGCCAGAGGTGATCTCACTCGTTACTGCACCCTCCCAGGGCATATACATACCAAAGCTGAAGTAATGAGCTCTCACGGTTTCCTTTTTCTTAAAAAAAAAAAGTAGCACACTATCTACATTGTTTTGTACCTTTACTTTTTAAAACTTTAACACTGTATTTTTTAGATTCATACATTATGAATCTAAAAAATGTAAATACACATTTATAAATATGAATATTTAGCAAGCCACCTCATTCTTTTGGCACACTGTGTAGCATTCCATCACACAAATGTACCAGCATTTATTTAATCAGGTTCCTATTTATGTACCTTTGCATTGTTTTGAATCTTTTGCTTTTTACAAAGTAATAATATATAGCCTTATAATACAGTATTTTGAACACAAGCAGGGTTATCTGTACAATGCATCTATAAGGCCATTTAATAGATGTTGCCATATTCCCCTCTATAAATATTGCTGTATTTTGTACTTCCCAAGTAATGTATGAAGAGAATCCTTATTTCCCCAAAGCTACATCAACAAAATATATGCAAAAGTTTCTGGATTATTTGCTCTTGCGTAAGAAAAATAAACTGTCACCTTATAATTTTAATTTGCATTTTTGTCAGTGGAAATGACTATGTGCAACTTTTCATATACATTAGAGCCAATTGTATTTCTTTATCTGAAAATTGTTTATGTCCTTTGCCCAAATTTCTATTTTATTTTTGGCCTTTTCTTTCTGACTCTTCTAAATTCTTTATGTCTGCTAGAAGACTAGCTCCCTGCTTGTTATCTAAGTTGCAATTGTTTTACTTTGTTGCTTAGCTCCTGTGTGTGTGTGTGTGTGTGTGTGTGTGTTCATACACACACAGAAGCTTTGTTTTTAGGTTAAATTTTCAATATTTTATTGTATGGCTTTTAATAAGGCATATCTTGTCTTATTGTGCTAACTTTATTGCACTTGCAGAGACCGTGGTTCTTACAGGCTGAAGATTGGTGCCAAATCTGCACTTAGCAGGTCTATCAGTGCCATTTTTGCAACAGCATTTGCTTGCTTCATGTCTCTGTGTCACATTTTGCTAATTCTCACATTATTTCAAAATTTTTGTTGTTATTATATTTGTTATGCTGATCTGTGAAGTTACTATTGTAATTATTTTGAGTCCCCCACCACCACACTGTGTCCCTATAAGATGGTGAATTTACCTGTTAAGTGTGTGTTCTGACTATTCATTCACCCACCGGCTGTTCCCCGGCCATCTCTCTCCCTCTCCTCAGGCCTTCCTATTCCCTGAGACACGATAATGTTGAAATTAGGCCACTTAATAACCCTACAATAACTTATAGGTGTTCAAGTGAAGAGTCACATATCTCTCACTTTAAATCAAAAGCTAGAAACGGTTAAGCTTAGTGAGGAAGTCATGAAAGCCTAGACAGGCTGAAAGCTAGGCTTCTGTGCCAAACAGTCAGTTGTGAATGCAAAGGAACAGTTCTTGAAGGTAATTAAAAGTGCTAACCCAGTGAACACATGAATAACAAGAAAGTGAAGCAGGCTTATTGCTGATATGAAGAAAGTTTTAGTGGTCTGGAAAGAAGATCTAGCCAGCCACAACATTCCTTTAAGCCAAAAGCTAATCCAGAACAAGACCCTCTCCACAATTCCGTGAAGGCTGAAAGAGGTGAAGAAACTGGAAAAAAGTTTGAAATTTGCAAAGGTTGGTTCATGAGGTTTAAAGAAAGAAGCTGACTCCATAACAAAAAAAGGTAAAGCAGCAACTGCTGACATAGAAGCTGCAGCAAATTATCCAGATGTTAACACAACATCCATTCTGCAGCTCATGAATCAAGGAATAATTTTGACTTTCAAATCTTATTATTTAAGAAATACATTTCACAAGGCTGGAGGTACCATAGATCATAATTCCTCCGATGGATCTGGCCAAAGTAAATTGAAATCCTGGAAAGGGTTCACCATTCTAGATGACATTAAGAAGAGGTCAAAGTATCAACATGACAGAATTTGGAAGAATTTGATTCCAGCCCTCATGGATGACTTTGAGAGGTTCAAGACCTCCACAGAGGAAGTGACTGAAGATGTGGTAGAAATAGCAAGAGAAACAGAATTAGAAGTGGAGCCTCAAGATGTGACTGAATTGCTGTAAGCTCATGATAAAACTGGAATGGATGAGGAGTTGCTTCTTACAGATGAGCAAAGAAAGTGGTTACTTGAGGTGGAAACTAGTCCTGATGAAGATGCTGTGAAGATTGTTGAAATGACAACAAATGATCTTATATAAATTCAGTTGATAAAACTAGCACCAGGGTTTGAGAGGATTGATTCCAATTGTTAAAGAAATTCTACTGTGGGTAAAATGTGGATAAAATCAAATAGTACAGCATGTTACAGAGAAATAGTTTATGAAAGGAACACTCAATCGCTGTGGCAAACTTCATTGTTGTCATATTTTAAGAAATCACCACAGCCACTCCACCCTTCAGCAACCACCACCCTGGTCACACAGCAGCCATCAACATGGACGTAAGGCCTTCCACTAGCAAAAAGATTACAACTCACTGAAAGCTCAGATGATGATTGGCCTTTTTTAGTGATAAAGTGTATGTTAACTAAGGTATGAACATTGGGGGGGGGGTATAATGATTGATATTGCATACTTAATAGACTGCAGTATAGTACAAATATAACTTTATATCTACTGGGAAATAAAAAAATTCATTTCCAATATTCATTTTATTGGTGTAGTCTGGAACCAATTCCTCAATATCTCCAAGTAAATAACTGTATTTCAGCAACAAATAGATTTTCCTTATACCAAAGTTTGTTTGTTCAAATTTTATTTAGTAACATACAGTGCTATATTGGTTTCAGGAGTAGACAGTGACTCATCACTTACATACAACACCCAGTGCCCATCACAAGAGCCCTCCTTAATACCCATCACCCGTCTAAGCCCATCCCCCATGCATCTCTCTCTCAAAGTTTTAAAAATATTTCTTATGTTAATATGGTTTCTTCTACCACTTTTAAAGCTGCATCTTTTACATTCAAATTAATTATCTATTTTTAAAAAAGATTTTATGTTTATTTTAGTTTTGAGAGAGAGACAGACAGAACATGAGCAGGGAAGGGGCAGAGAGAGAGGGAGACACAGGATCCAAAGCAGGCTCCACGCTCTGAGCTGTCAGCACAGAGCCTGATGTGGGGCTTGAACTCACCAACCATGAGATCACAGACTGTGAGATCATGACCTGAGCCAATGTCTGCGCTTAACCAACTAAGCCACCCAAGGGCCTCGGTCAAATTAATAATCTATTTAAAATTTATTGTGGTGTATTGAGTGAACTATAGATCCAATGCTATATTTTCTTCATGGTTATCTACTTCCCAGCTCTAATTTTAAAAGCTGTTTATCTTACTGATTTGTGATATCACAGTCTATCATATTGTAAATTCTCATATGTTTTATATCTATTTCTGAACTCAATAAAATATTCTAATTTTTGTCTATGTGACTAATCTTGCATAATATGACATTCATATAATAATTTTAGAGCTATCATTAAGTATAATGACTGTTAGGGCCACGCCCTTCTCATTTTCATATTTTTTTGGTATTTTGTAGATTCATTAATCCCCTTTTCTTGATTAGGTTAGCTTGGGCTTCTCTATTTTGTTTTTTCAAAGAACTTACTCTTTCTTTCTGTATTGCAAAATTTTGGTTCGTATTTCCAATTCTGATCCAAGTGTTATTGAAGTGCTTTAAACTGCCAAGGAATGCTGACTTTCTGTTTTCTTATTGTTAAGTATCATCAGCTATTAATATATAGCTAATTGATTATGTCATTCAGATCTTCTATATCTTTACTTGTTGGCCACCAGAGCTGTTTCCTGAGAGACGCCTCTCTGAGTCTCCTCTCTCGTTTATTAAGATTGTAACAATGACTTTTTATGGTTCCCCTCATTTCTACTTGGTGAAACCCTTGATTTCATCCAGGGAATCCTTTCATTATGTTGATGTAAGTCTTCTTTTAGTTAGGTAAGTATTCCTGGAATATACTTTTAGATGTTTGTTCTATTCTATTTTCTTGGTTTCTTTTGGATGGAGGAATTCCATTTATGCATATTATACATGTATTGTATTCCCTTGATCTACCTTTTCTTTCTATCTTTCCTACTGTAAACGCTTTTGTCTTTTTGTTTCTTTTTATCTCTATGTCCTAATTTTATTTTCTCTGTCCCATACTGTGCTTTCAACTGTGTCTATTGTCCCTGGAATACCTACTTATGTCCTCCTTCTGTTTATAGAAATTTCAGTAAAACATTTCTTTTTTTTACTCCATCTTAAATTCTTCCAGTTACTTTTTCTCATTCTTGTAGCCTTCTCTCTTACTGTAGTGAGTTCTTATAATTCTATTGCCATCACTACAATTTTTTTACAGAATTTATTTAGCCATTAGACTATCCTGACTAATAAAATTTTGTCTTTTCAAAGTGTTGTATAAATGGAATCATGCACTATGTAACCTTTGAGGGTTTGGTTTTTACTCACTGTAATTATCTAGAGATACATCTATGTTATGTGTACCCATAATTCATTTTTTATTTTTTTTTCCATAATTCACTTTTTATTTAGGACGAGCATTTCATGACATTGATGCACCACAATTACTTTAATTATTTACTCATTGAAGACTATCATTTTTTCCTGTTTTTGGCTAATGCAAATAAAGCTGTTATTAATACTTGTGTACACATTTTTTGTGTGGGTCTCTTACATAAACTTCATTGTCACTGAGAAAAATGTCCAGAAATGCAATTGCTATATTATAGGGTAGTTGCATATTTAGTTTTCTGGTTGCATATTTAGTTTAATTTTCTGGTTCTGGTTATGTTCTAAATTTTCCATTTGTCTCTTCTTTATGTCTCTCATTTCCATTCAGAGACTTCCTACTTCATTGTTATTTTTCCATTTGTTATAACCATGTTTGCTGTTGTCTGTTAAAAGTTTTTATAATGACTACTTTAAGATCTTTGGTAGATAATTCTAAACTCTCCATCACATTTATTTTTGTTCTTTTTCCATTCATTTTGAGATCTTCCTGACTGTTGCTGTGACAAGCAATATTTACTGAACCAAGGATGTTTGGGCCATTATGTTATAAGACTCAGGATCTTAGTAAACCTTATAATTTAGCTGACTTCCTTTGCCAACACTTCATCAAGGAAGAAGGGATGCTGTGTCATTACTGCCAAATAGGAGTAGAATTCCAGACGCCCTCTTGACCTTTCTTGACATGCAAGGAGCAAGGATCTTGTTAATGCTGGATAGGTAGGAGTTTCTACTCCCCACTGGGCCTCCACTGACATCTTGTTGCTTATGTAGGGTAGGAGTGGCCAACACAAGGACTAGGGCCTTGTTAATGTGGCATTGTAATAAATGGCCTGAGTTTCTGCTTGGACTCCTCTGACATCAACCCAAAAGGGCATGTAAGGGTATCTCATTATTGCCAGGTGGGAGGAGAAGTACAGAATCTCCACTCTGCCTTCTCTGAAATCATCCCATATGGGATATTGGGACACCATGTTACATACAGTTAAGGGTAGAAATTTGGTTCTTCACTCAGTCTTTGCTAGCATGTGGTATTAGACTAGAATAGAACAATTATTGTGTAAAACCTTTCTGTCTTACTAGGTTGCTCCCTTCCTAGTCTTTTGTCTTGAGAGGACAGGTTTCATCATTCATTCATTCAAACAGGTTTATCACCCATTCATTTATTTATATCTGTGGCCATTGATATTTCTGAGTTCCTGACTTCTTCAGCTCTAAGTCTAGAATATATAAGGCAAAAAGAAGCCATCATTCATCAGGTCTCAAAATCCCTAGCTGGTCTAACCTTATCTCCATATTTTTAAAATCATTCTTATACTTGTTTTGTATATAATATTCATAGGGTTTTTTTTATATACTTAAGAGGAATAGACAAAACTATATCTACTCAGTCTTCCCAGGAACTTTCTCAGGTCATTTATTTTTATTACAAAGAGGGATATCAATTTTTCTTTTTTCTTGCTTGTTTACTTTCCTTCTCTTTCCTTCCCTTTTCTTCCATTCCTTTCTTTGCCCTTGTCTCTACTGCTCTACTCTTTTTGTCTTTCCTTTGTTCTTTCTCTCCTTCTCTTCTTGTCTGCTGGGAGCCGCACTGGCCTCTCTGATGGTAGTCACAGCAAGGAAATGGCAGTGTTTGCAGCTCCTGCTGTGAGAAACAAAAACTGGTATCTCCTTCTGCTACTACTGGCTCATATTAGAAATGAGCCTGCTGGTATTGACCAGGCCTCACAATATTCCATATCAGACCCATATTCCGAACACAGATACCACATAAGGAAAAGCATATTCCTGCCTTTACAAAAGAGATTTTAGATGAGAGCTCTGTGGGTGATTGTCAAAAGCCTCTTCCTATGGGCCTGGCATATCAAAGACAATTGAGCCTGGCCCCAAGACAAAGGCCTAATTTAGAGTTTAGGAACAAACAGGGGTAAAACTTAACATGTACAGCTTCTTCTAACTGATGATGTATGGCAGTCCCTTCCCAAAGGCATACCATCTGCAAACATCCTCCCTTACAGGTGGCTGGGATGAGGATAGAAAAGAGTAGCTAACACATAACCCAAAAACAAAAAGCTAACACCTTTAGGGCCCCCGTGGTGTTCACTCATTTAGCATCAAATAGGTTTCCACAAACTAACCAGTTCAAAAACATTCATCCTCTTGAGAGCCAAACAGAATAATTCCTAGCCTAACTATTTACGACTTAACATATATATGTCATCCTATTTTTTCATTAAGAACATCCTGTTATTTCCTTAGTTGTACAATTCAACTTCACTATGATTGAGGTAATTCACAAAAGGCTTCCCATTGTAAAAATTCCTTTTTCTGATCTCATGTTGTTCTTGAACCTTTAAATAAAGACACCAAAACCGACAGGTCAGAGATGCCTGCCTGGTGATCAGAAAGGATCTCGGGGCTCTCTCACTCTCTCTCTCGCCGACACTGTCCATCCTTCAGGGACCCCTGGACCTGTCGGAGCAGGCCTCCGACACTTGTCCTTCTTTATTTTCCCATTTCAGTTATTCTTTTTTTTTTTTTTTTAACTTTTGACTTCCTTTACCCATTTCTCCCACCCCCAAGTCCCCACATCTGGCAACGCCTAATCTGTTCTCTGTATCTATGAGGATTTTCTCCCATATGATATTCATTCATATTTTCTTTATCCATTCATCCATCATTGGACACTTAGGTTTCCATGTTTTGGATATTGTAAATAATGCTGCAATGAACATGGAGGTGCATATAACTTTTTGAGTTAGTGTTTTCATTTTCTTGAATAAGTGCTCAGTGGTAGAATTGCTAGATCAAATGTTGATTCTATTTTCAATTTTTTGAGGAACCCCCATAGTGTTTTACATAGTGGCAGTACCAATTTACATTCCCACCAACAGTGCACTAATGTTCCCTTTTCTCCACATCCTCATCAACACTTGCTATTTCTTATATTTTTGATATAGCCATTCTAACAGCTGTGAGGTGATATCTCTATTATAGTATTGATTTGCATTTCCTTGATGATTGGTGGTGTTGAAGATATTTTCAGGTACCTGTTGACAATCTCTATGCCTTCTTTGGAAAACATCTATTCATATCTTCAGCCCTTTTTTAAATAAGAATGTTATTTTTCTATTGAGTTATATGAATTCTTTATCTATTTTAGATATTAGCCCCTCATCAGATATATGTTTTGCAAATATTTTCTCCTACTCAGTAGATTGCCTTTTCATTTTATTGATTATTTTCTTTGCTGTGCAAAAGCTTCTTAGTTTGATGTAATCCCACTTCAATTCTGCTTTTGTTGCTTTATGGTAACTTTAAAATTTAAAAAATAATGTTGCAGTGTTTCATTGCAAATCTTATTTGTTTATCTGTTTCACAGCAACCTCTTTCCAGTGAGTTTAATTTGTCTTTAAATATTTTTTCTCAGCTATTTTTTTACATTTTTCTGATAGTACACTGGAACACTGCAAGCAGTATCTTCATTTGCTTACCATTCATAGTTGAAGGTGTTAGATTGCCCTAGATTTGTCATTTTCCAGGGACTCTTTGGGCAATGTAGAATGGTAATAAACTTCCTCAAGGATTTCCTCAACTCAAGGTTCTCCCACTGTTGCTTTATAATGACAGACAAGTTTCCACTGAATGTGGCATAACTTGTGGTGGAATTTTCTCTGCCTCTCTGAACTTAGAGATATTCAAGAGTTCTATTATCACCTCCATGTTCTTCAGGTTCATTCACGATTCTATTACACCAAGGCCCTTATCTTCCAAGGTGAATCCTCCACTTTTTAGAAGATGTACTTTTCCTGGTGCTTTCTGAAATCTGCCACTTCTGAGACTCCAGTCATTCTCTATCCCTTCGCCCTCCATATTCCCCAGAGCTGTTGCTTCTTGGACCTCAGCCCTGTTTCTAGCAACTCCTCCTCTCAGAGGTACCCTCTCCTTCTGTTGCACATTTCTCCTGGCTGTTTCTGAAATCTACCACCAGCAGGACCCCTCAATATTCACTTTTCTTCTCCACTCCTCCCACCACCTCTCCCCACAGAGCTTCCTGCAGGCCTCCCTCTGCACCATTTGCTCTTGATCTTAATTGTTTTCATCATCACTAACACCTATCTGGGGATTTCTCAGTTTTCTTTTCCACCTAGTTTCACTGCAACTGACATTTGAGAGATTCATTTAGTTACTATTTCACTCTCTATAGTTTCTAATAAGAGCACTGAAAAGATTCAGCATGAAGCCACAGTCATACTAGAAGTCTGATGATCATATTCCAGATTATCAGTATGTGATCATTACAGAAATTTTGGAAAATAAGAAAAACATCAAAACAAAATGGTTCACAATCCTCCCATGCATAAATAACCACTGGGAGCCTGTTGATGTATTCTCTTACAGTCATTTCCATGATAAATGATACAAATGAAGTCCATTCTACATACAACTGTACACGCTGATTATTTCACTTCGTATTTCAATTCATTTGAATTTTAAAGAACCACATCTTTCGAAGCATAAAAATATGAAGACAGAAAGGGAGGAGATGGGATAGAACCAATCTTTTTTTTTCCTGTTTTATAAGTAACTTTATATGATTTAGTGTCTAGGTGAGTTCCCAAATGTGAGTTCCCAAATTACAAGTGCTCCACAATCCACCCACTCATGTCCTTTCCTTATTGCTGAATATCCTTCATTGCTCCCGAGTTTTACTATGTTCAATATCAATGAAAGACAAGAAAATCATAAATATTTTAGAATATGTTTTCAAATCTGTAGATGTAGAATCAAAGAATATGAAATCTTTTAAGGTTTTTGATACATACGACATTTTTTCCCCAAAAATGTTGCCCAAATTAACAGTCCCAGCAATAAGATATAAGAGTATCAGTTTGACCTAGTCTCTGGACATCATCTTAACCTTGCTTAGCCAATAAAACATATTCTTTTGGTTTTCCATCATATTACTCCCATCATGTGTCAATAAGCAGCAATGATCTGAGCCAACTGCATTTTATAAGCATGATTAGAAGCCATTGCTTGACTCTCGAGTCTGTTTGGCTGTCAGATAAAAATGCTGAAAGGAAACTGGGATGATTGAATGTATTTATGATCAATGTCTCCTTTCCCCAAATGTAGATTACATTCACTCTATCATTGTCTAGTGGAGAATGAAGTTGAAGTTATTGGCTCTGTTAAAAAAGAAGTAGTAGGCTATATCATACTTTCATATTAAATACTGATAAATGAAGAAAAGCATTTTGGGGTCTAAATTATCTAGACCATTACTTTAATTTTACTTTCCTTTGACATATGATAAGACAGTCTAGCTGTGGATAAATAGTACCTCCCACTGCCTTTCTCTTATTGTCAATAATATCCTAACCATGCGTTTTCTAAGACAGTGAAATATCCCCATATGTCCTAAACATTAATAAAACATCTTTGATGGACCGAACTTACTTGCAATTCTCATTCAACAATAGCTTTATCAGCATTTTGTGTTGAAAACTCTTCTCAACTTTTATACTTCCCGCTTTATAAGGACTAGAGCTCAAAGTGTAAAACTTTGCATTTAAAAGCTATAGAAATACCCTACAAATTGTTTATATAACTTGGAGTTTTCATTTCAATTATCTACAATTGGGTCTTTACTCTTGATACATGACTTACCTAAGGAAGAGATCATATCGAATATCATCATTTGGGTTCCCTGATGGGGTTGTGTAGCAATAATCCATTAAGACATTCCATCTGCAGAAAGATATAAGCATAAGAATCTCCTTTTGGATATTGTACTGATCCAAGGGAAGTAAATATTGATGAATGTCTCATCCCACAGGATAGAACTATATATACATATTTAGTTTTTTTTAACATTTATTTATTTTTGAGAGAGAGAGAGAGAGCACAAGCAGGGGATGGGCTGAAAGAGTGCAGCAGGCTGCAGGCTCTGAGCTGTCTGCACAGAGCCCAACACAGGGCTTGAGCCCATGAACCACGAGATCATGACCCGAGCTGAAGTTGGACAACTGAGCCACCCAGGCACCCCTAGAATTATATTTTTATTGGTTATTTCAGAAGTTTCTTATTTATTAGAACATTCTCCTAAGCTCAAGGTGTTTAAAAATCTATAGCAATTTGCCATCCTGCATCAAGTGGGGCTATTATCATACATACATACCACATACACACACAGTGTACAAAACAACTGGTCCAAGTCTGAAGAAACAAAACCCAAAACTGAGCTACATAGATGCTTCTATGTTCACTGTGAACAGCAGCGCTTTGTTTCTGGAGGTTACTATCTCTAACAAATGATGGGGATATTATAATACCACATACAGCAAGGAGGTTTGTGCATAAATTATACACTGAAAATTATGCTAGAATCAGTGAGGATGAGAGTAGGACTCCCTGACAGACACTGTGGTAGGTAAAAGAAAAAATCATGAGGCAAATACACAACCTTCCTCTATAAGGCTACACTGTGCCTAGATTTATACATTACTTCATTCCAGCTTTGGAAATGAATAAAAATTATTAGCCTATGGGAAGTAATAAAAATTACTAGCCCATGGGAAGTAAATGCCAATAATTTTTTAAATCATGCATTTGATAAGATGATATTTAAGGTATATGAATAACAATACTAAGAAGACAGAAAGGGAGAAAGTAAAGTAGAACAGAATTTCCAGAGTATACTATTCTCCTCAGGATGCAAATTTTACATAATGTGTGAGAAACCCAAAATAAACCACGTATACATTACAATGTTATTATAGGGTAGGCCAGGATTTTCAGCTTTTGAATTCCCTTTCAATTTTGATCATTCTGGATTATCTAAAACTTGATCATATGAAACTTGATCGATTTAGGGTTTCTTATACTGATGTTTCTGAGGATCATTTTCTATAATTTTGACCCAGATCATTATGGAGAGAGTTGGAACCTGTTTCAGATTCTGTGTCTCCCTCTCTCTCTGACCCTCCCCTGCTCATGCTGTTCAATCTCTCTCTCCTTCTCTCTCAGAAATAAATAAAACATTAAAAAAAGAGAGAGAGAGAAATGCACAAATCATCAGTGTTCATGAAATGACTACATCTGACTCATCATCTTTCAGATGAAAGAAAGGAACATTGTGATATCTCAGAAGATCTGCCCATTCCCTCTTCCAGTAACTCCCCCCTCCTTCTTTTTTGGGAAGACTTGTTATTTTCCAATTAGTGACACAAAATAAGTGTCCCTCTTAATCTTTGTAATTTGCTATTTCTATTTATTAGCATTCCTAAATGGTGTGGCAATGACAGTACTTTTTAAATTAAAAATGAATGAGCTAACTTTATGATTCACAAGGCTTTGTGTGGACAACACAAAACACCAACAACAAAAGATAAGAGTTTGAGAATACCTGCCGTCCAGGTTAGTGGCTTGTACAGCTGCAAACACTTTGGTTTTCAAAGGTAATCCTATACTTGGGATAATTAACTGCTGACTGTAGGTTGAATCCTAATGATGAAAAAAATAAGCAATTAATTCATCATTGTCTTCCCAACAACAGCACATTTACCACTGAAAACAATACTATCATATAAAAAGGGGGCAAATCACCATAAATTTACAGAATCAACCCCAAAAAGGATCCAGTTAATCCTATAGATTAGATCCTCTAGATGGAATAACTATTCTTAAACCATATCCAAGTAACAAATTCATGTCCATGCATAAATCTTTTTCTTTCCATAGCTTATTATATATGATGGTTAGTGTTCTGTGTATTTAAACTGCATTCAATGATTAATAGTGTTTAATATTTAATTTGTTTAATAATCAAGTGTCAAGATTTAGTTTATTAAAATTAATACTTCATTTATTTAAGTTACATTAGTGGCTATCATGCAGTTTCTCATCTACTTCACTTTAAGCCCTTTCCCATTGGGATTGTAAGTCTTTATGCTCTTGATAATTTGCCCCAAATCACTTATCTGGCAATTTGAAATTATCAAAACTTAATTGAAAACCAAAGATGTGACCAATGAGTCCTCCAAGTTGCCAAACTGCATGCCACAAGACTTCCTTCACCAAATTCCTTGGCAGTTCCGTAAAGAAGGGTGTCTCAGGACTTCACTTCTACCTTTTTACTCTTATTTTATAACAATTCTAGAGAGCTTATTTGTATCACTCCCCAAGTTACAGTATTTTTAATATAGTTTATTGTCAAGTTGGTTTCCATATAACACCACGTGCTCATTCCAACAAGTGCCCTCCTCCCAATTTACACTATGAAAGCAATAGGTCAGAAATTGAGATGTGACAGCTTTAATTTGACAACAAAGAAAAACAAAAAATTGTAGAATGAAAAAAAAGAAAAAGAAAAGAATAGAACTTCTACAAGTGTAAACTGTCAAATCAATTGGCGTTGAAGCAAATTGCTTCTCCCAAATTTGGTAACCTTGAAGCCATTTTTCAGCAAAGAAAAAATGTTAATGTTCATCATGAAATTTCACAGTCACCAAGCAAAGGTGAAATACAGAGCATACTCTATTTAAGAAGCCTGGGAAAAAAGCAACAGATTTTGAATTTTTTAAGTTATAAATTTTTAAAATTATAGTTTGAATGCTTTACTTTTGAAAAAGTTGCACTCATGTGAAGTCTTTCATTCCCAAATATGGCCAGATAAGTGAGGGAATATATGCTGTACTCCTTTCTATGAGAAATGATGAGAGCTCCTCTAACCATTCCTAATAAGTAGTAGTTTTATTTATCTTTCCTGCTCCATTTCCAAAATTCTCCAAGTATTATGTTAAAATATACAGAGCTTTATTTTTTTAAGGTTTTATTTTTAAGTACTCTACACCCACATTGGGGCTGGAATTCACAACTCCAAGAGCAAGAGTCATATGCTCTACCGAGTGAGCCCTCCAGGGGCCGCCATAGATTATATACCTGCCTCAGTAGTGTGCGGAAGAATGTTTACTTTCTTACAATTATTGTACTGCTAAGTCATTTGCAAATGAATCAACAAATTTTTCCTTCTAAAATTGCTTCTAAAAGGTAATGTTTTTACTTTTTTTAAAACTTTTTTGGTAGAGTTGCTTTTTTTACTTTTGTTATATTGTTCCTAAAATTAATTATATTTATTTTAGATTTTTTCTTCAACTTTGAAAAACATTCATAATTACTATAACACTATTTCAGGTTTGTTCTTTCTTTATCTGCTCAAAAGATACCAATATTTAGATACAATTCACAAAATCATCTTTGCTTTCCATTTCCAGAGAGGACAAAACCAATACATTTATATTACACAAAAATAAGGCCACAGTTCAACTGGACACAATCCACATGTATGGAAATTGCATAGTCAATAAAAGTAAAAGTAATTATTATTTTTTATAAATAAAATTTCCCTAAGTACATTTACTGAGTGCCAGAATACATGGATTTAAACAATTGCACTGAATTAAATACAAGTTTTCCTTTCCAAATAACTAATCAGAGAATAAGAGTAGTAGATATGGAATGTAACTTTTCATCATTCAAAAACTGCATGTGAAATAGAAAGACTTGGCCACAAATAATTGTAAAATGATACTTAATTTGAAATGCTGCAATAAAATTACATTTGGACAGCTAAATGTTAGCGTTTCAAACAAATAATAAATATGATTTCAGATCAATTAGTGAAAGTAAACCAAAATGTTTTTCTCATGTAAATTACTAGGGCTTTTTTTCCCCATTATTACAATATAATTGACTATATTACCTATGCTGTAATTTTCATCTTTGTGACTTATTTATTTAATTTATACATGGGAACATGTATAAATTACTAGTTTGGTAGTGCTCTGTAACATGGCAAAATACTATGACCATGTCATGTTAAAAAAGTAGTTCGGGGAGTGAAACTCTTCTATATGATAGAGTAATGATGAGTGCAAGTCATCATGAATTTGTCAAAACCCAAAAAATATACATGAAGAGTGAAACTCAATGTAAACACTTCAGTTAATGCATCAATATGGATATTATAACAAATATACCTCCAAATTCAAGGTGTAAATAATAAAGGAAATTGTGTACAGGCACATGAAGTCTGTGGGAACTCTGTACTTTCAGATCAGTTTTTCTGTAAACCAAAAACCTCTCTAAAAATGGTCTATTAATTAAAAAGCATACTTTATGGAGAAATGGTTCAATTTTATTAAATCAAAATTCAGTTTAACTTTTTAATTCCACCATTAATGATGTCTTTATTGCAAACTGGCTAAAAATGAGATGTGTCTATTGTTTTCTGAAATATTTTTCTTCATCCTGTTCTCATCAGAGATCTTAAGATGTTAAGTCTTGTCAAATAGTCAAATAAAAAGCGTGAGACATCAAAACAAATGAGATGTGTTTTGACATTACCTATTTCATTTATAGTCTGATATCAAACAATTGGTTACCTTTTTATCATAGAATTAAAATCTTAAGGTTATCACCAAATTATAGGCTTTTATTTAGCATTAAGATGCCAGAAAGTTTTTGGAGTGTCTGGGTGGCTCAGTTAGTTAAGCATCTGACTTTGACTCAGGTCATGTTCTCACAGTTTGTGAATTCGAGCCTCCTGTCAGGCTCAGAGCTGCCTGCTTCAGATTCCATGTCTCCCTCTCTTTCTGCCCCTTCTCTCTCTCTCTCAAAAATAAATAAATGTTAAAAAAAATTTTTTAAAGATGCTAGAAAGTTTTTGAAGGATTATGTCTTATTAACAATAAGAGAAAACTATTTCCAATGATAAAGGAAAGACCCTTAGAGCAAAGCTCTCAACAAATCCATGCTTCTAATTTTTATTTGCTGCTTTTCCAGTAAGGGAATGGTTTAATTTCACAAACAATAATGGTGTTATTAAATACCATTTGGGTATATATTTTTTTTACTTTTTTAAAATTAGCCGTTTTCATCTTTGTTTCACTCAAAAATCATCAATAATGCTGAACCCAAACCAGTCACCTCAATTCTACCTCAGGATATATAAATTCATGTATAAATCAGCAGATAGAAACTTCCCAATTCAAAAATACTGCTCAAAACAATAATAAATATCTGACCATATTGATAATGAATACTGGCACGTATTTGCTGAGTGCTATAGAATCAAGTAAGTTGGCAGTTTCTCCCTGCAGAGGAAAGTTTAGAAATGACAGAAAGGCCATCTTCATTCCAACACATTTTAATTTGTTGTTTAGAACTCAGTGGTGTCAGACTACAAACTTATAAACACGATTTTTTTAAATGCCTTTGGAAAATGTCCTACTACAATATTTATAGCTCATTATATTCAAAGTATAAAGCACTGACTTTTAAATCAGTTGCATGAATTATAACTCAGTGCCATGATGACATGAATAATAATGTAAAAATCAGATTCATAATTTACAAAAATGTTGGTTGATAGATTGAAAAATTGATATTTAAATCAGGCATTTAAAATGTATGAATAAAAATTTTAATCAACATGAAAATATCATTTGGGGGATTAATGTTAGAGTTATAAATAGAAATCCATGTATTTTTCATGTTTTGCTGCCGCTGCCGATATTTACATGACAAGAGTTTAGACAATCCTATGTAGTCAACCCAAACTATTTCAAATTTGACAGAATTGTCATCAGCCGAAATCCATTTTAAAAATGTTAACACATTCATCACCAAGCATGCCCTCAAGGGAAGTATCATTTGGACTTTTCCTATCTTTTTATCACAAAAATATTACTTCTAACATCTTGACCCTGACTATGGCTACACACACACACACACACACACATACAAATATATACGTATAAATGTAGATAGACTTAGAATAACTATGTAGAATCACATTTACAAAATAAAATCTAAGTCATTTATCAACTTTTAGAAAACAATGGAGTTTTTAGTATACCTTTATCACTAGGATATATAAAAATGGTAGTAAAGATGGATAAATGTTACCAAAGTATAACGAGGTTAATGTGGCTTTTGGTAGATCTTGATATAAAATCTATCCACAGAAATGGCTCCTCAGAACAGTGAGAGAGAACATAACATCCGTCACCCATCAACTTACATTATAAAGGAGCAGGTTCAAAGTGCTGACAAATGTACCATTGTTCTCTCTCACAGAAATAGCAGCTGAGGACCTAAAACAGATTTAGAAACAGGAAAGCATTGATAGATTTTAAATTAAAAGTTTCAGTTATGCCTTAATGTTAGATTTAAGGCACTAAAAGTCTTAAGTAAGCTTGACATACTTTTACCTGGGTCTGGAGTAGGCACATGATTTAAATCACTGAATATATCAAAAAGCAAGAGAGACCAAATAAAGACAAACTGTTCTTTATGATCTTTTTACTTATAAAGGCATCTTTCCATTTTGCAATTCATATATGAGACTTTAAAGAAAAAATGTCATTCCAATATAATTTGAATCTGATACAAATACATTTTCATCAATCCCATTAGAAGTTTCATGATATCAGGGATTTTGTTTTACTTTGTTCACTGCTAGAACATTGCTTGGTACATAGGAGAAGTATAATAAATATTTATTGAATAAATGAATGCTTTTCTGTGTACACTCCAGCTCAGGGATTTGTTTACTGGGAAAGTGAAGTAGAGCAGAGTGAGATTGTGACACCCTCATGGCCCACTTCCCTCCACACCTGTATCCTTTAGACTCAAAGCCTTTCTTTTCTTGTTCTCCAAGTCTTGTTTTTCACCAAGATATTTATCATCATTGTGCCATTAAAACCAGCTGTGACCATTTTTTATCTGAAACAGAATGTGGCCTCCACGTTCCCTCATGACTAAGATTAAACAATAACGACACCTTTGTGATAGCAAGCCCTAGAACTGGAAAAATAAAATTTTCACTCAGTCACCCCACTTCATCAAAAATATTTGACAAATCCAGATGACCACTGTAACGTGGATATAACCTTGTCTTGGAGTATGTCCTTTGGGAAAAATGAATGAATACATGATTATAAACAGTCCATATCTGAAGCTCCTTAGCTCTGGGTGAGGCCACCTTGTGGGACCATGAGTACTTGTGCAGTTGACATCTCAGCAAGAGGCATGGAGTCCCCAGATTCTGAGGCATCAGAGAGACTGAAGCCAAGAAGGACCCAAAAAATCAGTGACTGTTCTATACAATGAAAAGAGGACACCTTCTGGACTGCATAAGCACTTAGAGTTCTCAGTGTTCAGCAATTCTCAGAGGAGTGAGAAGAACCCCCAGGCAGAAATCTGACTAGTTTGAACTAGTTTTAATTCGGGGTAAATATATACACCTGATCTGTTGATAGGGGTCATAACAACATTAAATAGACAGACAGACAGAAAGACAGATAGATAAGACTTAATATGGTTTCCAATACTTTGAGTTTGGCTATTCTCAACAAATCCTGCTATCTTTCTAAGTCCCTTCAGGGAGAAAAAAATGACTCAAACATAAAGACAGAATGTGAAACTAAGAATAGTTACTTACGAGGCAAGCTGGGTATTATTAACCAGGTATTCCAACGGATAACTGCAACTAAATTTGTAAATCAGTCCAGGTAGATAGCTGATGATTGTTGGTGGGTCTGGAGTATCAATGTATCCAGAAATATTTCCTATTTGTACTGAAGTTGCATTCCCATAAGCACTGACTCCAGGAATTGTGGATACCTGTTGGAATGGTAGATCAAGTTCAATGATTAAATAGCTGTATATAAATCTAGGCATTTCCCATATGCAAAATAAAACATTGGACCAGATCATTTCTTTCTTTTTAAAAAAAAATTAATGTTTATTTATTTTTGAGATAGAGAAAGAGACAGAATGTGAGTGGGGGAGGGGCAGAAAGAGAGGAAGACACAGAATCTGAAGCAGGTTCCAGGCTCTGAGCTGTTAGCACAGATCCCAACACAGGACTCGAACTCAAGAACCATGAGATCACGACCTGAGCCAAAATGGGACACTTAACCGACTGAGCCACCCAGGTGCTCCTAGACCAGGTCATTTCTAGAGTTTGTTTCAACTACAACATTGCATGGATTTGACATTATATGTATATAATGCTACTTATAAGTGATTAATATGTCTTTTAACTAAATACAACTTCATATTCACCAAAGATACTATTCATATTTCATAAATAAGAAAGGAGAGAGAGTACATGTTGAGAGTACTACAATGAGTCATTTAAAAATGTTTACCAGTAAAGCCCAAATTCTGTGACATGGCTTAAAATATCTCTGTTTCCCACTTTAGCTTCATATCCCTGTAATCACACACTTGGTTAACAATTTGAAGCAGGGGCGCCTAGGTGGCTCAGTCTCCTAAACGTCATACTCTTAATTTTAGCTCAGGTGGCGATCTCACTGTGAGTTTGAGTCCTGTCGGGGTAGCCAGCTTGGGATTCTCTCTCTGCCCCTCCCCCCTGCATCTCTCTCTCTCTCTCTCTCAAAATAAATTAAAACATTTAAAATTTTTTAAAAAATGCCCCAGCCAGCCACAAGGCCCTCTATAAGGTTTTGTGCATGCTCTCTCTGCCTCCTTTCTCCCCCACTTCACCTGACATCTCCTGCTCCTTCCCTGGATCTCATCAGCTTCCCTAGGCAAGTTCCTGACTGTCCTACAACAATGTTCGTCTCCATCATAGGAGGAGTCACAGTGCGTTGAGTGGTCTCATAAACTGGCAGTCCCCTTCACCATAATCAGAGCTCTTTGTGGGTAGGGAGTTCCCTTAGCCTTTGCCTTTGCATGGTCAGCATCACACAGTGACATCAGCAGCTTGGGACTCCTGAGATAAATTTTGACCAAATGCATTAAGGTCACAGTTTTTTTCTGATGGTCCATCTGAGGGTCTCCCTCTCTGGTATATACATGGAGATTCTCATCCCTTTCCAGGGTAATAGTTCATAGATGAGTTTCAAGAGGATGAACTCCCAGACTTTATATTAAAATATTGTCCATATGTGTATTTTCCTGACACCGATTAGCTCTCATTGTATTATTCAATCCCATTAAAATTTAAGAACCACCACTTTAGGAATAATCAATAATGCTCTTGACTTTCATAATAATGTTCTTGACTTTTCATAGAGGAATACAGCTCCTCCCATTACATAAACTACAATATGATGCTCAATAAATACTTGTAGCAGGTATTATGGAAATCTATAACACTTTTCAACAATAGAATAAACTTTAAGCAGGAACCTAGGAGTACACAGGCAAAGCTGAGGCAATTATCTAGCTAATTCATGAACAGAGCCAGAATCATTATAATTGAAAACACTTTTTTATTCCAATCCAGTGACGTAATAGTCTACTTAATTTTTCCCATGTAGGATTGTCCCTGGAGCAAATTCCAAAGCTGGTGACATCTATGCAAAACTGAAAGTGTAAGCAAATCTTCGCCTCCTCTCACATTTGCCTGACTGACTAGCTAAACATACCAACTCTGTGAAAACAGAGCAAATAAAACACACATACACATATGTAGCAATTTTTATACCTAAATTATTCAGCTTAAAAAAAAGTAAACAGCAAGTGTGTGCACACACGCACAGACATGTGCACACACACACAGATGCTTTGCCTGGCACTTCTCCTGAACTGTTTTCTTGGCAATAGGGCAAAACTTAACTCTAGAGAAGAAACTGCCATGAAGGAAGGACCCTAGAGTACAGTGGGAGGAGGGAAAGTCTGGCTCTCCACGTGGGTTTCTCCTTCCACAAGGAAACACAGACATGTAATAATCAGCCTGCATCACACTCCCTCAGGCCCACCTCATAACCTCTCTGTGCACAACTCAGAGAGATGAATAAATGTATTTAATAAAAAGAGTCAACAATGCTCAAGCTGCAGGCTTGGAAATGGTCATGGGCACAATATTCTAACTACCCCCTGGGAAAAGATAAAGAAGGAAATCAGAGAAATCTTTTTCCTGTCTCCCATCTCCCATCAAGTCTTAGAAACCCTGTCCTTAGAGGAATTAAGCCTTCCCCTTTAATCCCAAATAAAAATTTATGAAGAAGAAAAGCTAGCATCTCCTCGTTCACTGGGCTAAGTGGTCACACTCACTGTATCTCCTTTTTGTCTGTGCTAGGATTTACCAATAAGATTACATTCAAAGAAGCAAAATGAAAAATAGTGTTCAATGAATCTCAGTGCAATACCCCTCAAATCACAATATTTATATTTCAAATTTTAATTCTTGGGAAAATCAATTCCTTATTCAATTCCTGTGTGTGTGTGTGTCTGTGTGTGTGTGTGTTCAGTGCAAGCATAAATAAACGAATAGAGTAGACTAGTGGCTCTGTTTGGGGATGGAAATATTTGATTTTCACAATGACTAGAGAGATTTCCTTTTCTGAACAATCTACTGGGATTTCATGAGTAAGACTGAGTATGAAAAACATTTTGAAACTCAAAGGACAGTCCCACACAATGGAGAATATTACACCAGAAATGCTGACAGTCCTCTTTCACACAACACTGGTTTGGATCATTCCACGGTAAACACGAACCCTAGGAGAGTGTAGGCTTCCCGCTCTATATTTTATCTTTCTTTCTGAATGAGGTCACTAAGAGGCAATAGGTCTAGGGATCCATTGTCCAACTCGTTGGAACAAACAATTTCTGTGTGATAAGACAGTTCCATAAAAAGCATGAGAAACATAGGTAATGATAAAACATAGATAAATATTCATCAATGTCACTCGTCGCTGTGACATCTTGAGCCCCTCCACTGCTCAGCTACAATAAGCAGAACCATTACTGGAAAATAAAACTGTATGTTTGAAGCCTCACACAGGAAAAGGAAGTGATTTGTTCAGTTTTATTGGAATTTTTTCCTCAAAGATAGATTGGGCTTCTGATGACTTCATGAAATGGGGAGAGATTTTTGTTGTGACCCCAAACCTAGCACAGGAGTTTACACTCATCTTACCACTAAGCTGTTTCCACAGCCCTCCAAGGTGCTGAGATTGATGATGAAAATGACCACCGCGGGAAAGGTGTTGTTATTGATGAACCCCCTGCAGTGGGAGTCCCCATGCCTTCCGTTCAGTGCCAGATCCGTTTCAGAATAACCCGAGAAAAGTACTGTGCAAAAATTAATCTTCATTGTAATGGCCTGCACCCCACAGTAGACATTGATGTCTCTTTCGGCTGAAATAAAATATATAGAAAACAAATATTAGTCACAAAAGCACAGTGCAGCATATAAGGATAACTATAACATTCCCTGATGTAGTTACTCATCACCTCAGTCTGTTTAACTCATTCCTATGTTTGAATATGCCATAATCCAATGCAAAAGCTGTTAAGACAGGTCGCTAGGGAAAATATAGTCTTAAATTTAGTTATTTAGGAGTTATAAAACATTCTGTTTCTTTGTGTTTGGTATATAGTAGATTTGCATTAAATGTCAGTTGAGTGTTACAGAATGATTAGAGAACTGAGGGAGGGAAATCAGGTTTGCAGAGAAAATTCAGAACTAGAGTAATTATCTGAATTATTCAGATAACCTGTCTAGAGTAGACAGAATCACTGCAAGTGATAAGTTTTCCCAAGTGTAAGGAAGACGCAGTTAAAAATCCCTCACAAGCCATATTGCTGAGCATTTTGGTGTTTTGTAACCCATCTTTCCCAGGATGGAGAAACATAAGCCATCCATCAGAATTCCATTTTATTTTGCCTATATTAAAGTACTCTAGGGAGAAAGGAATGAAAACAAATGTGCTGATACTACCAACAAAAATGCATAAGAAAATTTTGCCAATGACGATGCCAAAATAAAAGGAATGAACTACGCATGGAAATTTAAAACAACATTTTCCCAGTTTCCATGACTACTCCATGAGTTATCAGTGATGGGATCCACCAGGTCTGTACAGGTGACTGTGCACACACACACAAGCTTTTCATATCTCTATGTAGTTATTTTTCTACATGTAATGAAAATATATGTAGCCAATGGAGAGGTTGGCTGCTAGGCAATTCCCCAGAGGAAGAAACTTATTTTAATTGTTTTTGGTAACTGTTACAAGTTTAATCATGTGCCAAAAGATGCATGAAGTCCTAACCCGTAGTCTTTCAGAATGTGACCTTATTTGGAAATAGGGTCACTGTAGATGTAATTAGCTTAGATAAGGTTACACTGGAATAAGGTGGATCTCTAATCCAAAATGACTTGTCTTTATAAAAGGAATGCCATGTGAAGAGACAGAGACATAAGAAAGATGCTATGTGAAGACACAGAATTGGAGTTACACATCAACAGTCGAAGAATGTCACCAAAGATTGCCAGCAAACCACCAGAAGCTAGGAGAGGCAAGGAAGGATTCTACCCAGAGCATCAGAGGGAACATTGCCCTGCTGATACCTTGATTTTGAACTTCTAGTCTCCAGAACTCTGAGGCGATAAGTTTCTGTTTGAAGTCACCCTGTTTGTATCACTTTGTTATGGCAGCCTTAGGAAATTAACGCAGCAAGCTTGCCACTTTTTAACACTCCATTTTACCACTTAGATAAAGAATCAAGGGGTGCCTGGGTAGCTCAGTAAGATGAGTGTCCAACTTCAGCTCAGGTCATGATCTCACAGTTCGTGGGTTCAGGCCCCACATCAGGATTTGTGCTGAGAGCTTGCTCAGAGCCTGGAGCTTCAGATTCTGAGTCTCCTTCTCTCTCTGCCCCTCCTTCAATCATGCATTGTCTTATTCTGTCTCTCAAATATAAATAAATGCAAAAAAAATTTTAAAGAGTCAAAAACAAGCATCAGATTTTCTAAATGTGAATATAAACAAAATAAAAACCGACTAAGCTATTTGGAAAAATAAATCCAATTGTTCAAAAAAGGAAAAACAAGCAAACTAAAAGATAATTTTAGTGAGATGATGTTCACCTAAGTAATCTGCAAATATCATTCAATTTATGGCATAGAATTAATTCACTTAAATACCACAATTATAATCTAAGTGTAAATATAACCCAGCATATTTCTTTGGAGTATTCATTCTCCATTGTGGTTTTTGATGGCTAAGTGAGTCATATTTTGAGAATGTGAATAAGTAAAAATGAAAATTTCTATGTTCGGCTATGATTTTAAACTCATCACAAAAAGAAAGAAAATCTTTTTCATGGTTAAAGTTAGAGAGAAAGATGGAAGATCTTTTTCATGGCCAAAAAGCAAATATTAGTCTAGTTGTTATAGAAAACTCCAAGCAATATTCCCTTTGTAGGTGAATTCATTATGAAGTACATAGGAAATAATAAGTACTACTTATAATTGGGAGAATCTCTTTGTTAGCTTTCAGCAACATTAGCTGTTTAAATGCAACCATAACTTTTAATGATGTTCTTTACTAAAATAATAGAGTTCATTTTAGTAAATGAATGTCTACAATCTTCAAATATATACATAATATATACATTTAAGTTTATTTATTTTGAGAGAGAGTGCATGCACACACATGCAAGCTGGGAAGGGGCAGAGGGAGAGAGAATCCCAATCAGACTCTGTGCGGTCCACACAGAGCTCAATGTGGGGCTCAGTCTTACGAACCATGACCTGAACCAGAATCAGAAATTGGTCGCTTAATCGACTGAGCCACCCAGGCTTCCACATCTTATATCAATTGATTGCACTCCATCTACATGCTATTCCTTCGCTCATGCCACCATTATCTCTTGGCCTAGAATATTACATTAGCTTCCTAACTGGCTCCTTTATTTCCACTCTTAACCCTCTCTAATTAGTACAGCTGTTAATATATGAATCCAATCATATATTAACGTCAAATCTTGCCTCTACTCAGATCTTCAAAGCTATTCGTTTCACTCAGACCAAAATTCTAGATCTTGAACCACATCCTCAAGACTCCCCTTGATCTGCCATCTTCTTATCTCTGCATTCATATCTCTCTCCCTACCAGCCCCTTGCTCCCCATGTTTGTTTCACTGAACTCTTTTGCAGTTTTCTAAATGCATCACCTTGAGTGATGAAAGCCAGAGTAGTTGTTACCTCCTGGGATGGAATTGTCTAGAATAGGAGAAACAAGGACATTTTGTGGAGTGATAAAAATGTCCTCTATCTTGATCTGGGTAGTAGTTACATGAGTGTATTCATATGTTAAAGAAAAACAAGGTGCACCCTTAAAATTGGTGCATCTTATTTTATATAAATTATTCCTCCACAAAACGCTGTGAGCATTTTAAAAAGCCTAGTACAGATTTGCACAAGGCCCTTAATCAATGCTCTTTTCTCTGCTTAGGATGCTCTTCATACCCCCAGTCTTTGTCTAATTAACTCCTATTTATTCTTCAGGTCTTAAATTTCATTGTTCTTTCCCCCAAAGAGTTTCCAGATCCCAAATCTAAATTATGCCACTCCATTATCCTGTCATATAGCCTTAAAATCATGTAGACATTTGTGTACTTGTATATTTGTCTTCTCTATAAGCTGAGAGTCCTGGATTGCAGAAAGCTATAATACTCATTGATGTGAGTAATTAATTAATTAATCACATGTAATATTGGAACAACAGACAGCACTAAGGATTTACAAAGAAGTCGTTCTTGTTCTCAGATCATAGTCCATAAGAGGAGATAGCTGTGGCCCAGTGTGACAGAAAGATTGGGTAGAGAACTTTGGGGCAGTACAGAAAGTGAACCTCACCTACACCCGCTGGTTAGGAGCAGCCTCCTGGAGAAGATGCCATTGACCTGAGTTTTGAAGTATCAATAGGGGTTAGCAATATAAAGGAGTGGAAATTTTATAACACAGAGGGGGCAGTGTGAATAACAATACAAGTGTGAAATATACTGAGGCTTGGTTGAGAGCTGGACAGCTCTGTTTTCATTAGAATTTAAAATACGAAGGAGGAAATGGCAGAAAATGAGGTCAAGTGGCAAACACATAGGCAAAACCACAGGTAACCTTTTCATACAAAATGGTCTCTGTAAGATAACAAAACATCTACCTCAATGTCAGATCAAATCTTAGCTTCCAGGGAGTTTACTAAGAACTCTCTTGATGTCCAGTGGATAGAGAATTAGTATCACTGCATTACTTGGAATATCACAAATGTATTGAAGTGAATACATATCATTAAATATGTTACAGAGAGGTAGTATCATTCCCTGTAGTTTAAACCAACTGAAGACTTCAGTTTCTTCACCTTTGTTTGAGAGGAATTAACTGATACTTAGAATAGTTTTATAAATAGCAAAGATTACTTTGTCCAGATGTAGAGCTCTCTTCAGCTTTCTGTGTTTAACTGAAGGCTTGTAACTCCCGAAATGGAACTGAATTTGCTACAAACTGATCCCACTAGGAGATATTATAACAAGAGAAAGGTTTTTCATAGTGTAAGAAAAGAGATCTGTTCAAATCCATCCTAACCCAGTTTTCTAAAGACTTCTCACCGTCCCTTCAGAGAAACACATTTTTTCCTAGTTGTAGATACTAAAGACATCCATTCAGCACAACTTTTCCATTTGTGAAGCTTTGTGGAGGGAGAAAGGATACTTTAAGTTGCCGAAGGGCAATTTCTGCCAAAAGAAGAGAATTTTTTTTCTCAGAGTTCATGAATAACAGTTGTTCTTGACAACTAAAATTTTTTGGAGCCTTTTTATTGTCTAATCTCTGGACTGAGTTGTTATATCCTTTTGAACAACACTTGAGTATGAAACAACTCAGTAAGTACAAGTTAAAAACAAAAATATCAAGGAATAGATACCTTTAGATTTTTGACTTTTAGTGCTTTATGTTTAAAGACTCAAAGCATTATTAAAATGGCAGGCCAGCTTCGAGCTTATGTGCAATTACACTGCCAAAATGGCAATTTTCCCCCTGATGTTTTAACTAAGTTAAGCTTTTCATAAGACTAAAAACAAAAAATGCAGCATTAAATTGAATTCAGGGAAAAAGAAAGAAATGCTCTGCAGTTATCTTACCTATCAATCAGGCAATGATTTTATCTCACAATTTTGAAAAATATTCAAATTTTTAATATACTGTCACACTGTCAACCATCTATCTTACCACATATAAAAATGTGTCTAGATTTGGAGTTGAGAGAGTATTGTTACCATATAAATGGGAATAAAGAGAGGATGAATCCACTTATACATATGAATAAAAATCTCGTTCTACTTCTCCATTCCCAATAAAGTTCCATTCCTGGAATATCTAACTACACGTTTCCCTTTAGACACAATCATTGACAATATATTTGTAGCATATCATTCATATATCTAACAAGTATATCTAACTTTGTTCTTTTCTTCAATGGTTCTATACTTGACTAGCTTAATTTCAATGGCACCCAGATGAAGCTAAAGATCCCTAGCTTTTGATAGACTGAAGGATTTTCATATCATCTCAATACTGTTGAGACCTACATTTCTTTCACTAGTATCAGAATATTTATTTTAACATTTTCTAATTGTTCCCTGGAATAATCAGAGCACAGATCAATACAGTTGTTCAAATAATTTACACACACATATTCCATAATAAAAACATGGCAACATCCCTCAAAATTGGGCTGTCGGTTGGTACTCAGCCCCACAAAGCAGTGGCTCAAAATATTCTTTCACCACTGGTCTGAAAATGTAAAATTCTGCATGAAAATCAGCAACTCTGAGGTCAGTACATAATATTTTTAAAAAAGGTGAGGTACACAGGAGTTTAAAACACAAAATCAGAGCCGTCAGTTTTACATAAGCTAGAGGCTATTGTTCCTATTTAGTTTCCAGACCTAAACTACATGCCAATTCATGTCAACAAAGTATTTTTTAAAACCATTTATTGTATACACATTACATGTCAGTTTCTGTACTAGAATCTGAAGATAAAGGCATTAGTAGACTCCTTTACTTCATGATGCTCATGTTTAATTAGAGGAGACAGAAAAATGAGATGATTATAACACAGCTTGATAAAGATGTTATACCATGTTATATACAACCAAGTCTCCATAAAGGAGGAGCGCTTGGAAGGGATTGTTGAGAAGAAATAAAATTATTCCAATGGGCTACATTCCATAAGAAAATGATTAGGTGATGGCATGAAGTGAAAGGGATCTCAAACTGAAACTCAGATTTCTAGCTTTAGTGGGTGTCTAGATTATTTCCTGAGATAAAGAATGCAGGAAGGAAAAAGGAAAAACTCAGTTTTTGAGGGGCTGAGGTATATGTGGGACACTCAAATAGAAATGTACAACAGGTAGTCAGAAATATGAATCTATTATTTGGAGAATAGAAAAGACTGAAAAATATAAATTTAAGAATCACTAAATACTCAATGTATTACTAATACATAATGATAATAGATGAAATACCCAATGACAGTATTCAAGAGGAGAAATAAGCTGAAAACAGAAAAATAATATCTATGCTGTCCAGTAATGACACTGTCCCTCATTTCCCAATGGAAAGTGATTGTTCTCCTGCACTGTATCTTGCAAACCTTTAACTGTGACTCTAGTGTTCTGCTTATATTATATCTGAGAATGGATATTCACTTTCTCAGTAGATTATGAACTCATTGAAAGCTATGGATTTCCCCAGAGTGCCTAACAAGCACTCAGCAAATGTATATTAAAATATTATTAATTCAATTCCTTCACAAACAGCACACATGGTTTCTAACTTTTAATAATGAGTTGTAAGATTCACAAATATGTATGCAATTAATACAGTTTCATCTTGAATGTTCATCCAGAACACATATTTCCTATCAGTACTCTGCCACGTGCCTGAGATGATTCTTGTTTTTTGAGTTTCAGACAAACATCGATATCTTTAATGTCAGATGTTTTCTGACTTCCAATTGAGAAAATTCAACCCATTAAGTATTATGAAATTAATAGATCTTTTTCTATTTTGGGGGGTATTTAACCTTTTAAAATAAATTAGTCTTGGTAACTAATTACCTTGCCTTATTATTAATAATGATTTTTTAAAATTATTTTCCCTTAACAGTGATAGATTTACTGATTCCTATTGTCATTAATAGCAAATAAATGCATGACAGCCACCTGGCATTGACATACACAGGAACAACACAAAGCAAGCAAGATGACATGAGTACCATGCTCTAACCAGCACTTCTTCTACTGTGCATGTATATACTACCAGCACATCTTATTAAAATGCAGATTCTGATTCAGTAGACCTGGGTTGGGGCCTGATCTGTGTGTTTCTCACAAGCCCCCTGGTGACACCAATGCCACAAGTCTCTTAATCAGTTGAACTGCTTAGTCACTTTGGGCAGAAGCTAACCCTTGGGGTGGATTCTATCTAGTAGACTTAAGCACTGCCACCAAATACTGATTTGTATGATTTACATGCTGACAAAAGGGAAAAGGTTGGTTGAAAAGGGATGAGAGAAAGGGAGAGAGAGGGGGGAGGAGGAATCATGAAGGAGAAGATGCCTTTCCTTGTCTGAGGAACTGTATTTTTTTTTAAATTTATTTATTTCTGAAAGAGAGAGAGAGAGAGACAGAGAGAGAGGGAGAAGGCAGGAGAGGGGCAGAGAGAGAGGGAGAGAGAATCCCAAGCAGGCTCCGTGCTGTCAGCACAGAGCCAGACATGGGGATCGATCTCATGGACAGTGAGATCATGACCTAAACTGAAATCAAGAGGTGCCCTGAACTGGTTTTGAATCTCAGTGAAAGAGGGTTCATAAAAACCTTCATGAGCCTGAGTCAAATAAATCTATTTGAGTGCTCAGGTGGCTGTGTGTGAAACAGTTGGGAATAGAATCAGTCTTCTACCCCCACTTCTACTCCATTCCGTAAACCACAGCAGTTTAATAATAACAGGAGGGGCACCTCAATGGCAACTATGCCGTGAGCACTCTCCAGAACAACTGAAAGATCACAGGGTGGGGGTCGGTGTCTGTTGTGAGCAAGTGGGGCTCTGTGCAGGTCGGACGCATGTGCTCCTGTGAATAGGATTATACCTCTATTCATGCGCTGGCTTAGATGCACTTAGAAGTAGCATTGGGTTGAAACTGATAGTATCAACCAAAACCTGTTCAATATAACAGGAGGAACCTATTCCGTATGCTGGAGTGCATTGCTTTGTAGTGCCATAGAAAGCTAACCTGCAAATAATCGACTTCCTGAACTCCAACAGACATTCTAAAACTAATTTATACTATCTTCACAGATTATAAGAGTAACTTATATATCATTTCCATTTCTATCTCTGTAAAATGAGAGGAGTAATATTTGGCACTATATAAACTTAAAATTGCTGAGAGAACAGATACTATGTCCATTGTTTTAACTCATTTTTTAAAGATACTTTTCCTCTTAACAAGATTTTATAGGGGCGCCTGGGTGGCTCAGTCAGTTAAGCGTCCGACTTTGGCTCAGGTCATGATCTCACGATACATAGGTTTGAGCCCCACGTCAGGCTCTGTGCCTGGAGCTGCTTCAGATTCTGTGTCTCCCTCTCTCTCTGCCCCTCCATGCTCTCTCTCTGTCTCTGTCTCTCAAAATAAAATAAAGACATAAAAAAATTTTTTTAAAGATTTTATACAATATCAAGGTTTTGGTGCTAAAAGAGCAAGAACTCCTAAAGGGGTATTGATTTTCATCTACACAAAATACCAGCAGCTGATGAAGAATTTAAGGTGGATTAGGAATTCAAGTTTCCTCTGTACACCGAACGGGGTTTCTTGCCACCTTGGTTTTTCACATCTGTTTCTAATTAGCAAATACAAGCTGTTGTTTCTAGTGCCTCAGGAAATTCATATGCAGTCTAAGGCAAATTTTGCAGACTTATATTCACACTAGCTGCCCTATGTTCTCTGGAACCAGAAGAGATTGGTCATTTTTTTCTGGCAGGAAAAAGCATATGGGTTTTACTTATACAAGCAGAGGAAGTGAAAAACTCATGTAATAAAGAACTTCATTATTGAAATAAAGAAGGGGGTGGACTCTGAAATATTCAGTCACTGAACTTGCTTGCCACTGCATTTTATCACTTAGATTAATCAGGAAGTGATCGCTGCCTGGATCACTTCTTCTGCCTCATCTGGTCTAGTAATTGTAGTCACAGGTGCAAGGTAGAAGGCAGGCATCGCCTGGGCAACTTGGAGACCAAAACACTACTACTATGTAGAAAGGCAGGAGAATTGGTCTTTCTTAACATAGAAAGGCCAAAACATGTTCCCTTGAATAATTAGTCCATTATCCACTCTTTGTCTTTGGGCACAGAGAAATGCAATGGTTAAGCAAAGCCTAACACAATATCGGAGTTCATTTTCTTTGACCAACCTCTAAATTCTGGTAAATTTGTGATGTTTAATTTTATTTCCTATGAAACATTGCTGTTTATTGAAATATTAATTGGTATTGTAGGAAAAAAGATTTCCTTAGTCAAGTAGGTACTAAAAAGACTAAACAACTTCTCCTATTATATGATTTTTCAGATTCCTTAATGTGTAATTCCATCGTGATTCTGTTAAATTTGTATTCAGAATTCACTTTAGGGCATCATGGTTTGATGGAAAGAGTCTTGGTTTTATATCTCTGTCAATTTCTAGCTTTGCATCATTAAACAAACGCTAATCCTCAATTTCCCATTATAAAATGATTTTAAAAGATTTTATAGGTTTGTCTAAGGAATACAAGAAAGAATCAGTAATGTGTGTATCATTCAATAAATGGATTGATTAGTGTTTACATAGAATACAAATAGTTTAAATAGAATACAAAATGACAATTTATGTAACACTGACTTATATTTAGTTTCCCATGAGTGGTTAGTTCACCATAAGACAGTGTCAGGCCACCAAATTTCTGGTACCAGAAGCTTAATCTTTCCTTGATTGTCATTAAAGACTTCTTAGAAGTTAAGGCTAAGCCTTATATGCTGCCATCTTCAAAAAAAAAAAGGAGACAGTTCCAGAAGGTGTTTGTCAGTCATAGAGGCCAAATGCATTTATCCACATATTTAATTTAGGGCAAATAATTCTATGGTACTCTAAAAGTCAACTGTGGTTTGAATTTTATTCTGGGAAGAGCACTACCATAATGCCAGTGGAGTATAAGTCTGTTCCCTGCTATTAGCTTGGATAGTCAAGAGTTAACTACCTTTAAAATTAAATGGTATCCCTTTAAATTTAAAATGAATTAGACCATGGCAGTTCCCTAGGTCCAAGGATAAATGCCATGGAAATTAAGGAAAATAGTTCTAATGTCATGAAACAGCAAAGGTCAGATAGGGTGAGATGATTACTTTCATCATTATTAACATTACTTTGCATTTAGATAGCCCCTCTCCTTTGCCAGACTCATTCTCATTCTATCCCATGGCTTACTATCTGAGAAGCTCGTGGAGGTCCTGATGACATGAAGGGTGATCCTGATGTGGAAGAGAAGCCAAAAGTCAAGAGGGGAGTGAGCAATTAACCTTTATGCTTTATTTGCTCACTCTGGTCTTCTGCAAACAACCTGCAAAAATGGGCTCACTTGAAAATAACACCTCTATAGACTTAAAGCCTCTCCTGGGACTTTGGAGTTATTGGATCTCAGATTTTTTTAATATAGATTTTACATTGTAATAAATAAATTGCGTGTGTGTGTGTGTGTGTGTGCGTGCATGTACATTTGGAAAGTCTGGGTATTTGCTGTCTAAGTGGGACAATACTAAAAGTGCTAACATGTATAAGGTCAAATACAAATTAAAAATAAGAGGTTTAATTCTCCCTGTTTAGAATAAGCAAAGAAACTTCTCCCTTCCTTTTCTTAAACCATTTACACCAGAAAACCTGTAATTATAAATACTTTCTCTTTTCTTTGAAATGTATAAGTCCTTTGAAGACTAGATAGGCCTCTGCCTGCTGTATGACCTGGGAATCTTATTCAAAGATCTGGGAACCATCTCTTGAAAGTATAAACATCAAGGAAAATAACACTCCAACCTCACAGTTTCTGTGGGAGAACAGGATCCTAACCCGGGAGGAAGCATGGCTCCAAATTACAAAAGTACTTCCTTTTGTAAAGGTATGAGTTTACTTTTCCTCTAGATAAAGCCAATGTGCTAACACAGATGGTCATCCCAATCACCAGGTATATTTAGAATGAACTATATGTGACAAATGATGCTGTCAAGTCCTCTTATTTGAGGACTAGTTATGGTATCTTGAAAATATATGTAATGGGTTGTATCTGCTTGGCTATATGAAAGAGCAAGATTTCTCTCTGCAATCTCTTGATAGATTGCTTACAATGAACATCACATTCTAGTTAATGCTTGCTCAATGATAAGTGTTTTCATCTCTACTATCTTACAGAGAGCATTTCTGGATTGGGGGAAGATTTTATTTTTAATTTTATTTCCTAACATAGGACTATGCTTTTAATTGGAATAATGGGCTAAGGAAAATAATAGTATATTTTGTGTCAGTTGTTCTTACCTTAAATGCATGGTAGACTCTTCTGCAGGGTTTAAAATACAGATTCCCAGCACCACAATCAGAGATTTGGACAATACATATTTGGTATAAAACAGTAAACAGTTTTGGGCTAAAACACTTTTAATAACCATCCCAGGTAATTTTGATGTAGGTGGTCAGTGGGCACCATTGTAACTGAATGTTTTAACATCATTTTTTAAATGTACCATATTTCCCTATGCTGTCCTTCTCACTTCCTGGCTCATTTACTTCTTTTATTTACCTTTTCAAGTATATACGTACAACATCAGCTAGATCTCTGCCCAGTAATCTTTTTAAATTTTGGTCTCCTCTTTATGCATAACAGAATAAGGCTTGGCCACTTTTCCTAGGTCCCAGCCAGACCTCTGGGCCCTCACTCTCCTGAGGGCCTTTGCCTCCCATGTCACAATTAGTATCCTTCAACTTCGCTGTCCATGTCTTTTATTTTTCCTTCTCTCCTAAATCAAGGTAACAACTACCGTTTCCCAACTTCAACTTCTCCACCTGTACCTTTGCTCTTTTCCATATTTTTTTTCCTCATTACATCAATTATTTCCTTATTGGTATTCCCCATACTTTTCCTTTATTTGTGTATACTCAATTGCTTCTAGTTCTCTAATCCCTAAATCTTACTAAATTGTTGGCTCAGTTTACTTGTCTCCTTCCCTCACTACCAAAGTTATCTAAAGAGTAGTCTATTTTCCTACTTTTAAGTTTCCTATACCCCCACTCATTACTCACTCACTGCACGGGGACACAGATCCCACACAGTTATCTTCGGTATCAACCTCTCTATATTTTCTACTATTGGATAGAGGCTGCCGTTATAAATTCTAGAAGCTCCTCAAACTCATTATTTCCCAGACCAAACTTTCTTTCTAAAACATCCATGTGCCCTAAACTTTTGGTGTCAGTAGTATCAACATGCAGTTATCCAAGTTCATAACATCATCTAAGACATCATTATCATCTTCTCTCTCACCTCCCCAATGGAACCAATTCTCAAACGCTGTTGAGTCCACCACAAAAATATCTCTTAAGATTTGTCTCCTGCCCCTGTTCCCACTGACACTGCCTTTGTGACATTTCTCTCTGCCTCCAGTTTCTTCCAACTTCATTCTATCTTTTGCTTTTCCCAGTGTTGGCTTTCTAAAACAAAATATGGCCATGTCAGATGCTTAGAAGAATACCTTTAAAAAGGACTTAATGGCTCTTCAAATTTTGTTTGCTGACAAAATAGACAAAATACTTCACACAAATAACATACAAAGTCTTTTTGCCCAGACAACTGAACCTGAATGTGCTCAAACCTTTAGCTCTAATCGGTTTATAGACTATATAGGAAAAGAGGAGTGTGTTAAATGACACATTGAAGCTGCATCAACCAGATCAAAAGTCAGAATTCCACAAAACAAATGACCATATTACTTGAAGAGATAAGCAGCATTTTAGAAAAGCAAGGGACAGTGAGAAACCATTATAAATTAAAATAGGCTAAAGACACATGTCAACAAGTGCACTGTATGGATGTTTTAGAGACAATTTAGCTGAGTATTAGATAATATATTAAGGGATTATTGTTAGCTTTATTAGGCATGTACATGAAGGGTGAAGATTTTGTTTGAGTTCTTTTCCATCAGATATACCTTCTGAAGATGAATAATGAATTCACCTTAAAATATTCAAGAAACGGCAGTGGTAAGAGGCAGAGAGAGATGAAGCAAAATTTATGTGTTGATAACTGATGAAATTAGATGATCAGTACAATTGCTTGTTTTACTAATCTCTACTTTTGTGTATGTTTGAATTTTCCATCCCCCCAAAAAATTTTTAAAGGCCCTCCTGGATAGTACTCAAAATCATTAACAACCCTTCTTAGAATACCTTGCTAGACTTACCTTTAGATATTCCCTACCCTGAACTGAAGGTTGTTCTCACCATGCCAAGCACCTGCATACCAAGTCTGGGCTCCTGAAGACATTCCTACACACTCTGGCCCTTATTCAGGAGAAATCCAAATTACCTGTCTTCATATAAATTAGAAATCCCACACCAACTACACAACTACCTACTGATTGCTCTTTACAAGTATGCTGTTCCTCAGGCATGCTCTGAACACAGGAGTACCGGCAGGCTTGAGAAATATAAAACATGACAGAAAGCATTTCCATTTGCATGGCAAACTTGGAAAAGTGATTTCAGACTCTCTATTTTTATTTTGTAAATGTTTAACTGTGATTCTATAACTTTAGCTGATATAAAAATGATGAATGCTTAAATGGAAAGCTGATAATTCAGTAAGTAATCTTCTCATTGAATACAGATTTTAGAAACCTGTGGGATATGTCCATCAATACAGTCAAAATCTCATATCTGTCACAATACTGATGGTGGCTGAACCATGCATTCTGAAGTTGGCCTGTGTGCTTTGGTAATGACCAATATTGCATTGAAATAATTTTTTTTTGAGTAATGTCCTATATTTCACATTTTCTTAAATATTATTCCTAAGTATATCTATTAGCATATAGTGGCAATTTGGAAAGTCTGAATTAACTTATGGGGAAGAAAAAGGCATCAATTAGGCAAATTTTGATGAAATTAGCCTCTCCTTATTCTATCACCCAATAGCCAATAATTTTCACATTTGTGAGCAGCCATTATAATAATATTAACTATGATGAACACTTTGTATGTTAATGTGGATATAAATTACAATTCCAGAAAAATGTCTTTTGTCATTTGCCACTTGTTAATATCCACTTAACGTAGATGGATATCCACCCCCCTCCATTTTCCATATGTATTTAAGCGCCTTACTATTCAAACATGGTCACTCTTTCATGATACAATTAAAGAAAAGATTAGGTTCATACTTACCAGGAAATCTACTGTGGAGGTTGGCATCACAGTTGTAGCCATTAAACTGAGCAGATCCCAGAAGCACTCTACTTGTTAGAAGCAACAGCAACCATACTTGTTCCATTGCAAAACCTGGAAAAGAGTTACTAATCATGTGGACATCACGAGCCTTCACTCTTACTTGCTGAAAAGATTGAGGCTGATCTGAGCTCACTGTTAGATAGGCTGGCAGTCTATATCCTTAAAGACAAACCTCATTTAATGCCTAAGAATGATGAAAAACAATTATCAGCAACAAGGTAGAAATTTTGGTTACAATATTTGAAAATTATTTCCACTCTTTGCTGTCAGTTTGCTAAGAGTGACAAATCCAGGCTTTTGTAGTGGAAGAACTAACATATAAGTAATAAAGTTTGCAAAAGAAAATGTGTTATATGTAGGAAGAACTCAAACCAAATATTTAACAGATTAGAACAGTATAGTTGGACAATCGACCAATGTAGAAACAACTCTATACTTTAAAATACCAATATGCATAAAGTAAAAGGGATTCAACACTCAATACTTGATTCTCAGAGAATTCTTGATACTCTTAACGATTAAATAATGTCAGGAAAATTTTCCCCTCAACAAAGGAATTCCAGACTAGTGCTACTTCCCAAAATCAGTGGTTTACGTATCATTTTTTCCCCCAGAAACACATGACTAAAGCAAAAGGGAGAACAGAAAAATACTATGTGTAGGCTGACATCATGAATCCAATGAGTCTTCATTGGTTGGTAAGTAGGACCAATACATATAAGTGAACACCTTGAATTCTTAGATGAAAGTAATAGAAAGTGATTTTTTTAAGTTGTCATTGTGTGTTGAACAAATAAACATAAATTGACTTTGATAATTAAACTCCAATCAGTCTGGTGTTTAATACTTTACCCCCTGGATGCCCTTTTTTTTGATCAGATAAAGTGAAACCATCTTACAAAAGCACCCAACTAATTCTCAGAGCATAGTTTGTGCATTGAAAAAAAAAATCTTTTGGGTTCGTGGTTTTGGTCTGTGTGTGAAAAGCAAAAAGAAAATAAAATTGTAAATGGTTTACTCAAATAATTTAGTGCATTTTAAAAGCTTGGGGTTTGGGGGATGGTGGTATTTTAGCTGCCCTTAAAGATCTTCTTCCCTTAGATGATTAATCAAGTCTTTAGCAAAAGGAAGGAAATACATCTTGCTTTTGAACTATCATTTTAGTATAACAAGTTTATGGTGAACAAAGTCACTTTCATAAGGATGTGGGAAAGGAAGGCATGAGTGTACTCTTAAAAATAGACTGAAAAAATATTAATTTATCAGGAGCTTCCTTCCTTCAGCCTTATAACATGCTACTCCATCATGAACCTCATGACTTTTGGGGGAATAGCCACACGTCTAGTCACTTCTGATTTCCCTAGGACTTTCAGTAAACGAAAAGTTCACACAAATCTCTGATCCAGACCCTGGGCTTTCTTGGCCACATCTATACTGCCAACATCTAGCTCCTCAAGACCTTCAAATAACAAGAAAGCCTTGCTCTCTTGGAGTTTTTGGAACACTGATAGGGAAGAGAGCAGCTTGTTTCTGAGCATCACTCCCCACCACACACACACCTTGTATATGCTCTGCCACACCCTTCTCATGATGGGCCCCACTGATACCCGTGAGGCACTGGAGACTCTGGACTCACACTGTTGTCTTCCAAGATAGAAATGCCTTCCATGCCTAGGGATTCACAGAGTTGGGAATTTTCATTGATGAATTATTTTTATTCTGAAACACTTTCTAACTTTTATATTCTTTCACAAGAAAAAAAGAACACTTACTGAGTGGACACTATGCACAAAGAAGGCACTGTGTGCCAGGTCACTTGCCTATTATCTCTCATTCATGTTGGATGAGACTGGAATTATTATTCCATATACATAGAAAGACAAATAAGTCTCGGGGAGGTTAAATAGCATGGAAAGCAACTGGGGAAACCAGAATTCAACAGGCATTTCTGCTAACATTTTCTGCACACACTATCTAAATATCATCTGCTATTAAAAACATTGGGTGTTATTTTGGTTGCTATTTATGATCAGTTGCTTTTCTTTAAAGTCATGAAGCCATAGCTCTTTAATAGATCTTTTCATCTGAAAATGGATAAACAAATTCTATGTAGTGAATGCAACCTGCATAAAACATGTATTTTTGTAGTATGGGGATTAAGAGGGAGAAAATAATTTCTTTTTAAAAAATGGAGAAAAAGCCCTAGCTGTTAAAACTTTGAGAATTATTATTATAAACTAAATTGGACACATCTATGTTTACCAAAAATAGGTCAGAAACTTGTGCTTTTTGAAGCAGCCTACCAACAATGGTGGCAAAGTCTTAGCTTTACAAAGTAGATCAGATTTGAGGTTGTCCAAAAATGCCATGCTTCTCTCCCTTACACTTTGTGCAGGACCCACAGAAGTGTCATGAAGATTAAAACCCTTGGTACATATATTTTGATGAAAGGAATACAGAAGTAGAAGACATCTTATATAAACAGAATATACACTGATTTTGATACTGGCAGTTATAGATTCAATCCTCCCTCAGTCATTGTCTAGATTTCTCATCAGAAACGCAAGATGATGACTATAAAGTGTAAGCTCTATAAAGTGTAAGCACATAAAGAACATAGCATAGTCTGGACATAAAGAAGCTTCAGTGTTGCCATGTATTGATGTGCAAGTTGTCCCCTGCACAAGTACATCCAGTAAGAGGGATAGTGACAGGGCCTGTGCTCCCTTGGCTAAGACACATGCTCTGGACTAGATTGCTCAGCACAAAGGTGTCCCATGGGCTAATATCATCTCTGATTAGTTGAATCACATTATTATAATATCCTTTGTACTGATCAGTGTGTTAACATTAAGGACCATTAAGCAGGAGATTTTTAAAGGACACCCACATCTCTTGTGTAGGCAATACCCACATTTTGATCCCTGTAACAGTGACAGAGATTATGGCATTTTCAAAACTTTGTATTTATATTCCACCTGGAAGTTAAAACAAAATAATGAACTATTAACTTGTGCATTTCCCACCCTCAAACCTATCTCATCATTTCCCCTGTACATGGAAACTATGAACATCAGTGCACAGAGGCAAGCTTCAAAATGCTATCTTGCAATAGCTTCTAAAGTTCTTTTCTGAAATGGCATTGCCTGGGATTTGGACTATTTTTTAACTTATTTTTTTTAACATTTATTCATTTTTGAAAGACAGAGACAGAGTGTGAGTGGGGGAGGCTCAGAGAGAGAGAGAGGGAGACACAGAACTTGAATCAGGCTCCAGTCTCTGAGCTGTCAGCACAGAGCCCGACGCCGGGCTCAAACTCATGAGCTGTGAGATCATGACCTGAGCCAAAATCGGACACTTAACTGATTGAGCCACCCAGGTGCCCCTGAACTATTTTGAGACTCTTTACAATAATTAAAGCACAAAGTCCTGTTTGCTCAGTCTCCCTAGCTCCTAGATGAGTATAATTCTAGACATCTGTATCCAGTCCTGGTCTGGCTAAAAAAGTTCAGTTGAGCTTCATGTCACATAGTAGAACCTAACTTCCATCGTCTACTCTGGTGTGATGTGCAGTGGTTGCTGTCTCATTGTGGCTTCAGCAAACTGCTTGAGCAAAGGCATCTCCCATCTTCTCCACCATAACTAAGTGAAGCAACCAGCACCCGAGTGACTTTGGTGCTAACTGTGGTGTATAAGACTGCCTAACATGGCCAATATTACAAAACATTAATAGCAAGTTCTTAGATAAGAAAAACCTTGATGATTAGTGAGCACAAGTTTTGTGCATGTGTTTCTTAGCTTTGTATCTTTATGAATTTAAATTGATGGAGAGAGAGGAGAGAGAAGACAACTATATGCACAACATTGAATTTTAAGGAATTCAGATGTGTTAATTTTAAAAAGAAACCCTTGCATCTCTTAAAGTAGTACTAATAGGCTACATGTTTCATATTTAGCAATACAAAGGAAATCATGGGCTAAGTGATTTTCTGTTAAATATGTCACTATTTCTCATGTTAAATTTTCTTTTTAAAATGACCACTTCTTCTAAAGTATAAATTCTGATGTAAGATTGAGCATGAGTCAGAAAAATGTAATTTCATTTCAATTTTCACTTAATTTTGTATAATTGATACAGTTCTGTCATAAACACTGTTTTCTAATTTTGCATATCCAATTATCTTTTTTTGACCTTCCTTTTATTGAGATCTGCTATGTACCAGGCATTGGGCTTTGCTTAATATTCAACTACTAACATAGATTTATTTTTTTACCCATGTCCCAAATGTGGGAACTGAAGCCTAAAGTTTTTTATTAACTTGATCAGGGTCACAGATCTAGTAAATGACAGAGTAGAATTCAAAACCAACTTGACCTTTGGAATTATTACACTACTCTGTTTGACTTAATTGGAGTTTGTCAAATAAATACAATTAATATGCTGATAATGTTCAGAAAGTAAATTATATTAATAATGTATACTTAACATATGCCTCAAACTGAATCTATGATTGAGGCAAAATATTTTTAATATCTACATAATTGTCATGACTATTTCACTTAGGCAATGAGTGCATAAAGAATATTATTCTTTTCACAGATTGTCTTAATGATAGTACTAGTGACTTTTAAGGACATACAGTGTACTAGATTGGGTTTTTTAAAGTACTTTATACAATTATCTAACTATGAGATAGGTAATTTATTCATCTTATGCTGAGGATGAGAAATGTGAAGTAATTTGCCCAAGGTTAAACAGATAACCAGTGTTAAAATCAAGATTCAATGCACAATAACTCCAGAAACCACCCTCAACTATCATGTGGCATTTCCTTCTAGAAAGTAATCCTACACTACCCAAATGAGAAAATGGCAATTACTTAGTAAATTTGATCAAAATATATTTACTCATACATTCATTTATTAAACACTATTGAATGCTTACATATACCTGGTACTATCCATGGGGAAGAGGGAGATCTGAAAATTTTTGTCTTCCTAGAACTTACATTTAGTAATGGAAATCAGAAGAAAACAAAATCTATAGGTAAAATACAGAGTATATTTGTGATAAGCACTATAGAGAAAGATAAAGCAAAAAGAATGATAGGAAACTCTGGGGTGGCAGGATGAGAGTATTGAAATTTTAAATGGGGTGGTCAGGGATATATAATCAATACACATAAATTTTAAAAACTACTTTAGTTATGAAATGCCAAATCTACTTGTTTTTAATTTGTACTTCGCCCTTTTTTTACACTATTTAGGCATTTCAAAAAAAACGGACTTTCGGTGCATAAATTATTCTCTGGGAAAAACTTGGACATTTTCAGCAGCTACATTAACCTTTTCAAATGAATAAAGGTGGCCCTTAGTGCCTGAGAAAAGTAATTTATTAAAAAGCACCCCTGTGACCTGAGAAAAAGTGAACATGTTCAAAGTGCTTTTATCTACTCTCAAGAAGTAACTTTTGTAGAAACAAATGGGTTCAATGATTTATCACTTTCATATTTCCTTAATTTTACTGCCTTCATATAGACCACCTGTATGAGACTGTTTTAGTTGGGAAGAAAAATAAAAATTCAAACCAAACATCTCTTCAACTGTTTAATCATCATGCTAAAATTTATGCATTTTATCACTAAACTAAAGCTGATTGTTTTATCATACAGATTTACAATAATACAAAATGGGCCTTTGGCATCAATGATTGCCCTAATTCTCTTGTTGTCAGCCCTCTTCTGAATTTATTGGCCACTGGCTCTGCACAGGCTTGCTGACTTCTACAGGGGGCATAACCTCATTCCTGGGGCTGCTGTGTCACCCACCCAAGCCTGCCCCTCAGAAAAGATCCGAAAGAGTTCATTATATTTAAATCACTGGAAATAGCTTAGAGTTCCCAGGAAAGGGGAGGAAAAGAAATACATGTATTTTAACAGAGATCAAAGTTTAAGTTAAAGGAATAAAGCCCTGGCAAGCAACCCCCAAGACCCAGGTGAGAGCTGGGGCAAAAAGGCACTCAATTTGGACAGGCAGGCAACTATCCTGCTGAATGAAGTCTCAAAATGTTACAGTCTTGCCTCTAAAAAAGGACATATTAAGTCCACTCTCCACAATCATTAGTTTTATTATTTTTTAAAGTTTATTTATTTCTTTTGAAAGAGAGAGTACACGTGCACGACTCGGGGAGGGGCAGAGAGAGAGAGAGGCAGAGAGAGAATCCCAAGCAGGTTCCATCCTGTCAATGCAGAGCCTGACCTGGGGCTCAAACTCACAAAACATGAGATCATGACCTGAGCAGAAATCAAGAGTCAGATGCTTAACCAACTGAGCCACCCAGTTGCCCCCACAACCCTCAGTTTTAAACTGCTGGAAACCATGTGTGTTTAATGAAGAAAGGTGTTTTCTATTGGGGTGTCTAGACCAAAACTTGATACTCTTTACTTCCATGTTCCACTTGGAGATTAAAGGCAAAATATATATTAAAAGGAAAATGAAAATATAAAGCTTGCATCAGAAATATCCATTATTATATATGGATATATATTCTTTAACATAGAATGTCCTTGTCTTGCCAAAGAATAAAATTCACAGGTACTTTCAAAATAATTCCTCAGACAAAGATCGAAATATTTTTAACCATCAAGAAAACACTCAGAAATTTTATGACTAAAGATACTGATGTATACCATGAGAAAATATGAATGCTGAAAGCTGTTCCTAAGAGAAAAACCCACTCCAATTTTCTCTGACACAAAGTGAGTGTTCATTTATTTCCCTTTGCCCGCCTTTCCCATCTGTCTTTCTACGGAGGGTTTTCTTGAGTAATCTATAGAATTTAAATGATCTACAATGTTTAGCTTAAACATTTATTCTAACACCTTCGTTTTGGGGGCACTGACAGATTGAACTAAGTCATTCTAAAAGCCTTTTTTAAATAATTCACCAGTTTCATTTTCAAGATATGTGTACATTTCATACTCCTGAAGCAGCTTTGAAGATATGTTATTATATTAACTTCTCTCACTTTTCATGAAGTATAATAACAAATTAATAATAAAATGATAATTTCGCTATTTATTTTAAATGTCCATTTCCCTGTAAATAATTTACAATTAGTATGATTATTTCCAAATGAAAATGTTTCTTTCTTAATAGAGAAAATATACAAAATATTGATGAAAAGCCACAACACAAAACAGCCAATCAGAAGAGACACCATGCTGACATATTCTGGCTGAATATCAACACATATTCCAAAAAATCAAAAGTATTTGCATAGGAACCAATAATGATAATGGAAAGGTAACTTCATACTCTGGTCAACTCTTGCTCAAGAATAAAAGAGCACCTTTTTAGTACCCCACTATTTGAAATTCCTCTGTTAATTAATTCATTTATTTTTTTTTTAACTCATTCAACAAATTTTTATTGAGCAGTTTCTAAGGTGCTGAGCAGACTCAGGGCCTTTGGGATGCAGTGGTGAGCAAAACAAACATGGTCCTTATTCTCACAGAGTTTACAGACTAGAGAGTGAGGTCATTAAAGTAATAATTGCATACAAAAAAATATACTTACAAAATATATTTTATAAGTATTATGAAGGAAAAGTAAAGGGTGCCTCCTAGAGCCTAAATGAGATGGGAGGTGCTGAGACTTCCTGCAATGTGCCACAGTTGATAAGAATTGAAGGACTGAGGGGAGCCTCGGTGGCTCAGTCCATTGGGTATCTGACTTCGGCTCAGGTCATGATCTCACAATGAGTTTGAGCCCCACGTCAGGCTCTGTGCTGACAGCTCAGAGCCTGGAGCCTGCTTGGGATTCTGTGTCTCTCTCTCTGCCCCTCCCTCACCAGCACTCTGCCAGTCTCTCTCAAAAATAAATGAACATAAATAAAAAAGAACTGAAGAACTGATTTGACTTACACAGATGAAGTCTGAAAAGATCTCCCTGTAGAGCTCATTGCACAACCACAAGTCCCAAAATGTAAAAACAGTTAACATTTGTGAAATTTGAAAGAAAGTCCATGGTACCAGCAAGGAGGAAAGCGTCAGGAGGTAAGTCTGAAGGTAAGGCCAGGAGACCATGGTACACCATTTTCCCTAAATGGAATGGGAAGCCATTGAAGGCCTTTGAGGTGAGGACAAGGATTATAATACCAGGAGTAGAGTAAATTAAGCAAATTTAAAATATTATTTTGAACAGGAAGTAATAGGACTTGATGTTAAATTCTAGGTGCAGAGTAAGTGAGAGAAATTAGGGATGACTCTTAAGTGTGTGTCTTGGTCAACCAGATAAATGGTAGTTCTGTATATTGAGATAAAAACAATTTGGAAGAGGTACTAATTGGCATGGGAGCAGGATGGAGAAGGGACCAAGATATCAGTGAATTAGGCCAAATACATTGCAACCAAATCTTAGGTATCAAGATAAAACACATAGTAAACGGCAGGATAGCAATCTTGTTTTAAGTTGCAAGACCAAACGTCTGTTGGTTATCACAGAAGGTCTTATATAAACATAATATATACTTACAGGAGAATGTTACTAACACATTCAGAGGATAACATATTCAGCACCTGGGAACCACAGCCTCCTCATAGAGTCAAAAATATCCCAGAAATTCCTAAAATTGCCCACTTTTAAGTGGGATTCATGAATAATAGAATATTTTCCATGAGTTTCCTCCTGATGATTTCTGTTGTCCTCCCATTTGAGGAAGATGAAGATAGAACCTCTGTGAAAAGGAAAGTATCACCTAATTCTGATTGACAAACACCCTATTTTAAACTCAAAGTAGAGGTGTGCCTGAGTGGCTCAGTCGGTTAAGCTTCCGACTTCCGCTCAGGTCATGATCTCACAGTTCGTGGGTTCGAGCCCTGCGTCGGGCTCTGTGCTGACAGCTAGCTCAGAGCCTGGAGCCTGCTTCTGATTCTGTGTCTCCCTCTCTCTCTCTGACCCTCCTCTGCTCATGTTCACGTGTGCGCTCTCTCTCAGAAATAAATTTAAAAAACATTGAGAAATATAAACTCAAAGTAGAGAAACTATCCATTACAATCCATGGGTCTTTGCTGCTAGAGACAAAGAAGATTTTGGCTCTCCAACATCTGAGCTTTAACTTTAAGAGCCAGGCATGGAAAACTGAGCAGAGTTTGTACTACTTACTGAGAAGGTGTGAGATAAGATATACCATCAATGAAATGTTCTTATTCACATGAAGTAGAGGAGTGTTTAGAATCTCGTGTAGGATTTTCTCTCTGCTCCTTTCTTTAGATAAAGATATCCAGGCAGATTCATGGACTCTAGAAGCAAGAGGGAGGCATGTCTGGCTTTTCATCTAAAATCTAGTGTGAAATGTGTGTCAGAGTGCCCATGACAGCATGGGGAAGTCAGAACTGAGTGGCAATGGTGAGGGGACAGATCTAGACAAAGGGAACTTCGAGAGAGCACCCATACAGTCTCCCACCAGCATGGGGATATCTTTAACAAGCTTCTATAGCCTCTCAAGAGAGACAGAGAAGATAAGTGAAAATTGAGATGTGTTGTATCTTGCTAGGAAGCCAGTAGGTGGTAGATAGCAACAAGATGGATGACCTAAAGCCAGGAGACAGCTGGGGAATATGTTAGAAGCTCTGAATTCCAATAGATGGAGTAGGAGATTATGTGTGTGTGGTGGGGGGGTGGGGGAGGGATGCAAGAAAGAAGATAAATCACTGTGCTTTCACCATTTTGAGAAAAGAGATCATACATTATAGTGGATACAGGAAGAGCACTGGTGATACCTACAAATGAAATAGATGAGAATTCTTCACGGACTTACTGGCTAGGACCACAAGATGATAAATGGACTAAATACCTTCACCATTGTGAGAACATTAAAAAAAATTTTAAGTAGTTAATGCATATAATAAGTACTACTATTTATTTTATTTAAATTATTAAAATAAATTATTATTTATATAGTTGCATAAAATAATAATTAATAGTTTTAAATTTAATAGTTATTAAATATTATTTATCAATATTACCTTTTAATTCTCCCTGCAGCCCTATGAGATTGTGCCTATTATACAGATGAGGACATTGAAACACACAGAGGCTAAGTTATGTAGCTTGATTTTGGTCCCTCACTAGGAAGTGATAGAGATAGCATCTGAACCCAGGTAATCTGGCTCCAGAATCCATACTCTTAAACCTAAACTATACTGTCTCCATAGCCTCCCTTCTCACACATGAAACATGAGGAGGTAAGGAGAAGTGGATAAGGAGAATTTTGACTATGACTAAATAGTTAACACCAAAATAACTAAATTTTAAACAAGCCGTGACTAAATTTTAAACCAGGGTTATCTTGAAATGGAAAGATTTGATGTTTTCTGGCATAGGTAATAGTGGTCTCTTATGTAACTTAAGTTCACTTAAAGATAAATAACAAAAAATTCACTTGGATGTATCTAAGACGCAAACTAATTGTATGTACAAGACCCTGTACAGAGATACACAATATCCATGAGCTCTTCATGGCTAGTTTTTCTTCTCACAATTGAATAGATTACTACTTTGGAGATGATATCTATGTAATCAGTCTTACAATCTCAGAAGCTGAGGACACCACAGAATCTAACATAGCCTTGAGATTCCAATCAAATCTTGATTCCAATCACATTATTTTTCTCATATTTTTGGTTTATTTTCTTCATCCATCCATCCACTGTTGTGGTGATTGTGATTTTTGTATCATTTGGTGTTAAGTTTTAGACATTTTGGTTCTTAATATTACAACCCACATTTCTTAAGGAAAAAAAGGACTTTTTCTACATAACCACAACACCATTACTAAATAATATAATTATAATTAATTTATAATAGCATCTAATATCAATTCCATATTCAGATTTCCCCAATTCACTGAAAATGTATTTTACATCTGTTTTTCCCCCAATGTAGGATCCAAGAAAAGAAACCAAAGAGATAATATAACTAAATGCAAAAGTTTATGCATTGTATTTGGGTTGTTACATCCCTTTAGATTCTTGTAATATAGAAATCCCACAGCTCTGACATCATTTTATATCTATAAGAATTCTATGGTCCTGCTAGACTAAAATTATGTCAGAAAATGCAAGATTCTGTAAAAATCAGAAATATTTAAAGCTGGACAAATGTGTTCAAATATGTTTAGAGTCAATGAAGACAAAAGTTAATCAAAAATTAAAACTATATGGTAGATGTGGCAGGGACAAAAATTGCATAATGGATAACATGAATATCAAGAATATTAGAAATGTGAGATATGAGCTAGATGAGTTATGTGGGTTATAACAACAATAAGACCAATCTCTAATTTAACAATTCCTTGTATAGGCAATAAATAAGACTATGTTGCATGATGGTTACAAATAAGAATCTATCCATTGTTCCAGTCAAAACCTCTGACCAATAAGCAATTGCTGTTAGTTTAAAAGATAATTGCTTTCCAAGTGGATTAACATCTCTTAAATCCAGGAACTTTTAGGCATAGAAATATTTAAGATAATCAAAAATTAGAAAATTATTTCCTGTGTTAAAAGAATTGATGTACATTGGTATTCTTTGTAATTAATGTGTTAGAGAATTTGACCTATTTAATTAACTAAGGTTAGTCCTTTTATTCTGATTTAAGGTGTGTAACTGAGTAAATTCAGACATTTTATGTAAAACTAACATGCTACCAAGATCATACATATTATTGATCTATTTAAGAAAATATAAAATTGTACACATTTTAAAATCTATTTTCTTATCTTTGAGCATTAGTTGAATACTTCAGATCTTTTTATAGTAGATAATTTAACTCCTACAAACATACTAAACTTCCTCTGACAAAAATTTAATATATTTTATTTCCTTTTCAATATATCATTTAACTACTTTCACATATAAAATCAAATATGCCTCAAAGTCTTGTTAAAAATGATTAAATCTATTAGAATTTACAGATAAAAAGGCAGAATTTGATCTTTAAAATCTTCAAGAATAGCTAGGTTTGGTCATTTGTAATTCTAACTGAATGTTAATCTTTAAACACCTCAGAATATATTTTTCAATTATTCAATACATAAAGAAACAGCCTCACACTAAACACAGACTAAGTAGCTGTTTTGCTTCAGAAGCCATGTTAGACATAGAATTCACATCTTTAAACAGTAAATTCATACACCACATATTGCAATGCTTACACTCAGACAGTTACAGGAGAACTAAGATTGACTGAAAGGTATCAGTTTGATGTAGACTATCTCACATTTACACACTCATAAATCAATTCATTGACTGGAATAACAGGAAGACTGAATATACTATTTAAATTAATTGCACTTTTCTCTTTTTCCCCCCAAGATTATATAGTGGAATTTGTTGATGATAAACTCAAGTTTGATGTGACTTTACTAAATGCACAGAATATACACCTCTTCATATATGTTTCTGCCCTCAAAATGTTTTTAGTTAACAGAAAAACACATTGGCTTCATAATAATAACATCAACAACATTAAAACTTCTAGAAGTTAATTTAGAATATCTTTATGACCTTGGGATAATGAAAGATTTTTTAGAAAAAAAAAAAGTTTTACTATCATAAATTATAGGCTGGTCCTACCCACAACTTCCTTCTAAAGGCTCACTGAGATATTTTTATTTTCATGCTGCCTATTAATTCATATAAGGCAACACTTATGTAGCATACACTAGCATACTTCTGATTAAATATAACCATAGTCTGGGCTCTAGTTCTCATTCCATCATTGTCTGTGGTCTTGGGGAAGTCACATAATGTGCCTTACTCTCCGTTATCTCATGTGGCCAATGAAAGTTTTAACTAGAAGATGACTAAGATGATTCCCCACTATCAAGAGCCAATAAAACCATGATGTTTTAAGTATTGGAGGAGAAAATTATAATAAATTCCTCAAGGCCTTCTTTCCAAAATCTCCCTTATCAGAATTTAGGCTTTACAATATCAGGAGGTGTTAGAGGCCTACTGCCTTCTTGCTCTCTCCACGACAATTGATGAGGTGGCAAACATTGAATCTAGAACACCCTCATATGCTCAAACACTTGTTGTTTTATAAGAAATAAGAATCTGCAAGGGGCGTCACAGATTAATCTCAATGGTATTAAGGGAAAGTATTAATCCTTCCAGTTTTGGGCAGCTCTGTCCTACAAACAAATGGTAAAATTAAAATTACATTAAAAAATAAATAAGTTTTATACTTTTATTTATTTCTCCTTACATCTATATTTTTGTTTGTTTCCCAAAGATCTCAAAGGCCTTTAGGAAGCAATAGTCACAGAATACAATAGGCTGCTGGTAATTTATAATAGTACTTTGTTCTGCCTCAAATACATTTTCAACTCTGTTCTCATTAATGTTCATGATATTTATTTATTATTTGTTGAGCTCTTTGGGGGAATGTGATATTAACCTTCATGACATCACTCTGAGGAGAACCTTGGAGTAACAGAGCTGCCTTTGTTTTTTGATGTGGGAACTGATGCTAAGTGGCTAAATGGTTTTCCTAGGTAATGCATGCTTGTTATAGATCATATACAAGAAGATAACTAAAAGCAGCTCTTGAAATAATAATTTCTAATATCCCTAAGTTAGATGTTTGATAACAACAAAATTACATACACAAAACATGATACCTTTGGTCGTGATAAAATCAGATCCACAAAAGTTTTAGCCAGTCAGATCAAGTAGTATGTATATACAAAAGCTTTACGTAAAAATCAATGTCGAAATCAGGGAAAACATAAAGTTTAAATCCTCATATAACATTTCAGTTGGCTCCATGTTAATTGTTTCTATTTCACAAATTAAAAAGACCATTCATAAATCACTGGAGGTGATCATTATTTCAAATCCTTCCTCTGGAAATCAGTAATTAAAAGGAAAGAATTAAGCATTAATCCTGATTTCCAAGTAACAGCAGTATTTCTGTCTTAAAATGACTTATTAATGGGGTGCCTGGGTGGCTCATTCAGTTAAGCATCTGACTTTGGCTCATGGTTTGTAAGTTCAAGCCCCACATGAGGCTCTGTGCTGACAGCTTCAGATTCTGTGTCTCCCTTTCTCTCTGCCCATCCCCTGCTCACACTCTCTCTCTCTCTATCTCTCAAAAATAAACATTAAAATAAATTTTTAATGACATCAAAAAAAAGTGTATGCGTGTGTGTGTGTGGAAACTATGGTAAAATATTAAAGTTTATACTATTATTTTGATCTCTTGTATATTTGAAATTTACAATAGAAACAAAATCAAGTGATCTACAGCTCACTTATTCTAACTGTGGTATCTTAGGTAACCCACTTTACCTCTCTTGGACCCTTTTGTTATCTATAAAATAAGGACGATCTAAGTGACTAAATAATTATAATTAGGTTACAGAAAACTTTGAAAAGTATTTCATTCTTTTTCTAGTAGCATACAGGAAAAAAGCAGAAGTCAGCCTATTTATAGGATCAAAGTCAATGATGTCAAGACATTGGAGAATTGAAGTTCTAAAGGGAGAATAGTTATCACTTCTTAAGAAGAGAACTTATGAGCTTTTGTATCTTCAATGAGATTAAAATAATTCTAACAAAATCATAGCCCTTGCAATAGCCAGTTCTAGGAATATAAGCTATAACTCTAGTTACCACATTTCAGCTTCTGTCTCATAAAACCAAAATTTGTGTCTGGGATCTGAAGTCCCATGAGAGCTGTAGAGATAGCTGCGGGCCACAGTAGGTAAGGTCCTTAAAGTGGATCTTTGTCAATAAGTGAGAGGGAAGCAGGTGAACAGAAAGAAGAAGGTAAGCAATTGGATATACTATGGTGAATGAGATTACGGATAATGTTGTACCATAACTGTAAGTCAGGGCCTTTGGCAAATTTAAACCTAAATCCTTAAGGCATGGAGATCCCACTTCTTTAGGAGATTTTATTTCATACTACTGTGGTAAGGGTTCCATGAAGAACAGTTTGAAACTGAGGCTCATCATGACAAAAATGTCTCTGACCTGAAGATTTACACAAAAGATGTTACCCAGCAATACACAATTAATTGCCAAATGAATGCCAATGAGTATTTAGTTTGGTCTATTCTTGGATGACTCAGAAAAAAGTGGATAAAATATAAATGAAAAGAATAGAAATGACGTCTTTGAAACACTTAATCTCATTTTCTCCTACGTGTGGCATTTGAAAATCTAAATAAAATAATCCTCTTCTCTAAATACAAGTCTTTACTGAACAACAACAACAACAAAAACCCAGCTTTGTTTTCAAACTATCTGTACACATCCAGAGAGGTTTCAAACTATCTGTACACCTCTCAGACCTTGTTGAAAATCATGGGTTTAGATTAGAAGAATCTTTTTAAATAAATATTGTGCGAGGATGTTAGTTTAGTGGGTCAAGAACAGCATTTTTTGTGAAATAGGATAGTTTGGATGAAAGATAGTGGAATAGGGTAAAATGGACTATTTTTATAAAATGTATATGTACTAACTCTGTATGTGTGTTTGAGTGTGTGTATACTAGATTTCAATGTAAAATACCTGACTGTGAGTCATACTGGAAAGTTTGAAACCCATTGGTCTAGAACAAGGTACCAACATGGGCTGAGTGTCCCTACCTACAAACATTGATTGGCCTCACAGAAGAAGCAAGCTAAAGGAAAATGACATTCCCAGATTGAGCTCCCCACAAAAACAATGTTGAGAAAAAATGTTTTTCCCATGCTCTAAGTAAGGACTTGAAGTAAGATTATAGAGTGTGATTGATTATTTATTGGTTTATGTCTTAGGAGGACGTTTGTTATATATATTAATGAAGCAGAGGCAATAGATACTTGCTTAACAAAGTTAGTGAATTGAAGGAGAAAATTAGGAAGGAAACTAGAAGACAATGAGTATATAGAAGAAATTTTTCTACAGAGGGAATGCTTTGATAGCAGAGAAGAGAAATGCAAAGGAAAATATTCCAGGAGCTATAATGACAGTGTTTTTCTCCTTTGCTCATTGGTACAATGTTATAAATAATCCGAGCAGGGAATTAATAGCTTTTATTGAGTTAACAAAGGATGAGGACTGGCATTTTTAGTTACTATTTTGCAGGGATGAATTCTGCCGGTACAATCACAGGAACGCAGTACAATCTCCTTTAGCACTTTAGCAAGAAAACACCACATTTTTAAGGCAGCTGTCTAGGATGAGGGGTATGAAATATAGCTAGGAAAATCAAACTCCCAGCCTTGCTTTCACTGCACCATGCTTATTAGCCACCTTGATCAAGCAATCAGAGATCTGAGCAGTACAAAATAAGACCATTGGAAAGCATAAATACCATTGTTCAAAATTCCATGTTCAAATCTCTAGTTGTCTCTAGATAACTAGCTACCTGAGTGAGACTCATCCAACCTGTGAATTTTGTGTAAGAAATCATAGACTAATTTCTTCTTGTTCTGTATCACTGTCAGAAAGCCACTTTTTCAAAGTTGTGGTAGGCCCAAAACAATTAAAATTCATTTTAATCTTTAATAGAAATAAGAAAATACATTTATTGGAGAAAAACTAAAAAGAAATTTAAAACCCAAATAAAAATGTGAAGTTAATATTTTGTATCCATAGAAGAGTTACCTGAGTTAACTTGAGGAGTTTTAAGAACTACAGATACCCAAATCTCTCACCCCAGTTATTCTACGGGCCATCCAGGGTTGAGTACCACTGATATAAAAGAATGAGGTTTTGCCATATTTGAGGTTTCATTTATAATTATCTTTTTTTTATTAGTTAGCAGATTCTTTTTTTAATTCATCATGGCTCCACAACAGAAATCTGAAAATAGAACCTGTAAGAAAGGACAGTGTTACTTAATGTCACAACATGGTAGCTTAGGCCTGTGGGACTCAGCCAGTCAGCAACATAATACAATTACAAAACTACAGAAACTAACATAAGGCTGAGTTTTTATTGCTTTGATACAGTTCTGGCCAATAAAGTGAAAGGTATAGAATCAGAAGCAGAACATTTATAGGAAAAGAAGTAGGGCTCTTTTATCCCCCACTGGGAGCTTTTCTCCTGTTATGGCTCTTTTCTGATCAAATGATGTAGTATTACGTGTTTCCTTAAATAATCATGACACTTGACACCATGGCTGATGAAACCTACAACTAGACTGCCTGATCATGTCATGTACTTGCTTAAAACCCTTCATCATCTTCAACACCTTTCAGGAGAAAACCCAACTCTATGATGTAGCAAAAAAAAAAGAAAAACTCCTGAAATAAGATTGCGATGCACCTGCCCAACTTCAGATCTCTATTCCAATACCCGTTCTACCCACTCTCTACTAACCATTCCCAAAGATGAGAAGTTATTTCACACACACATTCATTCCTTTGCTCATGTTGCTGCCTCAGTCTAGAAAGCTCCTCCTCCCAAATCCACCCCTTCTTATCAGGAACATCTCTGCATTCAGCCCTTGGACAGTTAGCTCACATATAGCTCTTCTTTCAGATATTCCTCTATCAAGACAGCATTTCCTGCTTGTAGAATTGACCATTTCCTATTCTGCTTCCACCGGAGTCACTGTGCCATTCTATAATAGCAGTTCTAAAATGTACTACATTGAAGTCAAGGCTTATCAGCATCAACACTATTGACATTTTAGACTATATACTTGTTTTTTATAGGATGTTCTAACAACATTGTACAATGTGTAACAGTATCCTTGGCTTCCCAAGGATAACAGTATCCTTGGCTTCCCTTGACTCCCACTCAAGTCATGACACCCAGAAATATCTCCAGATACTGCCAAATGTTTCTGTGGGAGAATGGGATCAAAATCGCCCCAGATGACTTAGATGTACATCTTTGTTTTCCCCAAATAAACCTGTAAGCTTCATAAAAGCAGGAGTATTATGCTCACTTTTGTATTTAGGATCTAACAAAGTGCCACGTCCACTGTAGATTCTCAGGAAATGTTTGTTAAATACATTACTATTGTATTTATGTTATAAAAGAGACAGCACCGTTCTACCGAAATGTAGAAAATCAAGTATATCACCATCTAGTCCTGATCAAGATAATCCTTTACTTTTTAAAGATTATGTCATTACACATTGGACCAGATGGATCTGACGGATATATTTAGAACTTTACATCCTGAGGCCAGGGAATTTACTTTCTTCTCAAGTGTGCATGGCACATTCTCCAAGATAGATCACATACTGGGACATAAAGCAGCCCTCAATAAATATAAAAGAATAGAGATCATACCATGCACACTGTCAGATCACAATGCTTTGAAACTTGAAATCAATTACAGGAAGAAGTCTGGAAAACCGCCAAAAACATGGAGGTTAAAGAACACCCTTCTAAAGAATGAATGGGCCAATCAGGCAATTAGAGAGGAAATTAAAAAATATATGGAAACAAATGAAAATGAAAACACAACAATTCAAAATCTATGGGATGCGGCCAAGGCAGTCCTAAGAGGAAAGTACATTGCTCTCCAGGCCTATTTCAAGAGATTAGAAAAAGCACAAGTCCAAAATCTAACAGCTCACCTAAAGGAGCTAGAGGCAGAGCAACAAGAACGCCCTAAACCCAGTAGAAGAAGAGAAATAGTAAAAATTAGAGCAGAAATAAACAACATAGAGACCAAAGAAACAATTGAACAGATCAATGAAACCAAGAGTTGGTTTTTTGAAAAAGTAAACAAAATTGACAAACCTCTAGCCAGGCTTATCAAAAAGAAAAGAGAGAGCACCCAAATAGACAAAATTATGAATGAAAATGGACTTATTACAACCAACCCCTCAGAAATACAAGCAATTATCAGGGAATACTATGAAAAATTATATGCCAACAAATTGGACAACTTAGAAGAAATGGACAAATTCCTAAACACACACTCACTACCAAAATTCACACGGGAAGAAATAGAAAACCTGAACAGACCCATAACGAGTGAAGAAATCGAATCAGTGATCAAAAATCTCCCAACAAATAAGAGCCCTGGACCTGATGGTTTCCCTGGGGAATTCTACCAGACATTTAAAACAGAATTAATCCCAATTCTTCTCAAGCTATTCCAAAAAATAGAAGTCGAAGGAAAACTCCCGGACTCATTTTATGAAGCCAGCATCACTCTGATTCCCAAGCCAGACAGAGATCCAACAAAAAAAGAGAACTATAGGCCAATATCCTTGATGAATACGGATGCAAAAATTCTCAACAAGATCCTTGCAAATCGAATCCAGCAGCATATCAAAAGAATCATCCACCAAGATCAAGTGGGATTCATTCCTGGGTTACAGGGCTGGTTCAACATTCGCAAATCAATCAATGTGATCCATCATATCAATAAAAGAAAAGATAAAAACCATATGATCCTGTCAATAGATGCAGAAAAAGCATTTGACAAAATACAGCATCCCTTCTTAATAAAGACTCTCGAGAAAGTTGGGATAGAAGGAACCTACTTAAACATCATCAAAGCCATCTATGAGAAGCCTTCAGCTAACATCATCCTCAACGGGGAAAAACTGAGAGCTTTCCCCCTGAGATCAGGAACACGACAGGGATGTCCACTCTCACCACTGTTGTTTAACATAGTGCTGGAAGTCCTAGCATCAGCCATCAGACAACAAAAGGAAATCAAAGGCATCAGAATTGGCAAAGAGGAAGTCAAACTTTCACTCTTCGCAGATGACATGATACTCTACATAGAAAACCCGACAGACTCCACCAGAAGCCTACTAGAACTGATCCAAGAATTCAGCCAAGTTGCAGGGTACAAAATCAACGTACAGAAATCGGTTGCATTTTTATACACCAATAATGAAGCAACAGAAAGAGAAATCAAGAAACTGATCCCATTCACAATTGCACAAAAAACCATAAAATACCTCGGAATAAACCTAACCAAGGATACAAGAGATCTGTATGATGAAAACTATAGAAAACTTATGAAGGAAATTGAAGAAGACACAAAGAAATGGAAAAACATTCCATGCTCATGGATAGGAAGAATAAATATAGTTAAGATGTCATTACTACCTAAAGCACTCTACACATTCAATGCAATTCCAATCAAAATTGCACCAGCATACTTCTCAAAACTAGAACAAACTATCCAAAAATTTGTATGGAACCACAAAAGACCCCGAATAGCCAAAGTAATACTGAAAAATAAAACCAAAACGGGAGGTATCACCATCCCAGACTTCAGCCTCTACTACAAAGCTGTCATCCTCAAGACAGTATGGTATTGGCACAAAAACAGACCCATAGACCAATGGAACAGAATTGAGAACTCAGAAGTGGACCCAAAAGTATACAGCCAACTGATCTTTGACAAAGCAGGAAAGAATATCCAATGGAAAAAAGACAGCCTTTTTAACAGATGGTGTTGGGAGAACTGGACAGCAACATGCAGAAGAATGAAACTAGATCATTTTCTCACACCATGCACAAAAATCAACTCAAAATGGATAAAGGACCTGAACGTGAGACAGGAAACTATCAACACCCTAGAGGAGAAAGCAGGAAACAACCTCCTTGACCTCCACCGCAGCAACTTCTTACTTGACACATCCCCAAAAGCAAGGGAATCAAGAGCAAAAATAAACTGTTGGGACCTCATCAAGATTAAAAGCTTCTGCACAGCCAAGGAAACAACCCAGAAAATTAATAGGCAACCAACGGAATGGGAAAAGATAGTTGCAAATGACATATCAGATAAAGGGTTAATATCCAGAATCTATAAGGAACTCACCAAACTACACGCCCGAAAAACAAACAACCCAGTGAAGAAATGGGCAGAAGACATGAACAGACACTTCTCCAAAGAGGACATCCAGATGGCCAACAGACACATGAAACGATGCTCAGCATCCCTCCTCATCAGGGAAATACAAATCAAAACCACACTGAGATACCACCTCACGCCAGTCAGAGTGGCTAAAATGAGCAAATCAGAGAACTCTAGATGCTGGCGAGGATGTGGAGAAACGGGCACCCTCCTACACTGTTGGTGGGAATGTAAACTGGTACAGCCCCTCTGGAAAACAGTGTGGAGGTTCCTCAGGAAACTAACAATAGAACTCCCTTATGACCCAGCAATAGCACTGCTAGGAATTTACCCAAGGGATACAGAAATGCTGAGGCATAGGAGCACATGTACCCCAATGTTCATAGCAGCACTCTCCACAATAGCTAAAACATGGAAAGAGCCTAAGTGTCCATCAACAGATGAATGGATCAAGAAGATGTGGTTTATCTATACCATGGAATACTACATGGCAATGAGAAACAATGAAATCTGGCCATGTGTAGCAACATGGATGGACCTTGAGGGTGTTATGCTGAGCGAGATAAGTCAGGCAGAGAAGGACAAATATCATATGTTTGCGCGTATAGGAGGATTAGGAGGAACTTGACGGAGGAACAAGGGGGAGAAGAAGGGCGGAAATGGTGGGGGAAAGGGAGAGAGGCAAACCATGAGAGACTCTTGAATGCTGACAAAAACTGAGGACTGATGGATGTGGGGGGGAGGGAGGATGGGCATGGAGGAGGGCACTTTGGGGATGAGCACTGAGTGTTATATAGAAACTAATTTGACAATAAACTATTTGTAAAAAAAAAAATAAAAATAAAAATAAAGATTATGTCATTAATGAAACTAAAACTTTCAATTTCAACACATTAGTTAAATTAAAATCTTTAAATCAACACTCCGACCACTAGAAGTAATTTATATTTATTTATATGATTTTAATACATAAGAAAATGAGATTGGGGTTTAAGAATACATCTACGTATATAAAACTCTTGGATTAAAATTGCTTGAATTAGTTAATTGATTCAGTTTTTTAAAAAAAATTTCATACTTTAATGTTCTCTAAGTAGCTTTAAGTAATTGCTTCACTTTTTAAAAAATATATTCAGCTTGCACTTTTTATGCCCTGTAAATTTTTTTTCAGCTTTTATAAACTAAAAAGCATCAAACTTAATACAATCCCTTGCTGTCTCCTTTTTATTCCATTAACATTGAAGGCACATGTTCTTATGATAGAATTGACAAAACAAGGGATTTTTAGAAACCAGAAATATATTACTTTAATTTTAAATACTTATTCAAAATAAGTTTCAAAATAGAATTGCTGTGCCAGAATTCACATGTATGAGCACAAATGAGCATTATCCACAAATACACATGTTTTTAAAATGTATATATTCTATGGTAATGATTTTAAGTCTCTAAAATATTAGTAGTTTTTCATTATTCAATAATTTTAACTTCTTATATCCAAATTATGATAAATTACATTTGAAATAGAAAGAAAGTTAGTCATAGTTCTTTCCAATTTCAAATTATAAGTTATCTAAAAAACAGTTTAATCTGAAAGTACTAGTCATGTAATTTACAGAAGGTTTATATTCAGTGGTTTAATGACGGTATGTTCAACTGAGAGATAGTGTAGTTATATGAGCTCTGGTTACTTATTTGTTGAGCATCTTGGACCGAATATACTTTAAATTCTAACATATGACACTAACCAGTCTTCATTTTTTTCTTACTCTTTCTAATGACTTAGTTCATATTAAATGAGTAAGGTCTTAGTGAAAATTTCAAGTTAACATCATTTTACAGGGAATTTGAACTTTATAAACAAATAAAGCCATTGACATTTTCATTTAACCTCAACCACCTTTTAACAACAGACAAAAATGCCCTTTGTATTTAGCTTCTGGATCTTTCTATGCATAGCAACAGAAATAACAAAATCGCCATAATAATCTAACTTAATTTTTCGGTTCTTAAGGCTTGGCAGCTTTTTATTTTTCTTCAGACTTTGGCATCACAATATTTTCTAAACGTTGTTGTTATGTTTTAAAAATCCACAGAAATCCAGGCATATAATTTTATTTTTTTATATTTCTTAATGTACAATTATGGCTTATTGTGAATTCTAGAAAATTAACCCTTTAAACTAGGAGTCAGTGACCTATGCCCTGCAGGCTTAATTTTGCCCAACACATACTTTTGTATGGACCATGAACAAAGGCAGATTTCACATTTTTTAATGCTTTAAAAGGAGTAAAAAGTAGAATAATATTTCATGAAAAGGGAACATTACATGACATCCTTATTTCAGTGTCTATAAATAAAATGTTATTGGAGCACAGCTACACTCATTTGTGTACATATTTTCTGTAGCTACTTTTGAGCTACAATGGCAGCTTTAAGTGGTCCTGATGAGGACCCACAAAGGCTAAAAATTTTTACTCTGTGGACCTTGCCAACCCCAGTTTAAACGTTACTATGTGACTCTGTATAACATAATACATATGTTGGGGAAACAAGACACAATACATTTCTCAGGACATTCTTTTCAACCAATATCATTTTATTATTTTTTTCATTAATACCTTTTTCTGTAAGCCCTGATAAAACCCACTGGTCATTAGTAATAAAATATTTCCCATAACATTCATTCCATATTTGGAAAAGTATTATCGAACTGGTCAAATCGATCATTTTCTTTTTTGACGTATACCTTTCTTTACCACATCACTGAAGTCTCGAGAGCTTGGAATTTCGATGATTCCCCACTCAAAATAAACTTAGCTACTTAGTAACAACCAGGAATGACTCTGAATCTATGAAGCTCAGTCTAATGTTTACTTTATCATGTCTTGGTAAAGCTCTTATGCCTGGTTTCTAGTTACAACATTTTGTAATGAAGACAAAATGCAGCAAACCAGACCAAGCTTAATTTATAATCTTGACCCAGTTTAAATTCCAGCTTAAATACAAAATAAAAAAAACAGCACAGATTTGGTAAATTAACCAAAAATTTGAATTCCTTGCAAGCAAACATGGCTAATAGGTGTTTAAATGATACAAAAGATTATCATCCTCCACTAATGATCTTAATCCTATTCAAGCTATTGAAAAGACTACAAAAACATAAATCTTCAGTAATTCACTGTTTGATACCATAACTAAATAGATTACAGTCTGAGCATCTGCTCATGGTTCAAAAGTTATCTTTGAAATAAGATTTCCTAGCAGAAAAATCTAATTTTTCATTATCCTCTGGATCATTATCATAGGCCTTCTTAAAAGGGGGTAGGGGAAAGTTTTAAATGTCTTGAAAGGAATGTAGAATTTGTCACGCTATCTAACATGACCTGGTTTTTATATTATGTGGCTGTTAACAATAACCATTACTATATTTTATTTTGAGGACGTTACTGAAAATGCCTAAAATGAAAAAAAAAAAAAAAAAAAAAAGAAAATGCCTAAAATGAAAGTACATGCAGCATATTTATAGATTTTTATATTTAGCCGAGTATTATAATAGTCTGTAAAGAAAAATAAATAAAAATCACTTAGGAACATTAAAAAAAGTAGAACTAACAACAGTGTTCAAATAATAGCTCTGATATGTGTCTCATAAGATAAAGCTGGTGACTAAAAAGTGAAATAACAAAGGAAATATTCTATAATATATTAAAAGAAATATTAGGCTTTTAACTAAATACAACCTCTTTGCTGTTGCTACCAAAGTTATTTAAATTGACAGTTTAGATTGTTCTTCTTTGGACCCTAAAATGAATTATAAGAATTCAATTCACAGTAGCAAAACAAATAATGTCATAATCCTGAGAACCAAAAAGATTATTATCTCAAACACATGAACTTAAGAAGTGAGAACCTTAACATCACAAACAACTGGTTTTACCAAAGGTCATCTTAAAATGGAAGGAGACTTAGAGGTCACCCAAGAAATGGGAATCACCATGATTGCTCCCAGGTTACATGAGATTCCATGTCAATTCTAATGATATGAGGCTCATTTTTAAAATTATTTTCATTTAACAGAAAATCAAACCATAATTATTTTCAATTATCATGTCATCTTTGTAATTAGATATGATTCCACTCATATTCAATCAGATTTTCTGGTAGGATGGAATCTTGATAAGATACCTCACTAATGGAACATCTGTGGGCTGGGGCTGACTGACAGCAGACAGTGGATGGAACTCCAGCCTGAAATACAATGGTGTAGCAAATAGTGTACAACTTTTCACCTCAGATGAAGCTGCCAAAAGATTAAGTCCATTCTCCAAATCCAACCCAAATGTTTGGGATGACACTGCAATTCACAACATAAAATTTTTTTTATAGCTTTCTGCCCTCAAATATGGGAAGCTGTTTTTCGTTTCCTTTTGCAATATTTAAGATACTCCCCAGCCCAACCCCAACCATCAATGGAACCACACTATCAGAAGAGTTTTACCAGAGATCACCTTACATCATAAAAGATTATTAAATTAAAATGAATTTTCTGTGCCTACTAAAAAGCCAGCATTTGTGGTCACTTTAGGTGGCTCAGCGCCGGGCACTTACCCAAGCCCTTGGTTCTGCAGAATCAGCTGTTCTCCATGTGCCTGGTTCTGCTGCATGTGACTGAGTGTTCAAATGCCTGGTGTTATCAAACTCTTTCAAAAAAGATTCAACCCTTCGAATGAGAGTAGAGTTGCTCATTATGAAAAGCCTTTAAAAAAAGAGAGAGAGAGAGAGAGAAAACCTGGATTTTCGACAAGCAAATGCTTCCACGGTCTCAGAAGGTTTTGCAAGACTAATCATCACCAACATGAAACTTGAGCTCATCTTTTATAAACCTTTGTTTCCTTCCAACTACTTCTCTTTCAATTTTCATTTCAATCCTTTATTCCTCTTCTCCTACCTGCTTTTGATCTTCTATTTTATTCTGCACAGAAGTCTTGAGTGGTATGTGTGAAGTGAGCCATCATCAGCCTGATGAGGGAAAGCCCGCTGGTCCAGAAAAGAAAAAAAGAAAAAAGATCATAAAGTAAGAAACAAGGCCTGAGATTGCATTGGGAGTCAATCTGCACAGTTATCAATGTCCTGTTATGCTTTGTGAAAGATGCCTGGTCCTTTCAATACTGCATTTCATGTAGTGAGGAAAATGGGATATGGAATATCATCGTGAAAACTGGTTTGATTGGGATAATAATGACTAAGAGGCTGTCAATGCAAAAAACCCAACAGGACCCAATTGTAAAGGAGTTAGACACTGAACCTGCTTCATAATCCATGCTTTTGTTTAGGGGCCTCCTAACAACACAGCCCACCAGCCTTTGGAGCCCTTGGACCCAGTTGGATGTCATCTAAGCCTTCCACCCCACTAACTATTCTGATTTCTCATTGGGAAGAAAATTGGGAAGCTGGGATTCAGGCATCATGGAAAGCTTTTCAAGATATTTTGACCAAAGGAAAGTTTTACTTTATGTACTACTGTGTTTAGGGATGACCATGTGGCAGATTGTGAAGCCCATTGTGTGGATTTATATTACTCTGCCAGCTGTTTCATAATAATGGCTATCCTGAAAAAGCACACTGCTTTATCAGTAATACCCTGGCATATATCTTTATAAAATTTTATCTTATTCAGTTGGCTCAAGATACTTTAACAACATTTACGTTCTCAATTGCTTCTGTGACAGAGGCAAGTTGCCTATGGCTACTGTGAACTGAGATTAAAATCTAAGAGTTCAGCCTTTTAAGATTTCTAGTCCATTCCCTGAACCACATTCTTTCCCTAAGTGGTAAGTGAACTTAAAGCTAATGTAACTACTAAAAAATAATAGCTGGAGGCCCTCACATCGCCTTCTACGTCCTGTTTAGTGTTGAGAGAAAGTTGGTCTTTTTATACCAAACAAATCCAAGTTCATGTTTTTCAGAGAAGTGTCAGCTCCATAAACTTATAATTCTACTCTACTCATGAGTAAATATGAGATACATGAATCTACCAACCTTTTTGAATACCATTAATATGGATTTCCTTACATATTCTTTTAGTTAAGAACTCTTATTAAAAAGATAAAAATGATTCTAGGAAATCTCTTTTAGGGCTTCCTAATTATGCTGACAGGAACTGCTGCTTTTCTTCACTATCCAGGGGCTGGTTTTCTCTATAATGAAGCTTTTGAGCTAGACGTTTTCAAGCGATGTTTCAGGTTTTGCTTTGAATATGTGTCTGCCATGTTCTTTACCCTTTTGAAAGTTAAAATGAAAACGCAACAGGTTCAAGCATCAATTAATAAATTCTGTCATTTATAGAAAAAAGTCAGTAGCCTCTATCCTATGAGAAAATGAGCATTTCATAAATATTGAAACCACTACCCACATTCTCTATAAGTTGGTTAGCTAAAAAGACAGTAATTCCATTAGAGGCTTTCAGCAAGGAAAAGATAAAACAGTTGAGATAAAGTAACTGACATTATTTGTTATTATTTTGCCATTAAAATGTAGTGAACAGTAATCTCATACATTCCACTAGCTTCTAAGGGAGAATTTTACCAGTTTTCTGAAAACTCGGAGCCCTTTATTAGGGGATTTCTTGTCGTACAAGCTATGTGACTTAGCTGAATATTTGATTAGTTGTACATGCAGCATATGCTTATATCAGAGAATAATTTTAGCTATATAAAATATTCATCAGTATTTGATAGCACCAGAAATGGAAATCTGAGCAGTTATCCTGTCAAAAAAAAAAAAAGGATTTACTTAATATTTCATAATCAGACGAAAGGCAACCAATGCCCTTTAGTTCCTAGAGAAGGTTGAATTCAGACTGCAAAGGCACCCTGACCAGTAGTTGTTCCCTCAAACTAGATGGCTCACTCCCAACTTCCTCTAAAAATCATATTACTAAACCCTCAATGACTAGACGGCTCCAGCTAAAAGTGAAAGTAAAAGAGCCTCCTTGTCTCATGGAGCTATAATAAACATAGTTAGTAAGTCAGTATGCCTGGATCTTGCTTACAGGAGAGTTCCAGCTTTTCTATCACTCAGTATAAATATCTTTTCACTATATACTGGTGAGATTTTATCTTTTTGTTATTAGAGTCAAACATGGAATGACGAAATTGACCAGAAGTTTGTGTCATGGGCAAGGGATAAAGGTTGATTTCCACTGTCCCTCACAAAGTTCTCTCTCCATGATGGAACTGCTCCTAGGGCTCAGTCTTTGCCCTCTTCACCTTGATATGTACACTTGCTTCCCAGATGATGCCACCTCATCCAGTTGTAAAGCACTTACAATTTTCTAGCATACTACATAATTTACTTACTTATAGATCTTCTCCCTCCTGATGCATGCCTGAATGTAATCCCTCCTGTGTATTCTTATTCCCTAAAGCTTGCTTATTACTCAGGGGAATGTGTATATCAGTGTAGTATATCAGTGGCACTCAATAATAGATTTTGAATTAATGAATGAACAAAGAAAGTAAAGGATTACAGAAAATGTCTGTAATTCTTTCTTCAACTTGTAAGTGGAGAAATATGCTTCTTCCATAGTTACAGGAAAAGGTAAAGACCAGCTTTACCATAGTATTCTATTAAAGCAAAGTTTTAGCTTCACACTAAAGAACTGTATTATAAAATAAACATAAGAACTTTGTACCTCTATGCTTGGAGGAGTTTTTACCATCTGAATGTTTAGCCTCAGATTTTTTTTTTCAGGATTCCTTTTTGTTTTAAAATGGACCCAAACTCAATGATATAAAGGAACTCATAAATGTCTGTATGTTGAGTTTTTACTTTGATTGATATAACCAATTAATGCAGCAGCCAGAAAATAGTTTTTGGTATCATAGATTCTCCCAACCAATTTACTGTTCATTTTCTACTGTCAGGTGGGCATCTCATAGCTGTACCCCCACAGGCTACTCACAAGAGAGCTGAGTTGTAGGTGCTATCGGTTTTTCAGATACTTATAAAATCAATTGTAACCCATATACTCTTATACACAAATAAATTACCCCTATGTCCTAGTGGGATTTCAGTCCACACAGAATTGTAGACAAATTATAAATACAGATTTAGCCACACTTGAAAGACCGTCCATGTAAGCTTTATACATAGGTGCAATCGATTTCCCAGCACAACAAGTAATTTCACCAAATATTTCTAATCTCAAGAGTCTAAACCCTGAATAAATTAGCCTTACTTCTTGATCATAAACTGTTAGTTGTTAAGTTAGCAAGCAGCAATAGACTCAAGTGTTATTTTATGGTAGGAATTGTTGCACCACAAAAGGGGAAAATGTTATTAAAGGAATGTTGAATTTATTACTTTAAGACCATCAGTGGAAATACTGATAGATTGTTGTTCTTATATCACATGATACTTAAAACCTCTGTTTTCAGGTATTTCTAGAAACTCCCCTTACATAAAAGATTTACTGATATATTCTAGATGCTTTCACTGAAGAATTCATGGTGATTAGAGTATTTATAGTACTATAATTTCTTGCTAGTTATTTATTTACAGATGATCAATTCCAGGAACTAGCTTTACTAGGTATCTGATATTGAATAACTTCAAGAAAGCTTTTAAATCATCCCTACATTTATAAGGCATTTCCTTGTTTCTTGGATTACTTAAGCACTCTCATTTCTGGAAATACCTAATCAAAAGCATTAAATTTAAAATAATTGTAAATTAGAGTACTGAGGGCTACAGAAGCGCAATTACTGTATGAGTTCACCAATATGGTCCTATTTGCCAATAAAAGCACTGAAATTGTGGTTTATATTTCCAGAAAATCTTTGTTGAAAGCCACAAACTGGATAATGGTAGGAAAAATTGTTCTAATCATATTTCTATTGTCATAATAATGCAGGCCTATCCTTTTCAAAAAATAAAATTGTAAGAAATTTCTAAGCCAGAAACATAGGATTCCATAGTAGTTTCAATACACATTCCAGAAAGGTGGGAGTTTGTCCTGTACTCTTTGGTTAAATTGGGCATCATCTTTTTTAAAGAACAGGAAACAAAACTTCAAGGACTACAAAGACTGGAAGGTAATTTAAGTAAGAATATGAGCCCCCTGGTGAATGGGCATAGGGCACATAGTGTCAGGAAGGAATCAATTGGAGAGCACAAAGCTTGCCTAAAGGCAAAAATGGTTACCCATTTTCAGGAGATTGTTGCCATCCAGGAATACATTATATATCATTGTGAGAAATTCAAGTTTTTCAAGATAAGAGCAGATAAAGGATTTTATTTGCAACTGCCTGACTTTTATATGCTGCCTCATGTTTCTAAATCATTTTCACATATTTGGACTGGATTACACTTTCGGGCTACCAGTTTGCCACCTTGTCTAGAAATATGAAACATCAATGGTATTTTCTTATTAGAAAAAAATGAGATCGTTTCCTGCTAAGATTTTGTTCTTTTCATTTTTTGTTTGTTTTCATTCTTCTTCTTCTTCTTTTTTTTTTTTTTTGAGGGACAGTGAGAGAGGGAGAGAGAGAATCTTAAGCGGGCTCCAAGTCCAGCACAGAGCCCAGCACAGAGCCCGATGCTGGGCTTGATCTCACAGCCATGGGATCATGACCTGAGCTGAAATCAAGAGTAGGACATGTAACTGACTGTACCCAGGCACTCTGATCTTGCTCTTTTTAGACAGTACTGCCCAATTAGCTGGCAGTCACATTTGTCTGAGTCACAGAGTGAATTTTGTGCACCCATTTATACATTCATTATACTAAATACATTCATATATACTAAAAAATATATGATATATTTTTATCATATATAATAAAGTACCACATCTGGAAGAGGAATATACTAAGTTCAAATGTACCATCTTGATATTAGTTTTACTATAATCACATCAAGGTGGATAGGTCATACCTTTTTGACATCGTCAGGAAGGTATTCAGTAGCATTATTCTAACAAAAGCGAGAATAGAGATGAAGAACAAAATATTTTCTAGATTTTCAAACCTATTGCTTTGACCCATAGAAACATATGCTATGGGGGCATGTGAGTGGCTCAGTCAGTTGAGCATCTGAATCTTTTTTTCAGCTCAGGTCATGATCCTAGGGTCTTGGGATCAAGCCCTGTATCAGGCTTTGTGTTGAGCATGGAGCCTGCTTAAGATTATCTTTCTCACTCTGCCCCTCCCTAACTTGTGTGTGCTCTCTCTCTCTCTCACACTCTCTCTCTCTCAAATAAAATTAAAATAAAATAAAATAAAATTTAAATAGATGAAAATGCAATGCCTGTGGGAAATTATTCACTCTCTGAGTTTCTTCCTAAATGGCACAATATTAATCAATTTTTCTTCATCATCATCATCATCATTTTTTAAAAATGCATCTAACTCCTCTCCATGTAGCCAACATTAAATATAGCCATAAGAGTATGTAGAGAGATAGAGATGACAGAGAGAAATGAGGTGATAGAGATGATAGAGATAGAGGGAGAGGCAGAGGGAGAGAGCTATATGTTATTGGTTCTGTTTCTTTGCAGAACCCTGACTAATACAGCAAGCTAATGTCATACCTGTTTCTGCTAGATTCCATATCCCCTACTTAACAACTTTACAGATGCTTTTCTTTTCAGTTTTTATTTGTCTGTACCCAAAATGAGGAAACTTATATGTATTCACAATGAGCTTTATCTTCTTACAGTCAACTCATTATTCCTGGCTGAATGATTCTTTTGAAGGCCTGATTCTGGTGTGCCATGTATTCACTGTCTGCTCATCTTTGCCTCAAATACAGAAGATAGAATCATATTTGCTTCATCAAGGTTAGCTTCTGAAGTCAGATCCATGTAAAAGTTAGTTGATTTTCTAAGGAAATGGTCTACAGCAGCCATAGTCACTGTGCATGTTGGAATATTGTTACTATTTTTTCCCCAAGCATAAAAGCTACCTTACCTTATTACAGTCTCAGAAGAGACCAAACCCTTTGAATGAATAATCCCAAATCAGTGTTGAATTGAGCCCATGTACTCCAAGAGGATTTAGACCATCTGCAAATTTTGCTGGACAAAGTCTTTCTTTTACATATGCTCAGGTTTGGAGAGGCAGAATCCAATTTGCCTCCAGCTCCCATCTTTTCATCCCACAGTTAAATACTTTGTTTATGTAAAATAAGCTTCTGCAACCATTTTGTATTATTTGAAAGCCAATTTATTGCTTCCCCACAATAAACATAGATGGATGTATTAAAAACACTAAAACAGTATTTTGAAAACACACAATTCTTTCTTAGGATCTGGTGTCCGTTAAAATTCTTTCCTGAAACATTTGTTAACCTTTATATAAACAATTATTAGGTCAAATATTTTTTCCCATTTTGCCCAATAAATGTTTTGGAAGTGATTGTCATTACATTTTTAAGTATGACGGAAATAGATTGGTAAACTTATCTGACCACCCTTCCCCACCCCCGCTTACCCTTTTTCTGAACACAGACATGTGTAGTCAGCCTGTCACAAACAAGGAATCCATTCAGGACTCAGGTGCTCGGGCCAATTCCTACTCAACAGGTTTCCTATGCACCTGTAGGTGCCAAACAGCCACTCCTGTGTTCCTCCAAAAGAATTCTTAACAGAGAGGGGATTAAACTCTAAGTGGCTTCCTGATTTCACCATTTCTGCAGTCCAGTGTTAGGTTGCTGAAAGATTACTTCATTTGTACCATCAGGAGCCTAACAGGCTTTAGAAACTGAGTGAATGATATAATGATTTGTGTGTGTGTGTGTGTGTGTGTGTGTGTGTGAAGTATTGGAGTAGCTAGCAATCTGTTGCATTAAAAGCATATAAACATTTTTGTGCATCTCTTCATTTTTTGAAAAAACTTTTCTGTGATGTTCTAAATTTCAAATTAAAATGCAAAATGTGAGATAAAAATTACTGTAATTGCAATAGTCTGAATAGTAAAAGAGAGAAGATTGGATGAATGCATGTATTTGCCCATACTAATTCTCAACTCTACTCTAGGCAAATATTTACTCATTATTTGAATATAAAAAGTAAAATGTCCTGAGGGTGGTAATGAACCTATAAATGTCCAGTCTATAAATGCCAAAGCCTTGCAACAATGGTTCCACATGCTCATGTCCAATCAGATCAATATATAATCAAGAAGAAAAAGGAAACAGTGCTTATGTTGAATGAAAGACTCTCCAAATTATCAAACCTGAAATTATCAAACAGGAGCAAAAGCATTAAAACTATTGCTTTTATAAATATAATCAGTCATCTGGAAAATGGCTTTTATACAGATATAATAATTTCTCAAAAATAATTTGTGCAAAGTCCAATCAATGCTTCAGGATTGTGCAAACCATGCCTAGTGCCTTGTTGGTAGTGATTTCTGGTCCTAGGTACCATCCAGCATATTCTGTGTTCTCTGAGGCATGGGGCTGCTGAATATCCACATTTGAACCACATGATCATGCAAGGTTTTGTAAAAATGTATTTGACTCGGACCCACAGTTGAGCTCTCACCTTAAAATCAAGAAGGTGAATTGCTGGAATAAACAACTTCAATAGATTCCAGTTTTAAGTGCTACTTCAGCAAGACATAAAAATTTCATAGGAAAGGGTTGTTTACTGATATTTATTCTAAGAAATTTTCCTTCTTCTCAAAGGATTTGTGCATTCCTCACGTTTTCAGAAATGCAGGCTAGAGAGATTAAGAAGGATCAGGAACCAAATACTCCATGTAATCTGGAATTGAGGAATAAAATTAATATCTCTAAAAGTTTAGCCTATTTTTAAATTAATTTTATTGTATGTAACTCCTCTATTAAAAGAGTAGTATTCTGGTCAAGATACATGTGGGTCTGTTTTATCAATAGCCATGTATTCTGTTTAATGAGGACTGACCACAAGGTCCATTGTGCTAGATACTTCATTTAGAAAAATCTTTTAAAGATCAAACACATTTTTTTCCTGAAGCTCACTATATTATTACATTTGTTTATTTTCAGTCATGGCTACAATAGGTGGTTTCCACCTACCTCTAAACTGATTTCATTGATATTATAAGTAAGAGGAGTAGATATAATAAAGCTATTATGAAAAATTCAAAGGATAAGATTCAAACAGTGAAAGTGGAATGTAGTTTAAGTATCTAAAGGAGCCCTGACTAAAATATGAATAGTATCTTCAATAGCAACTTTGTAGAAAATGAAGAACATATTCTTTTTTATACTGTCTCTTATCACTGCTTTCTAAGAAAGAGTTGAGAAGAAAAAGTGATAGGATTTTTTTTCTTTCCTGTAAGTCTCTCAATGGCCTTCTGAGAATTTTCCTTTCTTGCAAGTCTTAGCTCTCACTTTCTACAGAAATCATTCCTGTGCCAGTCATTTTTAATTGCCTTCCTAATATCTATTCACTCCATCTCCTCTTCTAATAGAACACAAATTAATTTAGTGGGTAATGTTTCCACTTAAAAATACTTAGCTTTCCACAGTCCCACAAATCAGAAGATGAGCTTGAGACATGATTCTGGGCAAAGACTATATTGTATAAACAGCAGTTAGGTATTGGGCTTTTCAGAGTGTTACTGTCTTCCTGGAAAAAAAAAATGGGCAAACCTACTCAACATATCATTTGCTCTTAACCTTTTCCCTTTCTTCCTTCCTAGAAATGAAAAGTGATGTCTAGAAGGGCAATATCTTTGTTGTAAATATGATAATAGCCTTGCATTAAGGATGATAATGCTGAAAGCTGGGGGGAGTCTGGACCTCAGTCTCCTGCTGTTACCATAACAGATAAGATAAGATAAGATAAGATAAGATAAGATAAGATAAGATAAGATTTTTGACTGCGTTTCTGTGACACACAGTTGAATACAACCTTCTGTCTCAGACTTCCTTTATGTACTTGAGCCCCATGTGGCTTAGCTGCTCCTCCTTGTTTCCATGGCATCCTCTACAATCCCAAACACAATCTTTTCTCTCCCTCACTGCATCATAAATTTCAAGATGGAGATAATGTCAAACTTTCAAGCACGTGTCCCCAGAAACTCGCTCATGTCTATATTGCACAGAGTAGGCACCCAATACATTTATTAAATGAGGGAATAATAAATTATTGAACAACTACAATACTCACTTCTCTCTACATTTACTTCTATTACATCTATACAGCTAGGTTTTTTTTTTTAACCTAGACTACTGCAGCCACATCCTCCTTACTTAAAAACCCTTTCATAGCTCCCCATTACCAATAGAATAAAACCCAAATAACTTCCACGTTCTGGGAAACCTGGCACTGCTCTGATTATATCTCCTTTCATTTTTCTCCTTACATTCTTAGCAAAACTGGCTTTCCTTTGGTTAATGAAATAGTCTAAGCTCATTCTAACCTTTATATCTTTATACCAGATGTTACCTTTTCACAGATTTTCACACACTGACTCCTCTTGCCTTTCATATCGCAGCTTAGATCACCTCCTCAGAGAGGTCACAGCTGACAACTCAATCTAGAGGAACTCCTCAGGCACCCCATCCCATAATCCTCTTGTGCAGCTGTGGAGAAAATTATTTTGTTGCTGCAAAGTTAGGGCCTTCTGAGAACATTTTACTGGAACTTGGCAGCTAGATTAAAACTCTTATCTTTACAAGGTAATTTAGGACTGAAAAAAACAACAAGAACTCCAGAGAGCTTTATGTCTCCAGAGGTAATGTGTTTACATTTCAAGGGAAGATGAGACCCAGGAACATGGACACATTCCAGAAGGAGAACCCAGGATCCTTCCCATTATTTTTCCAAGGAAACTCTCTCAAAAGAGGAGGAAAGACAGCTGCCTCTCCCTCATGTATAAATGTCCAGATTCATTTCCACGGAGGTGGGAAGGGGGATACTCACCTACAAAACTGTATGTTGAGTGACAGCTGGCTCTCACTGCATTGCCCCAGAAGGAAGACACTATAGCACATGGGATCCAGGACATTATTATTTGCTGTAAATAAAAAATGATAAATCTGTCTGCTCCAGAAACCTCATGTTGGCATTCAAGATAATATTAATAAATATAGCATTATAAGTCAAATGTTTCCTATCCATGGTGGTTCACAAGTTCAGAGTCTTTCCTATGTTTATAACTAGTGCCTAAAAGATCCCCTAGTAGGGGGAATCAATAAACACCAATTGGGTGAATCAATGAATTCATCATTTCATTTTTTTCAAGAACTGGATTGTGTAGCTTTTTAGTGATTATAAATTTGAGAAAAATTGTCATTCATTTCACATTAACTCTTAAAGAATAGCGTATATAGCATATATTTGAAAACTGAAGTTTTAATAAATGCCTGGAATGGACACATTTTGGGGTTTTTTTGTTTTTTTTTTAGAAAGATTTCCTTTTTTTCAATGTTTTATTTATTTCTGAGAGAGAGAGAGAGAGACAGCGTGAAAAGGGGAGGGTCAGAGAGATAGAGACATAAAATCCGAAGCAGGCTCCAGGCTCTGAGCTAGCTGTCAGCACAGAACCCGACGCGGGGCTCGAACCTACGAACCGTGAATTCATGACCTGAGCCAAAGTCGGATGCTTAACCGACTGAGCCACCCAAGCACCCCACATTTTGATTTTTTTAATGAAATGATTTCTTATATTAGCTGCTCCCTGTGTAGTTGACAAGATTTTTATTTTTATATAAACATTGAATAATTTATCCATATCCCTGCCCAGCTGCAGAACAATTGTACCGGGCAAGACCAAGACTTCTCTCAAAAAAGCAGCTTCAGTTCTTCCCAGAGGTCTGAACAAGAGCACAATTAAATCCTCAAAGTTCTAAATACATTAACGGGAAAACTTTACAGTGTACTTCAGTAATTCTCCATCTCTGTCATACAAATATCGACGATAATTTGAGGATGATTATACCTTAATGGCATTTCAGGATTAGTTCCTGTCAAAATACACTCTACAGAGGCTGCAGATTAGACCTGTGAGGCATCATATCTACTTAGATATTGAAACATGTCTTCAAAAAATAATCATGTTCATTTTGATAGAGTTGATATTGAACTTTTACTTCTGATAATATTTGTACTATTTGTGTAAGCTGATCATCTCATTGTAGAAATAAAACAAGCATACTGAGATCATAAATATTGGGTAAATGGGGCACCTGGGTGGTTCAGTCAGTTAAGCATGCAGTTTAGGCTTGGGTCATGATCTCACAGCTTGTGAGTTCAAGTCCTCTGCTGACAGCTGGGAACCTAGATCCTGCTTCAGATTCTGTGTCCCTTTCTCTCTCTGCCCCTCTCCTACTCATGCTCTATGTCTCTCTCTTTCTCAAAAATAAGTAAACATTAAAAATTTTTTAAATAAATAAATATTGGATAAATATAATTCTTAAATCTCCTCCCAATGGGATTGGACATTGTAACACCAATGCCTTCAGAAGGGTAAAGTCTGGGTAAACAAGAGTTGAGAATTTAATATTATGTACTTGTGTCCCTAGCATAATGCATAGAACAGAATGCCCTGATTGGCAGGTATGAGCCTCTAGCCTTCTCAGTACATATATTCCTATGGTAAAGAAAGGTACATATCAATCTATTAACATTAATTCTAAAGATATCTAAATACTTTTTGTCTGGGTTTTCTTGAAATCATCTGATTTCCCAAATAACATTTCACTTGAGAAGAAAATAGGTTGATGCCCCAATATCAGTATTTCCAACCATTTATTAATTCAAAATAAATTAACTTACGAGGTTCTTATAGATTGTTAGACATAAAATTGTCCTCCAGAAGCTAATACTTACAGAGAAATAAAAACTCAAATTCCTGAGTGTACAAAAATGAGAAATAAGATTTGGAGCAATATGGGCATGGAGGAGGGCACTTGTGGAGATGAGCACTGGGTGTTATATGGAAAGCAACTTGACAATAAACTATTTGTAAAAAAAAAAAAAAGATTTGGAGCAATAATGACACTATAAATATCACTACATTATACGTAAACATTATATACTTTTTCTATTAAGCTGTATTCAAAATAATGTTGAAAGGGTGATCCTCTTTCTAATTCATAATCCTTGCAAATAAAATGTTTATGAAGGATTGAGGTGAGGGCCAGCTGCACAATTTGCAGGGCTCAGTGCAAAAAGAATATATGGATCCCTTGTTCAAAAGCAAGGGAAAAGATTTTTCTGTTCTTCTATAGTGTCTCAAACCCTCCTGGTAATTTTTATTTGCATTGAAGGTACTGCTTCCTTGGGAATGAAGATACTTGTAGGGCAAGTGCAGACCTTCACAAGTGTCCTCTCCATCCATACCCATGCCTAAGCCCATGCCATGGACAAAAGGCCTCAGAAGTCACTAGGTGGAGGCAAGGAAGTAGGTGGTTGGGCACCCAATCAGGAGAAATAAGGAGGTGACAGGAGGCAGAATCCTATGTGAGTAGAAGATCTAAGATATTAGTGCATACTCCATTGTACCATCAGGATGATTTCTGACTGCAGAATACAAATTTAAAGATAAAACTATTAAGAATTTCAGGATGACCTTAAGTATGGGACCCTTTACGAATGCCGTGTCCACACATTCATGAACCTGGCCCTTCCTAAAGCAGTAAACAGCCTCCTGTTCTGGGCCTGGCTCTGGCTTAATTTGTCTCAACTATTTATTTTTTCTTTTTGTTTTTTTTTCCTTTTTTAGTTTTTATTTAACATATAGTGTAATATTAATTTCAGATATATACAATTTAGCGATTTAACAATTCCATACAGCACCTGGTGCTCATCACAACAACTGCACTCCTTAATCCCCATCACCTATGTAACCTCTTCCCGCCCCCACCACCTCCCCTCTGTAAACATCAGCTTGTCCTTTATAGTTAAGAGACAGACTTACATTTCTTGGACTCCGTTCTAGTATTTTCAAGGTGAGAGTACAGTAGATCATCATTAGTGTGTATTATATAATCAATAGGATTAAAATATTTTAAATATGTAGAAAGAAGGATTTTAAAGATGGAAAGAATCTTAAATTATGTAGCCAAACCCTCTCATCTGACATAGAGAAAACCAAGGCCCCAAGGGGCTAAATACTCAATGTTACCACCAGCTGGTTAGCACCAGGGCAAGGAATAGAGCCCACCCCGTCTCTCTCCTGACCTGGACCTCTTTTTGAAGAGTTGAGCAAGACAAAGAGACATTTCATGTCACCAGTAGTTTATACTTTTAAGGAATATATTTAGAATGGGGTCTAGTGAAAGCTGACCTGATGGGGCATGTCCGTAAAAGTTTAGAATACTATTTAGCACCACACATCCATATAGGGTGAATCATATTGCTTGTTCTCCAATGAATAAGGAGGTGACATACTGATGAAAATTTCTTCAGGCTTTATCTGACATATTTTGCCTTTATTGATTTTAATCTATAAACCCCTGGAAGATGTGCACTTGTTCGTCCAAAATTTTAGGTTCCTGCTCCTTTTACCACATGACCCTAAGTCTTCTGTGGTCAACATGAATATCTTATTTAACTTAACTTTTAAGGAACTAAAATTTCTGCTTCCAAGATGCAGGGACTTGGAACAATGAAAATTAAGAAACCATCTTTCTCCTTAGATAAGTATGAATAAAACAAGGTAAGCCAAAAATGAACCTCAGAGAGCTAGATAAAAGAAAGGGAGATACTCCATCCTCTCCCTGTAAATCAGAGAATGAAAGTAGTGAATAAGTCTCAATAAGTTATTTTTTCGAGAAATATACAAACTATAAAATGCACTCAGTATGATTCCTATTCTGGAATCAACATAAAGTCAAATGCTTTTCTTATGAGTCCACTCAAGTTTACAGTATTTACAACACAGTAATAATGTCTAGTAATAAATAGTAATCTATAATCATTACCACTGTCAGGTGAAGAAATATTACAGCAAGTGTTACTGGTTTGAAAGACACTTCCTAAAAATATTCCCTTACTTTAAGAACTAGGAAAAGCATATACTACTAAGCTATGTGGCCTTGGAAGGAGGGCCCGGAGGATATTGTAGCTTTGCTATGGTATTTTCTGTTATATAAAATATGACCTCATGTCACAGAAGCACTTAGCTGACAGCGTCCTTCCCACTGGCATGCTACTGTACTGGATACTATCTCTAGGCAGAAAAGAAGGAGACAGCAGAAACTTTCTTATATCAAAAAGTACTTAGAGTTGAACTAGAAATACATACCATATATAGGAGATAGCTGAAGGGTTAGTATATCCTGTTCTGTCTTGGCTCTGGTCTCTACTTAGAGCTGTGTCACTGCTTAGATCTAGATCAATTGAGTTTTGTTTATACTGGCAGGGAAAATTCTCCATCATATGTTTTATCAAATCCTAACAGAAATACCTGGAGCACAAAAGCAAAAGCAGATTTACTACTAACTCACACTGACCTGAAACGTTGTTATCAATTCCAGCTTCAGTTAACACATAGTCCCTGGTATTGTTCTCTGGGACAGTTCCCACGCCCTCTAGAATTTAGTATTTTTTACATGAATGCCTAGGTGAGGGCAGAGTACCCAGGCAGCCTGTGCTTCAAAAGGCTCAGAATGAAAAAGGCATAGTAAAATAAATCAGTTGGACCACTTAGCGGTAAATGCCTCATTTTCTTGTTGTGTTTACCCTTCTGACCCAATAGAACAGTAATGTATATTCTCTCCCTGCATTCTTAATAAGGTTATTTACACTGCATATCCAATAAGTTTGTGCCCTGTGCAATAAATTCTCAGTTCTGAAATGTGTGTAAGAGCGTAGACATCATTATTGGAGGAATTAACCTTGTAAATTAGGAGCACCCTTATTGAAGCTCTGAATTTTGATTATTCAGGAGTGACACCAGAATACAGGCAGTTTTCTGCAGAATTATGATCAGCCTTGCAAATAGCCACTGACTGTGAATAAGCAACAATATCTTGGCAAGAAGTGAAAAAAGCTGACTTCATTTAAAAACTACCTCCGTGTTGGTTTGTGACTTTCAATGCCAACAGGGAAAAAGAAATATTGTGAGTATCTTTGAGCCATAGACTTAAAGGCTTATTTATCAGTAGTGATCTGTATTTTGAACTGGTTGGACTGAGCAATGCTAGAAAGAAGAAATGTAGGCAGAATAGAACCAACCTTTTCAAGCCACACTGTCTGTGGCTCAAAGCCCCTAGAACACCCCAGATGTTCTACTATGTCCCAGCCTCCACTCAATCATACTGTGCAACTTCAACAGCCACAGTTAAGACATACTTGGATATACTAACATTTTATCAATATCCTGGTTCTTTAAGAGGTTATAGAAATCTAAGTGCATGATGAAGTTACTTAGTTATAACTCAAAAACAAGTAATTGTGGATCAGGAAAAAACAAATATTGTCTCACTTCCATAAAGAAAGATCATTTAACTTGAATTCATTCCAGTTTTCTAACCAAGGAAAGATGTTGAGGATTAACATGAGACTTGGAGATTCTTCTTCTTCTCTCTCCTCTAATCCATGATAGCTATCTCCTCTTCCTTACATTTTGAAGAGGTATCAGAGGAGGATATTTCAGAGTCTTTAATTGAAAATAATGTTAAAGAGGGGCGCCTGGGTGGCTTAGTCGGTTAAGCGTCCGACTTTCGCTTAGGTCATGATCTCGCGGTTGGTGGGTTCGAGCCCCGTGTCGGGCTCTGTGCTGACTGCCAGCTCAGAGCCTGGAGCCTGTTTCAGTCTGTGACTCCCTCTCTCTCTGACCCTCCCCTGCTCACACTGTCTCTCTCTTTCTCCTAGAAATAAATTAAAAAAAAACATTTAAAAAAAGAAAAAGAAAATAATGTTAAAGAGCTATTAGATTAAAAGCAAAAGCTCATCCATCTAATGTCATTTCAGCACATGCATAAGACCCAACTACCAGGTCTAAGTGTCACGTTGTAGATGGAGAATTTCCCTCTCTTCTATGTAAATACCTACTGACTTTATAGCATCCGCAATAATAATTATTAAATCCACTGCCAATCATGATATAGGTGGAGTAACATGGATGTACTTATTTGTGAAAATGTACAGCGAAGATCTGTGCATTTCTGTATGTTTAACTTCTCTCTTTCTTTCTTTCTCTGTCTTTCTTCTCTCTCTCTCTCTCTCTCTCTCTCTCTCTCTCACACACACACACACACACACACACACACACACACACACGCACGCACACCTGTAAATAATAATGATTGAGTGAGCTTTGGGAGTGGGTGAAAGCAAAGATAAATAAGAAAGGCTGAATACTGATGATTTTTAAAACTGGGATATGGGTTCATAGGAGTTCATTATACAATTCTATTTTATTTGCGTATGTTTTGAAGCATCTCATAATAAAACCTTAAAAATGCTAATTATTTCAGTTTTATCACCAAACCACAGCCACCTTTATCACTATGAGGATCATGATCAAAATTCACTCACGTGTTTGACATTTAACAAGGCAGGTGGAAGACATCACATCACTGAAGGAAATAGCTTGATATTTTTTAAAATTCTGGATCTTTGCTTAAGTAAAGATGAGGAATTAAAGAAGCTTGCTCATAATCACTAAATATTATTATATTGCCTCAGGAAGCCAGGGACACCAACTGAACAAGTCTCCATAGCTAGGGTTTCAGAGGTCTGCAGGTTGTATGCATTTCCTTACACCACCTTCCATGGACTGAGCACATTTAGATTTTCAAAGTCCCCTCGCCCACGACTTAGTCTTTACTTACTCTACTATTTCCAACATTCCCAGATTTAAAATACTCAGGTTTTGTAGCATCACACAGTGTCTCATTTAAAGTACCAATACACACAGATATTGAAGTCTTTCTAAAAATGTATACCTGATGGTCAAACATGGGTATCATTGCAAACAAAGATAAAACTGCTTTAATGCAGGCGTCTTTTCATATTACACAGGAAAGGATTAGTGTTCAATAAATGAGTAAAAGAATTTTATAATGTGCTTCAAACATAGAACTAAAGAAAAGCACTAAATACTTAAACAACAGAAAAAGAACATTTGTAAAGATTTTAAAAATTAAGGTCACTAGAAAACATTTTTGGAGTTATTGTGGGCCAAGAAATGCCACAATATATTGAGGTTTTAAAGAGTTATATATAATACTTTCTACATTTAAAAAGGACAATTGGTTTAAGAGCTGCTAGGAGAAGCAATCAAATATCTAGGGGAAAAAATGCCTTTGTCTATAACACATTTATTACAGGGATGACTTTTGTTTGTTAAGTTTGACTGGTTAAAATTGGCTTCAAAAGCTCTAAACTTCAAAACCTAAAATGAGACAAAAAGATTTATGGAGCCTAAATTACCTAAGTAATTACTTCTTATTACTTTTACCTTCACTTTTGGTCACCCCTTTATTATAGCTCGTGTATCAAATTTTGAATAGTAATAGCCTGAGAACTCAAATAATCCCAACTGCTCATAAACAAGGGACGACATCAAATCTGTACTAAGCATGTACACAGTGGTTTTCCTTTCATAACAAAGAGTAGCAGCCCATTAGGTATCAGCATCAAAGGACAAACTTAGTAAGTAAAAATTTAGGCAAAAACACCTGGCTTTGGTCCTGTCGTGACTCATGGCACCTAGGTTCCCAATCCCTCATTTCAAAGCTCTATAGACACAGTCAATGCTCTCTTCCTAGGAACAAGACAACAGGCTCTACAGCCTTTTCAGTTCATCATGTGAAGATAACCTGCCAATCAAATAGAACGACTGCCCATAATATGCAAAATATTCAGAAAAAATCAAAACATAAGCTTTCTCACATCACAGAGACACTTAGCTTTGCCCCAGCAAAATTGTAAAATTGTGCAGGCCTGTCAAATGTTACTATGCAGGGACATGAAAACATCAATAATAACTGCATCAAAAATTTGATTTCAGCAGTCTTTTGAGATCTATATATATAGATCATATATATATGGATCACTGCATAGCTCATTACAGAGGAAGTGTACCATGGCTGACATGGCATTCAGACTGACCATATAACCCCAATTTTCTCTCACTGGCAACTTTCTGGTGCTTTTTTCCTCCAGGGCTATATTTTGTTTTCTTCTTAGAGTCAGCTTAACAATGAAATGTAATGGAAATTTTGCCCTAAATATGTTTAGTCATGGGTTCGGTTGGTTAGAAAACAGCTAACGATGCCAAGGTCACAGACTCTTCCTGGAATGAGATTTATGTGGAAGAAAAGTATCCCACACCTGAGATCAGCTCCCACTCGGGATCAGTCATCTCCTGCTGGACTATCATAGGCAAAAGAGGGACTAGTTCAAAGAGTGGAGAGGATCCACATCCTACCAGCAGAGAGGACAATCAGTCTCATCATTCTTATGTGGTTTTTTAAAAAATGTTTATTTATTTTGAGAGAGAGAATATACATGAGCCAGGGAGGATCAGAGAGAGGGAGAGAGAATCCCATGCAGGCCCCATGCTGTCAGTACAGAGCCCAATGTGAGGCTCGATCTCAAGAAATGTGAAATCATGACCTGAGCCGAAATCAAGAGATACTTAACCAGCTGAATACACTAAGCACCACTTATGTTTATATTAATAGGTATGAGCTGCTAAACTAGGTTGAGAGATAAGAACAGGGGTGTTGCAACATGTCTGCTATTGAGTTCCACACACCCCAAGAAAGACATATAAAACAATAAATAATAAATGATAAACTACAGCATTTTTAGGAACAAGTAAATAGTGTAGCCAGTAAATGTGGACACAGTGAAGTAATGGGAAAGATTGCATCTTGTTGTACCGTCAGGGAAAACTTCTAGAGGAGGTGACTCTGGTGCTAGCCTTTCCGAGCATGGAGAAATAGCAGTAGATGGGTTTTCAGTAGAAGGGGGTCCCCTGATTCATCTTCATAGAGAAGCTAGCTAGATCTGGGGGGAAAAGGAACACATCTCAGCGTTTTCAGGGTACATAGCAGGAAGTCAGCTCCTGTTCTTATTCCAGTATTATAAGCCTGTGGCTCATCCCCTGGTTAACAACAGGGAATACAGGAGGCTGTGTTCAGGAAAAAAAAAATTCATATCTAAAAACCTGCTGAGAAAAGTGCACATCAAGGAAAATCATTTAATACATCTATTCCTGAAGGCTTTCTAAGCTCTATCCTTGGATCAAGCTAGAGCTTTATAAGGCTACATGTCATGACTACCTTCACTGAGTTATGCTTTAATATTAAACTCTCTGAGTAAAACAGTGATTACCAAGGGGCTGAAGGGTGAAAAAACTGGGGAGTTGTTGGTCAAAGGGTATATACCTTAAGTTATAAGATGAATAAGTTCTGGAGATCTAATGTACAGCATGGTGACTATAGTTAATAATACTATATTGTACAATTGAACTTTGTTATAAGAATAGATCTTAAGTGTTTTTAACACACTAAAAATAGGTAACTATGTGAGGTGATGGATGTGTTAACCTGATTGAGGTGATTATTTCATAATGTATATATATATCGAACCATTACATCATACACCTTAAATATATACAATTGTTATCTGTTAATTTTATCTCAATAAAGCTTAAAAAGTAAATAACATTAAACTCTATGGCTTGGCAAAATATATCAAATAATAATAACCCCATATCCTTTGATATATTAATTCTAATTCAGGCAATTATTTGTATAAATAATTTTTTCAGTTGTGTTAATATGTATATGTGATCATTTGTATTGAAAATTTTGTTTCTTTTTTTTTTAATTGTGAAAACCTGGGAAAGGACATGATGCATATTGGCAGGGACAGGTTAACTAAATTAAAGTGCATCCATATGATAAATACTATGCAGCCCTTAAAAAAAAAAAAAAAAAAAAGCACAGTATGGTGCACCTGGGTGGCTCAGTCAGTTAAGTGGCTGACTCTTAATTTCAGTTCAGGTCATGATCTCAAGATCCTGAGTTCAAGCTCCACATCAGGTTTCACCCTCATGGCAAAAAACCATGCTTCAGATGCTGTGTCTTCCTCTTTCTGTCACTACCCTGCTCATGCTCTCTCAAAAAATAAATAAATGTTAAATCTTTAAAAAAAAAAAAGAATAGCACAGTGTGAGTATGCCTGCATATACTGACCTGGAACTAGAAAACCAAGAGCTGATGATACCCAAATGAAGAAAGGCTCCTCACACAAAGATCTAGCATAGAACATGCCAGGTTTGGATGACAACTAAACCAAAACACCTCGGGCCAGATGTACTGTTCTAAGAGGGCCAATGACTGCAGTGAAGTGGATAAGGAAGGGGGAAAGATAAGGATTGAGATCTTAGCGTAAAGTAGATCATGTGCAGCCTGAAGGTGGTGGTCGAGAGTGACTTTGTGCCCTAAATATAGTGGGAAACAGTAGAATATTTTAAGCAGATGCCCAGGTTAGTATTTTAAAGATATTTGTTTGTGTGTTTGTTTATTCATTCATTTATTTGGAACAGAGAGAAAGTGCAAGCAGGGGAAAGGAGCAGAGGGACAGAAAGAGAGAGAATCTTAAGGAGAATCTTAAGCAGGCTCCATGCCTGCTTCAACACAGGGTTTGATCCCATGACCTTGGGATTGTGACCTGAGCTGAAATCACGAGTCAGATGCTCAACTGGCTGAGCCAACCAGGTGCACCTAGGTTTGTATTTTAAAATGGTCACTCTACCCTCAGTATGGAAGATGAATTGTGTTGTGGTAACAGCAAAGTGGGGTGCAAGATAGGTGGCCACTGTAACAGTCTGTGCAAGAGACTCTGAGTGCTAGCAGTACAAATGCAGTAAATGGTTTAGGGAAAAAATTCCAGAGATAAGATGCCTGTTTCCTCTTCCTTGTCCTGGTTCTTGCTTTTCCTTATTTTTAATGTAGTGTTATTGTAAACTTCCAACTTATTTTCCCACCTTGCATCTTTTTTTGAAAGCAGGTGAGGCATAGATATAAAGTTCTATATTTAAAAAAGCATGTGTTTGTGTGTGTGTGTGCACATGTAAAGGTATGTGCTAAGTAGCAACAGCTTGAATATGCATGTGGAAAGAGCAAAAGCCAAGAATCCAACCGGCTTTCATACTTGTACTTTTAAAGATTTTATTTTCTCTATATTTAAGAGCATATGAGCATAAATAGCTCTGCTCTGGTGGTGTGAAGATGAAAAGTTAATATTTAAAGTACACAGTACAATGTCTAGCACTTTGGAGATGGGCAGCAATTGCTTGGGATTAAAATGGGGAAGACTTGGATATCATACTGTAGGGAAGATCTAGGGAATTGTGGACCCAGTTCTGGGACACAAAGCAGTGTTTTAGGAAGGTAGCATCCAGTTAGTTTTAGGAGGTAGTATATAAAGGGGAAAGGCCAGTTAGGAGATTATTGGATTCTTCACAACATCTATTTTAGAAAAGGAAAGAAAAGATCTCATTATCACCATTGACAGACAAAGAAGAGAATGACTCACCTCAGGTCAAACAACAAATCAGGGGCAGAAATGAGACCGGGCTAGAAAATCACGCTTCCTAGTCTGAGGACACTAATTCTCTAGACCCCTGATGCCTACATTATTCAAATACAGTACATGAATCTGGCTATTCATGTGACCTTTTCTAAATATTAAAGCTCGCTGAAACCCACTAAATAAATAATATGCCAAAGGTCAGAGAATAGAGAAAATAAGGGTTTCTCCCAAGTCCTAAAATTTTTCCCTTTTTTGAGCTTGTCTCTAATTTCCAATTTTCTTCCAAAATTAAAGCCTTTATTTAAGTGGCATTAAACTATTCCTCTCTCTGCTTCTGCTGAATCTATATGTATATGTATCTATGGAGTTTGTGTGTGTGCATTCACACTCACATTCATCTCAAGGGTGAAAAGTAATCTGTCACCATGAACTTAACTGTGCAGGAAAATGCTTCTAAAGAGAAACTATCATTTAGTTTACCATACCTGTAGAACAAGTGAAGGTTTTTACAATTACCTCAGAGGAAGTATTGTATTCAGTAAATGTGAGAATTTAAAAGCCATGGTGATTAATGAAGGGAATAGCCTACCCTAAGAAAACAAAGCACCAAGTCACTTAAGATTCTTTAGTAAGAAATTGCTATAATTTCATTGAGATACAGTGCATATTCAGATCAGGGAAATGTGAAGGAGGTAGTATTCAGAACAGGTAATGGATAATGTCATCCTCCAGAGTCACTCAACTATAAGGAATAGTAACTCACATGAGTTCACTGCTTTTGCGCCTCTCCATACTTGATGTACCAGTTGGGACATATAGAAGGGACCTACATAGCAATGACCAAATATCCATGCTTTAAAAGATTGGAGACTATGGTGTGCCTGGGTGGCTCAGTCAGTTAAGTGTCTGACTTTGGCTCAGCTCATGATCTCATGGTCTATGAGTTTGAGCCTTGTGTTGGGCTCTATGCTGACAGTTTGACAGAATCTGAAGCCTGCTTCTGATTCTGTGTGTGTCTCTCTCTGCACCCCCCTCAAAAATAATAAACATTTTTAAAAGATATTTTAAAAATTGGAACTTTAATCCCTCAAATACCTCATCAGAGTTCTCCTACTCACTTCCAAGTTAAAACTGGCAAAAATGCCAAGATTACTTTTGAGTATCAGGGTAACACTAACTGACACATTAACTGGAGAGTCTCTCTTCTGTCAACCTTCCTCTCCAAGCAACACTCATTTGCAAAAACAGAGCCAATATATATCTACTCAATGAAGGTCCACCATTAAATATTACAATATCTAAAGCAGTGAAAGGAAAGAGATAATGAACAAATCAAGAGGACTTTCCCTCACAATTTGCCATTGATTCTCTCTGACAAAAACTCTCTCCTTGACCGAAGATGGCGGAGAAGTAAGGAGTTCCGTACTTGCACTCGCGCCCATACATCACACAGAAAAGATCTGAAGCCATTGGAAACCTTACAAAACCTGAGAGATTGGGAGAAAAAGGACGCAGAATCCACTGAGAGAGCCTTCTAACGTGAGTGCGAACTGGGGAAGATAAAA